>NW_022900936.1:1402830-1435212 GCF_012274545.1 Fukomys damarensis
CCCCCCAGACTGCCAGCGGGGAGGGACCAGCCTGCTGGCACCCAGAGCGGCTGGTGCGAGTGCCAGAGAGGCCAGCATTATGCAGGACGTGGTGGCCCCACCCACCCGTCCCCTCTAGACCTGGCAGAACTGTCCCTGGCTCTGTCTGCCCTGGGCTCGGGAAGGCAGCACATCTGCTGCCACCACCTCCTTGTGAGCTGGGTGCGATGATGGCTCCTGTGGGCAGGCGTGGAGCGCCTGGCTTCTGCTATAAATACACCCTGAGTCATAATCAGCCACTTCCCGCTCTGAGCCTGGGTCCAGGCCTGCCCCGACCAGCATGACCTACTTTCCCGGCTGAGGGGAAATGGTCAGCGACGGGCAGCCCTGCTCTGCCTGTGGCCAGCGGGGAGGGTGAATAGGGCCCCAACAGCCAGGCAGGGAGTCCTGCGGGAGCAGGCACCGGCGTCCCCACCCCGCCAGAGCTGAGCCCAGGGGGAGCAGAGAGAGGGTGTGCCCGGGCCCCCACCACTCCTTCAGGGTCGACAGAGGCCTTGAGCTCTGGCCCTAGACCCTGACCTGAGGCCCCACCTCCCCAGGGACTGGGCCGCAGGTCCCAGACTCAGTCAAAGGCACTTCCTGGGCACCAGACAGACGACTTCCGGGACCTAGGGGCAGCTGTTTCCCTGTCCACCGTGGGCCCCTGGATGCATCTGCTGAGTGGGTCTCAGCCAGCTGGGCCCAGGGCAGGGCACCAGGACAGCAGTCACAGTGAGGCTGCTTCCCACGGGCCGGGAGTCCCTGCTTCCACCTCCAGGGCCTCTGCTGGCTCCTCCCCTCCAGCCAGGCCATGTCCCCCAGGCTCTGCTCCAGATGGTGACCAGGCCAGGGACAGGGCCTGCTAAGTGGCCACAAGTAGACGGGTCCTGAGGAACCTCTGGGGACCCATGGCGGAGCCCCTGAAACCAATGGGTCAGAAGGAGCCTCTGCAGCCCCATGTGGTGGCTCACACTTATAATCTAGCACTCCAGGAGGCTAAGGCAGGAAGATCATGGGCCTGGGCCACTAGTGACCTAGCAAGGCTGTCTCAAAATTTAAAAAGGGCTGGAGGTACAGCTCAGTGCAAAGGCTTTGGGGTCAATCCTCGGGACTCAAAGAAGAGGAAGGGGTGGGGACCTCTTGCAGCCTGGGTCTCACTGTGCCCAAAGTGGAAGCTGAGTCACAGCGGAGCCAGCAGCATGGGCCATGTCCACCTGCCAGCCTGGCATCACCCTCCCCTGGGCCTCTGGGTTCTCAGGTAGCCTGGAGGCCTGGAGGCACAGCTCAGCCCCTGCAGCAGATGCGGTGGAATCACTGGGCTGTGCGCTCAGCCCCTCCCTCTGCGTGTGCCCACCACATGCACAGTCTGGTGCCTGAGCTGCTCCAGGCCTTGTGGTCACAAGGCATGGCCATGGCTGTCCCGGAGCATACATCTGGGGGAAACCAGAGGGCTCCTGCCACCCGGCCGAGGCACTGAGCTGAGTGGACAGGTGCCCTGCAGCATCCACGGGTGCAGCTCCCCATCACCCATCCTCCACGCAAAGGCAGCTCATTAGGGGAAACTGAGGCAGGGAGGCCCAGGCCCAAGGGCCAACAGCTGCAGTGGCTGTCCCCACCCAGTACCTGGGCTGCCCCCTGGCTGTCCTGGGCTCTAGAGAGTCCAGTGAAGCCAGGAGATGATGCCTGGGCCACTTCCCCAGTGTCCCCTCCCACCTCGAGTGTCGTCCCCCCCCGCCTCCCTGGTCCCTGAATCACCAAGAGCAGTGATGTCTCCTCTCATGACCAGCAGCCTCCGAGGTGGCTTCTGCCCGCAGAGAGGGACCTAGCTTCTCAGGAGGAGCAGGGCACAGGGGCCAGGTGTGGGGATAGAGGACAACGGCTCCTTCCTGCCTAGATTCTGCTGTTCCATGGCACGGTCTAGGGAGATAAACGAAGAAGCTACACCAGGGTGAGTCTGTTTTAAAGCCATTAACATGACACCATCCGCTGGCACGTGAGACAGCATTCACTGCTACATGAGGGCACTGACGCAAGTCCAGCCCAGGGCGGTTCTGGCCTCGGCACAGCACAGCCCCCAGGCGGCACATTTTCCACACGGGTTACTTCTGTAGGGCAGGAGCTAGCACTTCGAACTGATTAATGGGCCACCTCACTGATCGGCCTCACTCACTCTGTCCTTGTCTCTCCTGCGAGTTCAACCGGGCGCTTGGGTGGCCAGAGACGTCACCTAAGTGGTGACTCCGTGTTTGTCCTCCACACACTGCACTGACCAAACTGCCCGAACACTGCCTTGATGTGGCCATGGGGCAGCTGTGCTGTGGGGACCCAGGACCTGCCGCAGTGCAGCTGAGGAGCAGGGTGGATGCTCCTTCGTCCCAGTCCCCATTTCCTAAGCTCTTGTGTTTTGGCAAAATCCAGAGGGGGCCTTGACTTGGGGAGGACTCCGGGACCAGGGCTCCTGCACAGTCGTGATACCCAGAGACCCTGTGAGAGCCCCCAGGGAGACCTGCAGAGCCACGCC
This sequence comes from Fukomys damarensis, assembly GCF_012274545.1. NCBI lineage: Eukaryota > Metazoa > Chordata > Mammalia > Rodentia > Bathyergidae > Fukomys > Fukomys damarensis. Next base: position 1,405,370 of record NW_022900936.1, read on the forward strand.
AGCTCTGTGGCTGTGCCGGGCTGGAGGGGCCACTGCGGCTTTGTGCTCAGAGAGAGACACAAGTTGGGAAGCTGGGTCTTGAGAGGGCCCTAAGCCTGCACCCCACCGCTGGCCTGGCTCACCCCGCTGGCCCTGGATGGGCCGGGAGATGACTTGCCCAGCCTCGTGCTAAGCGAGGGGTCCTCAACCTGTCCCAAGGAAGCAATCGCGGCTCCTAGGAGAGAGCACATTTCTTAGAAAGGATCCCAGCAAAGGCGTGCTTGCTCCCACAGTCCACAATATCACAGATGACTGGAAATAATACTGGTATGAACAAAACACCAGCCCACTAGAAAGAACTGTGGAAAAGGAAGACAGTAAAGTCGAGGTCTTTCCTGTCCAGGCACTCAGGTGGCTGAGGCTGCATTCCACTCTCACTCTGAAAACAGGCACCTTTGGGATCCATGTCCCTCAAGGCAAGAGCCACGCCTTCAGATCCCCCTCTGCCTCCTGTACGCTCTGGTATAAGTCAGTACAGGCCAGCTGCACTGTGTAACAAGCAGCCCAAGGTGCAGAATGGCTCCTTTCCATTCAGGCCCCGTGATGAGCAGGGTGGGCTGGTGCAGTCCTCATCCTCACCCCAGGGCCAGCTGTCAGGCAGGGCTCTGAAACACGCAGACACTGGGCACTGATAGGTGACAACTTCTTTCATTTCCTCCACCAAAGCAGGTCTCCTGGGTGGGCCAGGGCATAGGTAGTAGGGAGGCCATATCGAGGCTCCCACCTCCCTAGGCAGGGCATAGCCAAGTTCCAGGAGCGGACCAGCAGGGACATCCAACCGCACAGCAGCTGTGAAGGCCTCCCTGCCGGGTCCTGGCATCTCTGGCAGTGAGGCCAAAGGACACCAGGGCCGGTCTCACTGCCACTGTCACCGCTTCCTCCCCTGCAGACCCTGCTTGGACCTGGCTGCTGAGTGTGGCAGGAGGAGGGGCACAAGTACCCCTGAAATGGAGGGGAGCCTGAAGCAGTCCCTCCTCTGGGCTCTGCAGGGACCAAGGGCAAGATGCACGGGAGGACCACGCTTCAGGGCAGGCGCTGCTGGTTCTGCCACTGCAGAAGCCACCTGGTTTGCTCTTCCCAAGGTCCGGGGAGCCCTGCCCTGGATTCAGCCCAGCTGGAGGGTGAGCAGGGCCTAGGTGGCAGCTCAGTGGCACCTTCCTGCCTCTGCCTGGCTCAAATCAGTGCAGCTCTGCGCCTCGAGCCTGCTACTCGCGGGTCCCTTCAGGTGGCCGAGCTGCCTGCCTTGGACCCAGGCTCCATGCACCAGGCTGCTGGGTGGGCACAGGTGGCAGTCTTCAGGAAGGGTGACCCACAGACAACCCAGAGCCCTTGGCCAGCTGGGATGCTGCCCGTGCAGGGAGGATCACGGCAGGGCCACAGCAGGGCCACCACTGCCTCTGTTAGAAATGGAGCCACAGAGGCCCCTCACCCCAACACACCAGCAAAGCTGACAGCACAGACTAAAAATAACAGGTGTTTCTCCCGCAGGCAGCGGCCGTGTGACTGCACGAGCCCCTCCTCCCACACAAGGGAGCCCTGTCCAGCCAGGGAGGCCTGGGCCTGGGACTCCACTACCCTGTGGCTCACACTTGCCCATCACAGCCCTGCCCCATCCTCCCTGGGGGACATGGTGTTCAGTGCTATGGCTGACACTTGTCCTCCCACCCCAATTGCTCCATGACATTCGGGGTGTCTTGAGAACCCTTGCTCGGTGCGGGGTCTGCAGTGCACCCTCCTGGAGAGGCAGGGGTCAGGGAGTGGGCACCGCAGAGCGCAACGAAGGGCTGGGCCATGGTGCAGCCCCACCACAGCAGCATCAGCAGCCACTCCTCAGAAGAGCTGCCCCCCATGTGCGGCTGCCCAGGCCAGGACCCTCCCTATGTCAAGGGTGCCCTGCGGAGACAGAGCTCCCACCCCCCACTTCCAGAAAGTGCATGTTATGGTTTAAAACCATAGCATCCCTTTTCTTCCTTTCTGTCCCCCAAGCCTCATGGGCCAGAAAGGGGGCTTTGGGGAGTAGCTGAATCATGTGTGCGAGACGCTGGATGCGTCCACTGATGGGCTTAGCCAAGTTCTGGGTGTGAGGACAGACTTACCGAAGAGGTCTGGGTGCACCAACCACTAGGCTTGTACCCTGGAGGGAACACAAAGGAAGGAAGGACACTGCTTCCAGTCTGCGGGGCTACGGGCTGCTCCTGCTCTGCCTTAGCCAGCTGGCTATGGCTGAGAAACTTCTACACCCGGTGAGCTGAAATAAGGCTCCTCCTCTCCGTCTGGGTGTCACATCAGGCATTTTGTCTCAGCCACAAGAGAGTAACTGAGACAGTGCATCTGACTGAGACCTGGCTGTTCTGTGAGGGGACGGCCAGAGGGGCCCACAGGTGGGAAGGGGGCTGCCCTGCCCTGTCCACCTGTCTGCCTGGAAGCCAGGCCTCGTGGAGACAGGAGCGGGGAAGGCTCTTCCTGGGGCAGGCCCCGAGGCTCCATGGCATGGACAGGCTGCAGGTCCTGCACGGTCCCCAGGTCCAGGAGGTCGAGCTGGAGAAGAGGGAGGCCACACACACCCACACGTTCAGGAAGTAATGAGTGACTGACCAGGCAGGTAACCCCACAGATCCAACAGGATGTGCCTCAGATGCCGCCTGTCACTGCTCTCGCTCATGATGATGCCCATTCAGCCTTCCTTTCTTCCCAAGCCCTCAGTGGCCAGCCAACCAGGGAATGGGGCAGCCCTCAGGACTGTCCCCAAGGGTGAGAAACAGGCCTCAGCCCCAGGTCCTCCTGGGAGGCTGCGTGACAGGATCCCAGACACAGTCCTTGGTGATAGGGGCCACCTCAACCTACTCAGGGCCACACCAGCGTGCTCGTACTGGTCTGCTTCTGCCTTAGTATATGAACCCCATGCAGGGGCCCTGAGGAGAGGCAGGGCTGATTTGGCCTGTGGCTCTGGAGGTCCTTGGTGAGGGATGGGGTCTGGAGGGGTGAGGGCCTGACACGAGAGAACTGGTGCTTCAGCAAGGCTGTCACAGGCCCCAGCCTGACAGCCCCCAGAGGCCTAGTCTCTAAGGTCTCACCCTCCCGACACCCACAACGGGGCCCTGGGGACCCTGTGCTCAGAACACTGCTCAACCCCATGCCTGTGCCACAGAGGGTTTGCCTGGTACTGCCAGGCTGGGAACCTGACACTTGACTGGGACGGAGGCAGGGGACAGGTAAGGGTGGGGAAGAGCAGGTCCCGGGGACAGTGCCAAAAGTCCAGGAGGGGGTATCCCTTGGGCCGGCTGCTGGCATCTGTGTGCTGCGGACCTTCCCAGGGGCTCAAGTGGGGAGCCGGAGAGCCACAGCCAGGATGGTGCCTTGAGCAGGCTGGGCCTGTGGGCTGATCACAGCCCCTCCAGAGGGCTGAGGGAGAAGGAAGCCACGGGGAGAGGGCTGGGGTCCATCCTGGAGTGCAGGGGACACAGTTTCTGCAGGGATCAGCTGTGCGAGGAAGGGCGCCAGAGAACAGATCCTGTGCCCAAGGTCACCCCTGCACGGCCGCCCAGACACAGGGAGCTAACAGCAGGCTCTGCCGTCTCATCCCGCAGGATGAAAAGCAGAGCAGCTGCAGACACCCCCCGCGGCCCAGCTCAGCAGTAGCTCTCTGGGAGCAGGGCTGCTGCTGGGCGGCTCCCGGGGCACGCAGAGGCTCGCCAAGGCTCTGGAACACAATTCCCTCGCAGGCTGGGATGACGCTCGCATTTTTCTAGGTGTGTATAGTGGAAACGAAACCAAAATATTATCACAAGGCTAAGTTTGTTTTACAGCTGCCGTGATGGATGTTGGTACTTGTTTAGGTTTTGTATAAACAGCTCTCCCTGCGCTCTGAGCAGCTGCGGTCTTCCACTCACTGAGGACAAGGACCGCAGCTCTTGTCCCTCATTCAGCCGACATTGGGAGCTGGGGACCCCTCAGCTGCAGGACCTCCTGACAGCGTCTCCAGGCAGGGAGGAGCCAGGGGATGGGTCCTGTGTCTCCAAGGGCCCAACAGGGGACAGCATGGCTCTCTGGGCAGGGCTCCCGCAGGTGGCCCTTCCTGCCTCAGGCTCCATTCTAGCTGCAGGACTCTGGCCCTGGGCTCCTTCCTGGGTCCCCATGAGAGCCCTCGGCCAGAAGAAACCCCAGGGACAGCAGTGCCCCTGACACCTAGGCCCCCCGCAGTGGGCTCCTGAGGCCTCATCCCCAGCCCTCCCACCCCTGAAAACTCTGGCCTAGGATGGGGACCTCAGCCCGTCCACTGTCCCATATCCACAGGGCTCCTCCAGGGCACCCGCACTGTCCCCAGCCCCACCTGTGTCCCTCGGCAGTACACACCGTGTCTAGTGGCAACCGCAAAAGACCACCGAGCCGGGAATGATGTGTGCTGAGCTTAGAAGGGAGAGGCCATGGCTCAAGTGTGTCTCACCAACCAGCCAAGCACAGGGGCCTCAGTCACCTGGCCAGGCCATTCCCCAGCATAGCAAGGCTGGTGGCCTCCGGATGGGGCCTGAGGCAGAGGCCAGGCCACCGTCTCCAGACCAGACCTGCGCTTCCCGCTTCTGTGGATGGCTCGCTATAGGGGCTCCAGGCTCCGTGCAGAGCCCACGTACTGCTCACTGGGAAAGCGTGGGTAGTGACCGCTCCTTCAGGGTGTCCTGCGGTCCCACAGTGCGGTCTCCCCAGAGCCTGCCTTCGGAGCATGTGTGGTTCCCGGTGTCCCTCTCACGCTGCGGTGACAGACGTGCGTCCCCAGCGTGTGTGTCACAGAGTCCACCACCTGCCCCGCACAGCTCGAGGGACACTGTACACCTCAGATCTGCCATAGAGACCACGATGTCCAGGTGCCCAGAGCCCATATCTGGACGGGGACAAATGGCCTGTGCGGAGTGGGCCCTGAAGGACCTCCGAGCCCAGGGCGCAGCCATGTGGGTCTAGCTCCACGTGGCCTCACGCAGTTACAAGGACAGTGGCAGGCCTGAGGGCCGGGGTGTGGGGCTGTCCAGGGTGGCACAGGTTCCTGCTGGATGGGTAGTGGGGACAGCAGCCCAACACGGGGACATAAAGGCCAGGCCGGGCCAGGGTCCTGCGGGCAGTGTGGCCCGTGCAGGGAGGGGGAGCTTAGCAGGGCAGATGACACCGGCCGGGCCAGAGAAGCCTGCAAGGCCTGACCTCAGCGAGCCAGGGTGGCAGTGGGCAGCCTGTGTCGTCTCTTCCCATGACACCAGTGTGGGAGCACCCAGCCCATGGGATGTCACCTCTTGGCCCAGCCAGGGCAACCAACCAGAGCCCAGGATCTCCAGTGAGTTGGGGCAGGAGTAGGAACAGGGAACAGCTCCAAACCAGGAGCCACAGGACACAGCCACGCCCAGAGCCCACTCCCTGCCTGTGGGACCCAGGAGCCCACACAGGAAATGAACAGCAGCAAATTCTGGTTCTCAACAGGCACCAGGTAGAACTCAGCAAGGTGCAGCATCTCCTCTGATAAAGGCGCCGCAACCAGGAATAATGGATTTTGTTCCTAGTCTTGTGGAGTTCGTGTGTAGAAGCAAACGCCTACATGTACCCAGCAGAGAACGTTCTCGTTTGTCCTGAACACTCTTACCCCCGCCCACAGCTCTGGCTTGCTCGGCCGATGCTCAGCCTGACATGCTGGCTGTGTGGCCTGGCCGGCATCTCCCGGGCACTGGGGCATCCTGGACAACCTCTCCCAGGCTGAGGCCCCAACAGGCAGGGAGGCGGAGGCTTCCCCGGGAGGGAAGGCAGGGTCATCAGGCCGCCCCACAATGGGGACACCCCCTTCTTGAGTTCCACGTGCCACCTTCCCACACTGAGGATTTGGATGCCAGCAGCCTGGTCCCCTGGCCATCATGTGGAGCAGTGGTGACTCGGGGCCAGGTGCTGGTGTGTCCACCATGGCACAGGGCAAGTCCCTGCCAGACATTCCGAGCGGGCTCTGGGTCCTTCCCCAACCATCTGGCCACCACAGCCCGAGATCCCTGCGATTCTGCCTTTAGCCTCAGTCCAGCACAGAGCCCAGGACCTGGGTATCCGTCACCTCAGCTACAGTATAGGCCCCAGGGCCAGTAACGCCCTCCTAGTGCTGTTCAAGGCCAGCAACGGGCAGGCGCTCCAAGCCCAGTTGCCATGTGATGGGGACTAGGGACCCCTCCCCAGGATGCAGGACAGGTGGCTACTGGGTGGGGCTTTCCTCCCTTGCACCTTGGGGTGTACAGAACCCATCCTGACCAGCAGGGGTGCACGGACATTGCTGGTGGCCCCAGAGGGAAGGTTTCCAAGGGACAGAGTAACTTCCCCTCTCTCCTGCCCCTGCCCTTCTCTCTGCCTGCAACATGATGACTGAGCATGGGGATGACGGAGAGCGGCACCGGGCTGCTGAGGGCCTGGGTCTCCTGAGGGGCAACCTGCCACATGGAGGCCACACAGGGCCACACAGACCGGGTCACGGTGGTCAGCCGAAAGCATGGGCTGGAGCCCAAGGTGGCCCTACCAGGGACAGGCACAGGGCCCTAAGATGCTGGTGTTAGTAGGCACCAGCTGGGCGCTGGCAGAAGGTAGGCTTCGACCCTCCCAGGGAGCCTGGCAGAGGCCTGGCCTGTGCCTGTTCTTGTAATTAGAATCTTCCCAGCCCAGGGGAGTGGGAAGGTAATTAACGCCATGCCAGAACTCCAGGTGCCCAGGGCAGAGAAGGCACCCAGGCCTGGGCCGAGAGCCCTATGGCCCACAAGACTGGGGGTGCGAGTCCACGAGCAGGAGCCTGCACACACGTGCAGGGTGTCACCTGTGTGCCAACAACAGTGTCTGGGTGTTTGCACGTGCACGTATTTCTGTGTGCACACTGTTGTCGTGAGTTCCTGTGTGCATGCACCTTCACCTCATGTCCACGTGTACTTGTCTGTGTGTTCATGAGCCACCTGCATGGCTGTCCCACCCGAGCCTGGGGGAGCAGGCGTGCCGACACGTAGGTCTGCCAACCCCATGTGCCAGCCCCGGGCCACAACCCCTGCTGTCATGGGGCTGCTGGCACAGACCTGACGCTGGCAGCAGGAGTCAGAGGGGTCTGAGGAGGAGGGCAGTACTATAGGAAAGGGGGCACTGCCCTCCCGATGCTCAGCATGTGTCCCCACCTGGCGACAAAGAGTCACACTGACTTCTGGGATTCCCAGCCAGGGCACCTCGCTGGCCCAGAACCTTGTCTTTTGAGTGGTGCAGGACATAAGGACAAGAAGGGACGAGGGGCCCTAAAGGGGTCTTGCTCGGGGCCTCTGTGTCCACGGCAATGGCAAGAAACGTTTGGACTCAGAAATGGAAGTAACTGCCAGTTTTCTTTGAGAAATACTGAAAGATTTTAAAAGTGAGATTCCTTGATGTTAAGAGAGTTCTAACTACCACCCAGCACCGGAACAGTCCTGAGATCATTTCAACTGCGTCATTCCAATACCATGGAAGGAAAATAGAGTTGCGTCAGGGCTCTGGCTTGAACAAGGCAGAGGGTCTCAGGCCAGGACAAGGCCCGCTTCTGAGGGGTGGCGGGGCGGAGGCAGGCTCCTGCTATCTCCTGGCCAGCCGGCTCCCCAACATCCTGGAGGCTCAGGCTGATAGCAGCACGAGACACTGGTCACAGGCAGCAGCTGGAAGCCACGCTGCCTGGGCCTCCCCTGCCTACGCCATGGGCCATGTCTGGGAGCCACGTCAGACATGGCCTGGGTGGCAGCCAGCACTCCCAGTGTCTTGGAGCGATGTTATCACTGCAGGAACATTCCAGAAGCAACACGCCTGGTGTTTGTTCAACTCCCAGCTCCTGAGTGGCACAGAAGCCCGTTGGGTGCGTCTGCCAGGCCTTCTTGGGAGCCGTGTCTGTGCCTGTGTCCCACCCTGCCCGCCAGGCCACCCGGCCACAGGCTTCCCTTTGTGGAGACAAATCATCCAGTTCAGCCTTCCCCAGAGCGGACTGTGGACCAAGCTGCCACCAGCCCTGCACCCCAGGTGTGGAGCATGTGGCCCCACACAAGCTCTGGGCCCACAGCCTTGGAGGTATATCCTGGAGCCACAGCCAGCACACCATGGGTCCCCTCCGGCACGCCCAGGGTCACTTGCTGTGATAGCCAGTGGACCACGGCCCTCTGAGAAAGGACGACCAGGCACATAAACACATGGAGGGCAGTGGGGACCCCCATGTCAGGGGCACAGCAACCTCACCTCAGGACGCAAGGATGGCCCACAGGCCCCGCCGTATGCTTCTCACTGCTCACAACCTGCTCACGCATCCCCTCCCTCCCTCACCTCCTCCAAGGTGCCGGCTGCCACGGGACACAGGGCAGAGGCCTCTGCTCCCGGAACTTGCCACGTGGTGGGCGAACAGGAAAACGGCACAGAACTCTGGGGACATCGCCGCAGATAAAGGTGCAGCAGGGTCTGCCTGTGGACAGGGAGCCCAGGTCTGAGGTGCCCTAAACCCTCCTCTCCCTGCCCCACCCCAACTGTGTCCCTCCCCAGACCCGAAGCCCAGTGCCCCAGCATCTTTTGTCCTGCCCACGCCAGTGGAGGCCACTGACCACACGCTGTCTTCTCCCTGGGGAGTGGGGACAGGGACTTCTAAAACCCTGGTGTCCACAATGCCAAGACTGAGGACAACCCCTGGAGCCACATCTACCAGAGGTGGGAAGAGGCCTGCAGGTGCTAATCAGTCCTGAAAAGGTCACACACAGCAGGGGCCCCAGCCAGCGCAATGAGTGCTATGGGACGTCACATTTCCAACACACTGTGGGCCTCCTGGCTGTGACTATCCCGGCCCTGGCAGCCACAGAAACCACCGCACGGGTAGTGCAGCCTGAGGAGGAGCCCGTGGCCTGAGTATCCAACATCTCTCCGCAGCAGCAGCAGCACAGCTGAGGCGAGGCCCAGTTGTGGGGACAGCCCCACTCGGGGGGGAAGGATGCCAGGGGACCTGGTGGGGGCTCGGGAGGGGAGCCCTTCACCCCAGCGCCGGCACCTGTGGTTATCTGGGGTGTCTGTCAGTCAGCTTGCCGTGCCTGAGAAAATTACCGAGTGGCTCAAGACGACAAGCTGCCTTGGTCCCGAGCTGAGGCAGACTCACGGCAGGGTACAATATAGAGGGGGCCGTCCCCCCATGGAGTCTGGGCCCCCACCCTTCAGGGCACAGCCCAGCGACACTTTCCTCCACCTCTCACCAGACTCTCCTGGACACAGCTCCTCCCATGGCTCTTCTGAGAGGCCACACAGAGGTGGACACATCCAGGGATCCAGCACCGCAGTGCCCCAGGAGGCTTTTACCTGCTGTTTACCCTTGAAATGAGAAGTGGACTGAAAGCTTCGGGCTTAAAAAGTGTGAATGCCACTCAACTGCACAACTTTTCCACCTAAGTTTATTACAAAGTAATCCATGTTCATTCTTTCATCCTCCAAAGACAGAAAATATACAAGAACAGCAAAGCTCCTAGTGGTCCACGAGCAGGCCTGCTGCTCCCTGGCATCTGTCTTTCCACATACGGAGGACCCGTGTGCTGTCAGGAAAGCAGGGCGCCGGTCCTGTGGGGATCCTGGCAGGCAGGCGCTCACAATTGAGCCCTGCACGGAACGCGAGGTGCCCCACCCACACCTGCTCGGATGACAGCAGCCTGGTGGCCCCTCCTGTCACACCTCAGCTCACGTGTCCCCAAGGCAGGACCGGCTCAACCCCGAGGCAGCCCCATGCCCCAGCTGCTGTCACTGCCGCTTCCCCAGGGGTCCCTGAAGGGAAGGCCCTGATCCCCAGGAAAGGGACAGTGACCAAAGGCCAGGCAGGCCCAGGTCACCTCGGACGGCTCACAGATCACCTACAGAGCAGGCAGCTGGGGACAGCTCACACAGCCACACATGTGAAGGTGCGTGTGCTGCAAGGCCTGTGCACACAGAGCCTGAAGACAGAGCCACCCGCCACCCACCAGGCCATGTACCAGCAGGCTCTGTCCCGAGCTTCCTGCAGGAAGAGGTGTCACCAACACCACCTCTAGGCTGCTCCTCTCCACTGGGACCGGACATGGCCTGGGGTGTGGTCTCGCCTGGACCCCAGGGACTGGGAGCTGCTACCCACTGTGTCCCTGTTTGTCGCTTTTCAGTGCTCTCCTAGGAAAGGGGGTCCAGGACGTGGGCTCCAACTGTGGCCTCAGAGATGGCATGGGAAGCTGGGGGCACAGAGACTATCAGTAAGAGGGCAGCAGGCGCTGGTGCTGACCCCTCTCAGATGCATGTGGTCCTGAGCCTCTCAGGGCCCCTGCCGGCCACATGGCAGCGGGTCCTGCACAGCAGGGACACCACTGAGAGAGTGCAGAGCCCTCGGGGCTGTAGGGCCAGGACACAACTCCTCCCGTTCTGCCTCCTGAGGATGCCAGGCGGCCACCCACGAACCCCAGTGCCTAGTCAGGTGTGTGAAACCACCCTGCCACTTGGCCAAGAGACCCCGCAACAGGTGGTGAGCGGCATAACTGAGCAGGATGTAGGGGCCAGGAGGAAGCCGCAACCCTGGCAAGGGTGGTGTGGATGAGGGGACAGGAGCAGGAGGGGTCCTAGGCGACCCGGGGGGGCAGCACACGGGTGCCAGGTGGGCCCCAAGGGCTGCTGCAGGCATCTGAGGAGCTCAGCCAGGCGGCCTGCCCAGATTCCTTCAGCAGGCAAAGCTGGGAACCCGTGCACGGTGTCCAATGGCGGGGAGGCCACGCCTGAGGGCCCCGGGGGACACACGCAGCTCTGCCCAGCCACCATCTCAGCCTTGCCAAGCTCCGCCCCAACACAGGCACCCTGGGTAGCAGCACAGGAGTCATGAAGGCTGTATGGCTGCAGGAGGCTGCTCTCCTCTCTGACAAAGTGAAGGTCCTGAAGGGTGGAGGCTGCTGAGGGCACAGCCTCGGAGAAGGCAGCACCCTGCCCTCATCACAGCTGGCTGGTGCCCTCCCGCTGCATCTGGAGGGCCAGCTGCTGCCCAATGGCCAGTAGGGGGTTGGCTCTGTAGGCTGGGCTGGCCAGCAGCTCCAGGAACCGGGTCCTTTCTTCCTCACTGAAAGAAGAGACCACAGGTCAGGAGGCAGCAGGGGAGCCCCCGGCCCTGCAGGGAGGCCTGAGAAGCAGCACCCACCATCCAGGGTGTGGAGGACCAGCCCCGCACACCCCGGCCCCACCACAGCAGTGGACAGCAGAGCCTGGCATCACCATCCAAAAAGTGCCTGGTGCCCCAGGGGCCACTTGCTTGCCCAGGGGTCTATGGGGGTCACCCCGCAGAGCGGAGATGGCAGTGTTGCAGCCTGCACGCCCTACAGACACGCAGGTCTTACATAAGAGGCACCTGCTCCCCAGCAAGCCCAAAATAGCCACACGAGTGCTTGAGCAGGGGGTGGGACAGGCTGTCACTAAAGGGCTCAGGGCCTGCACCATGGTGATGCTGGCCACCCCACCCCCACTGCCTGCTCTACCCCAACCAGGTCACCCTCCCAGAGTGCTCTGCAGCCCAAAGGTCACAGGAGCACTCAGAGCCCAGAGCGTACTGGCTGAACCCCAGGTGACCACGGGCACTTCCAGACCATGCCGGCCTGGGCTCTGGGTTGTTGTCATGGGGACGCCTCATAGGCCCGGGCTGCCAGGGCCCAGCTTCCTGCTGCCGGCCCCTCCCCTGCACTCCCCCAGGCACCCAGTGGGCATCAGACCCAGGACAGCGATGGGTGACAACACGGGAAGTGCTGCCGGGCACCTGGAGCCATACTCACAGGAGCTGCTGCCTCTGGGCTGCACTCATCCGGCTGAGCTCGCCCGGCTGGGGCTGGCCACTCACCCTGCTGTGAACAGAGGACCCTGTCACCAACACTGCCCATCGAGTCCGCCCACCTCAGCAGCCAGGGAGCCGGGGTGAGAAAGGCACGGGTCCTGCACTGGCTGCCGCTGCAGGGCAACCTGCACCAGAGCTGCCGCCATGTCCACGATGAAGCCCACGTCCGACTGACGCGCCCGGACACCCCTGAGCACACACACCTTGAGTCTTCAAGGCCGAGAACCACAGCAGAGGGCCAGAGGCTGCCAGGTCTACAAGCGGACACCGGGTGGCCAGCAGCACCGGTCATCCGTCCCGGAACCCAGAGGCGACACCTACACGCTGAGGACACCCGTGTGCACCCAGGGGTCCCCGGGGGGCTGCCCACACCAGATGTCCCAGGATCTTCCGAGCCAGCGCCAGGCCTGGCCAGGAGGCACCCAGTTCCCCCAAGGGTCAGCAAGGATGGGCAGTGGAACAGTCGCCAAGCTTCCCCCAAGAGCTGTGGGCCTCACAAGGAGCAGGTGACAGTGCCACTCACCACCCGCAGTGAGGTGGCCTGGAGAAAGGGCAGAAGAGAGCCCAAGTTCTGAGTAACACCTAGATTCAGACTCCTGACCAAGGCCTGCTTTCCTATTTACGTTCTTTTAAAATTGGAAGACATTTTCTGTTTTCTCAAAACAGTGCCTGAGCTGCTGCCTACCTGGGGAATGACTGTCAGGCTCTGGTGCATACTGCCCAGCCTCTAGGATCGTGGCCTCCAAAGCAACGGAAGCTGGTGCCTCAGGGCCCTAGGCCCGGCTACACTGGCTGGGGACTGGGGGCTCCCCTGTGCCTGCTGGCTCAGGGTCATTGTTTCCTAAGCTGGTGGTCCAGGGCTAAGGCTGCCCCTATGCCAGGTCCCCCAGGGCAGGGGGACACTGCTGGGTAACCTCGGTGTGACCTGTGTAGACGGGGAGCTTACTCACCAAGAGGAAACCGGGAGGCCGGGCTGGTCCCACGCGCCCTGCGCCACCGCGTGCACCCGAGCAGGAACACAGTGACGAGGAGAATGGCGACCCTGAGCCCCAGCCTGCACCCCGGTGGCCCAGCACATTCCTCCCCGGCTGGCGGCAGCTGTTTACACAGCCCTCCCTCCCTTCCAGGAGCCCAGCACATTTTTCAGATGAGAAAACCAAGAAGAGGCGAAGGACCCTTGACCGGGTCACATTTCTGCTCAAGACCCAGGCGAAGAATCTCGGCAGCCAGCGCTGTCCCGCCCCACCCAGCCCCACCCGTGGAAGCCCCTGTCAGTGCGAGCCTGCAGGGCCTCCATGGTGCTATCCCCTCAGAAGGAAATTCATCAGCAGAAAATAATTATTTTTAAGATGCAAGAGTAGTAATGTTGGAAAAAAAGGCGGAAGCCCAGCCCCTGTGACAGAACGGAAAGCCCCTGGTGCTACCCCAGCTGCTCCCCAAAGCTGAGGCCCAGCTCCTTGACCTCTCGGACCTGCTGTCCCCCCTGGGCTGCCTGAAAAGGACAGGCTCCAGGCACCGATACGCAGGCCACTAGGCCCCAGGAGGGAGGCGCACAGCCAGTGTGGGCAGGCAACACCACTGAGGAGCAGGCCTGGGTCACCCCACCTGCAGGAGCAGGAAGGGACAGATGGGCACGTGCCAAGGCCCTGAGGTTGGGATCGAGCACACATGTGACAACAGGCCAGGCAGCCCGGGCTGATGGAAGGGGTACAAAGGGCGCAGGTGTCCCCAAGCCCCAGCCAATAGCCATAGTGCCTCAAAGGCTCAACTCAGGGTGTGAGGGTCTGGGGTCAGGTGCAGCTGAGCATACATACTCCTGCTCCCCTGGGGACTGGTCCCCTGGCCACAGCTCCCACAGGCCAGTCCTGCGACACTCACCCCTTGGGCAGCGGTGGGCGGCGGGCCTCCAGCTCCTCCAGCTCTGGCAGGGCGTCCCTCAGGGGGTGTAGGTCACCCACCACCACTGTGGCCCTGCGTTTCTGCTCCTCCTTGCGCTTCTGCTCGGCCAGCTTGATGGCTTCGATTTCTGGGGCCAAGGGGGCAGGATGAGGAAGGGCAGGTACCTGTCACCTGCACACTTCCTGCCGTCACCCACGCCCCACCAGGGGACCAGAGGGTCGGCTGGCTCCAAGCTATTTTTTCCTTGTAATCACAGAGCAGGCCTTTTAATTACAGGCTGAGCATGAGCTTGGAGCCGAGGCCCAGGCTGCTTCCTCAGCAGACAGATGCTGGCGCAGACCTGGCTACAGGCCACGGCCATTGAACCAATCGAGACTGGCATGGCGCCTCCTGCAGGAAGCTGGTCATGCAGCACCCACATGAGGGCAGGCAGGGCAGGCCCCTGCCAAGAGAGGGCCGAGGGCGCAGGCATGGAGGAGCGGCTGTGGCATCCACGTGGGGAAGGTATGGCCTGCAGATGTGTTCTTCACCAAAGCACAGAACCAGCCCATTGTGCTCCTGGCTACATGTGAGCCCCCAGTGAGCTCTGTGCTGCACAGACAAGGACACCAGGCCCCGGCAGGCCCAGGGTGGTGGCCCAGGAAAGACACCCTCCCCCTCACCTCCGGGATTACTGAGATTCATGAGGTGACAATTCGGAGGTGGAAGTGGTAAACATCTGGAGCAGCTCCTCTCCCTGGAGTGGGGGGCAGGCAGCCAGGAGGGCTGGGGCTGCAGACCCCAGAATACAGAAGGCAACACCAAAGGCCGAGCGGGGCCTGAGGAGGGCTCAGGGTCAGGAAATCAGTGTGACGGCTTGGTTCGAATCCACGCCCACTGTGCTCAACAAGCCACATGGGGATGAAGGCCCTGGACAGAGCATGTCCAGTCAATACCGCACCTGCAGCCAGACGCCAGACACAGCCAGCCACGGCACCCTGGACAGCTGTGCTTGCCACTGTGTCCACATGAGACGCAGCCCCAGGTCACCCTGAGCTCGGAGGTGCAGCCGGGGCTGCTTTCTCAGCAGATAGATGCAGGCACAGCCCAGGCTTCCGGCTGCAGGCCAGGTTCTACACTCTGTTTTTAAGAAGACTCAACATAAAAGAGGGCCAGCTGCACAGACCCCTAGATCTGAAACAGACCTGAAACATAACCCAGAACAGGGCAGGAGAAAGAGACATGCAGCAAGCACAGACAGGTACCAGACCAGCGGCCGTGGCTCTCTCCCTGCTCTGCAGGGTGAGTTATGTGTGAGTTAAATGCTACAGGTTGGCCTGAGGTGCCTGCACAATCCCAGCCACCCAGCAGGCTGAGGCAGGAGGACTGAGTCTAAGGTCAGCCTAAGCTGACCCTGTCAGCAAATGAATAAGCAAATAACACTACAGTAAGAGAAATCACAGGCCAAAAAACAATGCCTCACTAGAAATAAAGGAAAAGAAAATCCCAACTATAAACAGTTTATCTCTCAAGACTGATGGTTAGAGAAGTCTGCTAACATGGGGCGTCAGGACAGGAGCCCAGAGCATGTGTGTGGGACCTGGGGCAGATGGCCACCATGCTCTGGTAACACCTGCCCAGAACACAAGGGCCCAGGCAGCATGGTGGCCCTGCAGCGAGGAACCGAGAGGCGGGAATAGTGGGCGTGGCCAAGGGGCTGGGGCAGAACCACAGCGGGGCAGCTACTGGAACACAATGAGCACAGCCACCTGATGAAGGCACAGCACAGCACACACTCCTGAACATGCTGGAGCCCAAAGAAGCTGCCAGACTGATGTGAGACTGCAGCAGATTCATGGCACACAAACCAGGCACTTTACACACTAGAAATGGGACAAATTCCATTTACAAGAGGGCCAAACTGGGTGTGGTGGCTCACGCCTGTAATCCCAGCACTCGGGAGGCTGAGGCAGGAGGATCACTGTGAGTTCGAGACCAGCTTGGGCTACATAGTGAGTTCCAGGTCTGTCTCAAAAAACAAACAAACAAAAAAAAAGAGCGCCAAAAATTATAACTTATTTAGCAATAAATCTGCCCAAACCAAACAAATGCCAGAAAAGTAAATACACAAACAGGAAAAGGGAAAACGGAAAGAAGCCTCCATAAGGGGAGCCACAGTAGCAGTGGGCCAAAGATCCGCTGACAGGGCAACTGCGCCGAGGATGCCAGGACTCAGGCAAACTGCAGCCCAGAGGTGAACGACGTAATTCCACGGAGAGGACATGGGGCCCGTCGCCATCATGGACGAGAGGGCCTGCTGGAGGAGGGCACCTGCCCAAGGATGAGGCATACGGCGAGGAAGGCGAGGAAAGCAAGGAGGGATCTCTGCAGCCGCCACCCCCGCAGAGCAACATCGACTCAGGATGGAGCGCCTGGATACAAAGCAGGCCCTTAAGGAGTTCAGAGGAAAACACAGAAAAATATCGCGATGATGAACTAGGCAAAGTTCTCTTAAATAGGGCACATACACCATAACCATGCAAGAAAAAAGTACCAGACTTCTCAAAATTAAATTCCTGTCATAGAAAAATTTAAGAAAATGAACAGGCCAATCACAGTCTGTGAGGAAATATTTGCAAACATAGCTGCCCAAGGACTGATGTCCAGGACACAGAGAACTCGGAGAACCTCAGTAATAAAAGGAACTTCCCTGGAGAGGAGGCACAGGCAGGAGACACAGGAGGCTCACGACAATGCCCTCCCTGTGATGCCAGACAGCCTGGAGCAGCCAGCACCACCGCCAGGTCGGGCCAGGGACGGCACATGTGTGGGCAAGGCAGTGACCACCAACTCTCCCACGCTGCAGGAGGGGCACAGAGGCAGGGTGTCTGGCAGTGGCTCATGAGACTAAACATGCACCCACCCTATGACCCAGCGTTCCATTCCTGAGTGTTTATACAAGAGGAGGGAAAACACGGCCACAGAACACGGGTGCTTGTCCAGCCTCACTTGTCAAGCCAAACATGGCAAAGCCAGTACTAGCCACAGGAGACTGGCAAGGAGCATGCGTACCACACTCCTCCAAAAGGCCCGCCCTGCACCATGCCTCCCGCAGACAGACAGGCAGGCAGGTGGGCGGCCCACGGGGCAGAGCTGTGAACCAACCAGAGCAGCTGTCGGGGCCAGGGTTGGCGGTGAGGGAACACCTGGAAGGGATTTCAGCACAGGTGCAAGCAATAGCTGAAATGCCCATCACCATACACAGATGCGGCTGTGACAGGAAGAAAGGCTCTGGGATAAATCGGACCCTGGCAGGATGACTCAGGGGAGTGCAATACCATCTGCTACTGACCTGGGGACAGACAGAGATGGGGATGGACACACGGGCAGTTCCATGACAGAGGAGCAGGACACTAAGTGTAAAACCCACAGGTCGGGTCGAGGGTGTTCACCATCAGTGCTTCCCGCTTTTCTGAATCCCACTTTCGACAATAAAATATGAAGCAAAAACAACTTGGGAGATGCGGCTAATGCTATATTCAGAGGCCAACTTACAGCCTTTCATTTCTTAAAGAAAACATGATGGCGACAGGTGGGTGAGCAAGGCAAGCAAACCTAAGGAAAGCCTGAGCAGGGAGCTAATGAAGCAGAAACAAATTATTTAGAAAGCAGGAGGGCTGACGACCAAATTCAAGAATTCCTGGACAGGAAGAGACAGAACTACCCAGCTACTCATCAGAAAAAAGGCACAGAGAAGAATGACAGGCATTTAATAAGGAGAAACTAACATATAGCCCTTGGCTACAAAAGGCTGAAACTTGATTATTTCAGAAAAATACAAGTGGCAAAAATCAAGTCAAGCAATTCATAAAAAGACCAAGCACCAGCTGGATGTGGTGGCTGTAATCTTAGCACTCAGAGGCTGAGGCAGGAGGATCACAAGTTCGAGGCCAGGCTGAAATACACAGTGAGTTCAAGGCCAGGCTGAACTGCACAGCGAGAACTTGTCACAAAAAGCAAAACAAACGAGCATCAGAGATGAAAAATTACACATCACAAAAATATACCCAGAAAGTCTCAGGTCTGCATGGCCTTGGTCCACAAACACTTCCGGAGCTACCTTGCATGGTTTTGCACTGCGAATTATGAAAGAGAAAATGAAAGAATGGACCATGTAAACAACACCCACAAAATGGTAGAAAACATAAAATTAGTATTCCTGGAATAAACTGACAAGTTTCTCTAATGACTACCTTCAAAGAACACATTTCCTTTAAAACCCTCATGGAAACGATAACATAAACATTTCAAGATCTGAGAAAGTAAAGAAGAAAACATTCCAAAATAAGTTTACAAAGTCAGCAGAATCACAATAAAAAGCTAACTAGAAAAAAATTACAAAACAACCTTTCTTGTGATCATTGTGCAAAGATAAGAAACTCTTCAGAAGAATGTTAGCAGCTCGTTAGTGTCTCAAAAAACAACTACACGTTCGGAGCAGGAGTGAGAGGAGAGGCGTTCAGGCTGCGGAGTGAGAGGAGAGGCGTTCAGCCTGCGGGAGGCTGGCTGGGAGCCCAGAGCACGTCCGCCCTCCACCAGGGAGGACAAAGGGGCTCGGCTGTGCACAGGCCAGCGGACAAAGGGCAGGACTTAGTACAAGCAACTTCCGAAATTAAAACACTTACCACAGGAAGCGAAAAGGACTCTGACAAACAAGGGGCTGAGAGCAGCAGCCTCAAGAGACAGCCTTCTGGGAGCAAGAAGCACCAGCCAGCAGGTGCGCGCACAGGGAAGGGGTAGCCGTCACCAAGGCCTCCTGCCACCTCCCTGACAGGGCCAGGTGACTTCTTGGGTACCTGCTCTGGGCTCCCAGCAGGAAACTGACCAGTACCCTGTGTGGGAGCCTGGCCATGCATTTGGGTGCAGGACAAAGCAGCTGGCATGGCTGCCCCGGAGACAAGGGCATGAACTTACTCTGCAGCCATCGCTCCCGCCGCAGCCTGAGTTTCTCCTTCTTGGGCAAAATGGCCTTTGCCTCAGCACCTGTGGAGAGAGAACACACAGATAAGTCCTGGGTACTTCAGCCCCAAACCCCCATGCCCATGGTGCCCGAGGCTAGGACAGAGTGGGTTCCCACTGTGCTGGCGGTGGCACCCTGGAGCCTGGCTACTGCGGCTCACGGCAGTCAGCTGTGCCCACGGTGACACCAGCCCTAGCCTCCCTTCCATGGGCTCCGTGCAGCCCCAGGACACACGCAGCAGGTGCCAGCACAGTGCCAGGTTCTCCAGGCACCAGCACCCTCTAAGGTGACAGCCTGGCCCCTGACCACTGGCTGCCCAGAAAGCCAGGCAGAGTTACCAATGAGGTAGACCCTGCCCACCCCAGCCAGTGACTTCAGACTGAGCACAGCTGACCACATGGCCCTGGGAAGGCCAAGCCTACATGGGATGTGAACTGGGCAGCAACTGGCAAACACACAGGACAGCAGTTGGTCCTAGGTGTGTGCCTGTTCCCAGCTGTACCCCAGGGTCACCAGCTGGGACTGCAGGAAGACATGCCCCGACCCCTGCAGTCCAGGAAAGCATTCCACATGTCCCAATGAAGGCAGACAACAAGGACACCCAAGGTGGGGCTCCTGCTCTGGCCACCTGCACCATCCCTGTGCCTACTGCCCATTCATCCCCCAGAAACCAGTAACCAGCCCTCATCCAGCTGCCACATCCCCTCTGCAGCCAGGCTGGCTGTCCAGTCCTGCTCCAGGAGGACAGGAGCAATGTGCCAGCTGCCCTGTGCCCTTATACAGGGTGCTGCCACCTCTGGCAGACATCTGGCCACCCCAGGGCAGGGTGGGAGTAGAAGCACTGTCCTGTGCTTGGACATGTGAGCACCCCTTGTTCCAGTGCCACCTGCCCAGCCTCAGGTCCTAGGCCCGGCCGACTGCTTCTCACTGTGCTGCCATCCAGACTATAGGCCAGGCCACCAGTGTCCTGGAGGATGAAGGGCCCAGGCACCACGCAGCAGAAGCCACAGCCACAGGGCAGGGCTTAGGAGACCTGCGCCAGGCATGCCACAGAGTCACCCTGGGCCAGTGGAGGGAAGGTCAAGGTGATGTGCTGGGGTCCTGCGCCACAGCCCACGCCCAGCCTTGGTGACAGAGCCGGCTGGCTTGGGAGTCCTTCCAGCTGCTGAGCACCACCTCCAGGCTCAGGCCTACCATGGACATGGGCACACGGAGGGCGCCGGTACCTGTGGCAAAGTGTGGCCACAGGGCCTGCCCATGCCCTCTCCTATCCCTGCTCGGCATGGTCCTGAGGCAATGTGCGGCACACCCCCACGAGGAGGGGCTGGACTGTTCCCAGCCGCAGGACTCTGAGTGTGACAGTACCTGTAGACAGTGTCACAGAGCTAAAGGGAAATAAAGTCCCCAGTGTCCTTACAGGGCCAGGACACACACAGAAGCCATCAGCAAGCCCAGGGGAGACCTCAAGGGACCAGCCCTGTGACACCATGATGTCCACCCCTAGGCTCCAGGACCAAGAGTCTACTCTGCTTTCACCACTGCTCTGTGCTGCACCCGGGCAGCCTGCACCACCATATCCGGCCATCTCAGCAATACCACACCATGCTGGGCCTCCACCGTCACCGTCACTGTCACCGTCACCATTGGTGGTTACCCAGGAGGCAGAGGACCTGGGAAAGCATGTGCGAATAGCCTTGGGACACCGGGGACCAGGTGCATTTCAGTCAGAGGCCCACTGGATTTTCCACATGAGAAAGCAGGTTCCGCAGGAGTAGCACCCTACCCAAAGCTACAAAGGTTTGAGCTCCCGAGGACAGTCGCAGCTCAGACATTGCTCGGACAGTGTAGCTGGCAGGGGACCCAGCCCACACCAGCCTCGTGCAGATACAGAACCCGGGGCAGAGCAGGAGGCCCTCTCTGCCTACTGGGCCTCCAGAGGCTGGTGTCCTCAAGCCAACGGGCATGACATGTGGGACCACGTTGCCTCTGCAGAATCCTTACAGGTCTGGACAGGGGGCCATGGGGAGACGACCCCGCTGGCACCCCTGCTCAGTGGCTTAGGACAGGGATGAGTGGGGAGCAGCGGATGCCCCAGGTGGTTCTGGAGCAGGGCCACCCTGAGGACCAGGTCAACAGCACCACCACTGCAGCCCCAGAGAGGTGGGAAGAGGACAGGTCCACACACGCTCCTCAGTGACAAAGCAAGACCCGCAATGGCCATGTTGCCATCAGAACCAGAACTGGAGCAGAGCAGGAACAGCGGGTCTGGGGCAGCCCAGCCCAAGGTGGCAGCACAGCAGCCAGCAGCAATCTGTTCCACAGGATTGCAGTGGAAACCACTCAAGACACCAAGCCGCCGAGCCACCATCAGCAGCATGGCAGCTACAGGGCCACGAACCTCACCGTGGCACCCTCCACTGCCACCTACACGTAGGCCCAACATCTCCAGTGCGCCTTCTGCCTGCCCAGGCTCCCTTTACCGTTCCCCATGCTAAGCTCTTGGTGCAGTGACAAACCCAGAGAAAAGAGGCCCGAGAGAAGGGAGGGTACGCATGGTCCTGGCCCCTGGCTTGGGGCCTTGGTGAGGAGGATCCCCTCGGAAGCAAAGGGAGGGAGCAAGGCCAGGCCCCACTCCTCTTCAAGGTCCGAACAACTCCTGGCCAGACCGCTCAAGTGGCCACCACCTCCCACAGCACCATCCACTGGGCTCCAAGCCTTCAACTTGCAAGCTTCCAGGGACATCGGAGACTCAGGAAGCAGCAACCCTCCGAAGCCAGCCCCACAGCCCAGCAGCACCATTAGCTCCACGGGATGCTCGTCCCCTTGGCCGACACGTCAGGTGCAGGCAGGGGAGGACAGACAACCTGCTCCCTGTCCTCACAGAGCACCTGGGCTGACCTCTGCCGCCATGGCCACACACAAGCCAAGGAGGACACGGCCACGCGGAGCCCAGCACTCTGAGGGCTGTGCCGCAGAGTGGACCAGGAAAAGGCCACTTGGGGCTGACAGGTGAAGGTCACAGGAACCATGGAGACACTGGCTCCCCTGCAACCCAACCCCGGGCTGAGGGTGGTGTATGCTAGCTACAGGGCCGCCATCAGGGACAGTGGGAGCCACCTGCTTACTCCAGGTCTCTTGGCCAACATGTGAAAGAGAAGAGTAGCTATAAAGATAGCATGAAACAGAAAAACACAAGACAAAAGTTTTACTAGCCAAAAAGTTTAAAATCTCTAAAAGATTTTTTAAAAAAAATCACAGGAACCGATTCAAAATGTGCTATCAAGGGAGAACCCTCCGTAGAGAACCCCAGGTCACTTTGCTGTCACACAAGCAGCGCTTTCAAAGCAAAGGAGGAAATCTGAGCTGGGCGAGGGCGCACACCTGTGACCCAGGGCGTGTGAGCCCAGCCTGGGCGATGGTCACTTAGTGACACCTGCATCGAAATAAAAACTTAAACAAGGGCCAATGACAGAGCTCAGAGTGACCACCATGGGCTCAACCCCCAGCACAGCACTGTATAAAAGACAAAAACAAAAACAAAAAGCCTGAAAGAAAAACAGGAAAAGGGCAGAGAGACAAAACATGCAGGAGCCTGGCTCATGAAGAACATCACTCGCACACCACACAGAGCCAAGGTACCGTCCATAAAGACACCCCCAGGGACAAGCATGTCACACAACAAACCAAACTGCAGCAGCCTCAAAGAGTGCAGACATGACGAGGCTGTGGAGCAGGCCCGGCACACACCCCGCAGAGGAGATAAGAGGAGGCCTTCTAAGCCAGGCAGGCCCCGGAGACAAACCAGCGGGCTGGTGCAGGTCCAGGAGCCCATCCAGATGTACTCGAGCCACACCAGCCTCCCGGAGGGAAAGGGGCGCCCAGGAGGCGCCCAAGGCCCCTGGGATGGCCTTCACAACAGCTTGGTGCCTTTCCCTCAGTTTTCCTCTGCCACCCACAGGGATCAGCAAGGACCACGGAGCTGATACCAGGGAGCAGTTGGGCCCAAACCCCACACCACCTCCCAGGGCGCAGAACAGACCTCCAGCAGACCTACATGTGCCTCTGGGGGTCAGCCGGGTGAGCCCCACGTGACCCTGGAGTTGACCAAGACACTGCGAGTGAGCCCCCGCAGAACTGCAGGAGGGAACAGGAAGGAGAAGCAGGAAGGCACAAAGAAAGAAAGAGATGTCATAGTCACTGTAAGAGTCACACGCTGCATGTGCAGAAAACTGCACAGCAGGGCTTGCAGCTGCCCCAGACTGGGGGTTGGGGGTGGTGCCTTGTCCCTGCTCCAGGAAGGAACAGAGGTACTGACGCATGTGCTCGCACCATCTCAGTGGGGCCAGGGTGCCAACCTCTCTCATGGCAGGTGCTCGGGCCAGCTGTGTCACCGCAGGAAGTGCCAGCCCCAGGTGACTTACAGATACTCCCTGCGCCAGGCTGAGAGTCGGACCCAAACGCTTCTACCACGCGAGGGCTCATGCTGTGGCAAGCACACCACAGGGCTGGCAGCTGGGCCAGGCCTGGGCTCTGGGGCCACAGAAGACAGCCCATCCTCAAGCCAGCACCCAGGAAAAGTGCAGTGCCCACCAAGGGCCCACACTCCACAGCCAGGTAGGGGTGACACACCCAGCAATGAGCCTGCAGGGGAGGGCGCCTGTGGCCACTGCGTGCTTGGTGTCACTGCACTGCCGTGAGGGTCAGGGTCTGGTGCCCAACCCTGTGGTACGTTATGGGGGTGCCCCTTCCTGGGCTCCGCCAGGCATCCAAGAGGGATGTGGAAAACACAGGTCATGGTACAGGGACAGGCACAGCCTGCGGCTCCCCGCCGCCCAGTCTCTATTTGGAGACCACAGCCGCCCTCTACTCGAATGCCTGCAGCAGGCGTGGGTGAGGAGCAGCCAGGCTCATGCACAGCAGAAACACGCCGGGAACTGCAGCAGCTCTCCCGCCAGGCCAGAGCACCACACTCAGGCCACAGCTGTGAGGGCGCCTCGGTGCTAAGCACACCACACTGCACAATGCCCAGGCAGCAGCACCCAGACAAGGGAGGGAACCCCAACGTCACTTCCTCAGGGAGCAGCCAGACAGAACACGGGGAAGGGGAAGGAAAGCAGGCCAGGGGCTGGTCTTCCAGCCCATACCCTTGCTGGAAGCGCCCTGGCGGCTCATCCCACAGCGGGAGCTCTGAAGGTCGTTCCTCTCTTCCAGGGCCACTGCCACCTCCTGGTGATAGCCAGGCACAAGCTGCTCCATGGAGAAGTGGGTGAGCAGACAGGACGACACATGCAGCACCTGCAGGCCTGGGCACAGCAGACCCCACGAGCAGGGCCGCGGCTCCACCTTCTCGATGGTGGAACGTCACTCCCACAGTAACTTGGGCAGAGGCCATACGACACTCAAATCTGCCACAGCGCCCTGCGCACACGAGGGACAGCCTCCCTAGGCCTCCTCCTCAGGACTGGGCTCACGCCGGCAAGTGCCGGCCACAGCCAGATGCTGGCCCTGGTCAGCATGGGCTCCCACACCACTGTGGGTAACTATTACGGCCTGTGTTTATATGACCCCCAAACCTTGTGCTTTTTCAAAGGTGGCTGAATCTAGAGTGTGTGACTGGCTCACAGCAGCTGGAGCTGAGGGCACTAGGATTGAGACTGTGAGTGCTACCCACCCTCAAGTGGTCTGAATACGATGAAAGGGGCAGGAAGATCATATTAAGGTCCCTTGTTGGTTTTGCTACTTTCTGCGAGCCGTGTTGTTTCTCCTCTGTGATGCCTGTTTGCCATCCACCCTGCCTCAGAGCCACCTGATTATGGACTGAAACCTCTACGAACTGTACACAAAATAAACCTGTCCCCTAACTTTGGGAGTCAGATATTCTGTCTCAGCAGCAAGAGAAAAGTAACGAACAGTAACCATCCCCTGGGCCTAGAGATAACGACAAGGTTTCCCACACCGCGTGACTGGCTGAGCCCCACAATAGGACCAGCCTTCTGCTGCATGTTCCAGCCGCTTCGCAGGCTAGCAGGAGGCTTCCACTTGAGCCCCAGGCTGTCTGAGCAGATGTGGCCACCGCTGGGGAAGGACAGGGCCTCTGTGTCTGGCACGGCCTGGTCTCATTGCCTGCTTGTCCAGCTCTACAAGAAGGAGCTCCAGGGTCCCCCATCCCTGAGGACAAAGGCACTGAACCCAGAAAGCCCCAGGTCAGCAGGAGGGAAGGGGGGCAGGACAGAACCAGTCAACTGGCTCCATGCTGGCTCCTAGTCCACCTAGCCAAGAAAAACCCCACAGCACTGCACTCCATGATGGTGGGACAGGACACCCAAGAAATGCCATGACAGCCCCACACAGAAACACTCACAGGGCCAGACTGGCCACACCGGGGGTAAATGAGTCACTGCTCAGCAGCTCCCACAGTGACCGGCGGGGCTGCCCCCTCTGAGGACAGCCTCACAGAGGTCTCTCAGAGCTCAGCTTGTCTGTGCAAGTTTAAGTTTGGGGCAAGGCAGACGAAGGTGCAGAGGTGGTTACGTGAGGTTCCTGTCACAACTATCTTTCTAGAAACCCCTAAAGGAAACCCAGGGCCTCCTCAGGTGGGGCAAGCCGACCCCGGCATGCTCCACCCTTGGCCTGTCCTCCAGCAGCCAACCTGAAAGGACACGAGGCTCTGCTGCCCTCTGCTGGGCAGAGCTCGGGTGCATAGGGGGATGCAGACCTCCCAAAGGGGACCTGACACCTAAGAGGGCCACCTGTATGCCCTCAGGGCTCCTGGAGGCCTGCACAGCTGACAGTGACAAGACAGCCTCCCTCACGTGGTCCCAGCTTGGAGGCCGCAATGAACTGTCCCCCAGGTGGCGGTCTGAGGTCCCAGCAGGCCTCCATGCGAGCGTGCTTCTGGCCGTCTTCTCCGGACAGCACAGTGCTGGTATGAGCTCCATGTCTAGGTGGAAGGACGCAGGCACCAGACAGCACCGCACCTAGCCAGGCCGAGCACAAGGCACCTAGCTTGCTGCACATTCCGGGCAGGGTGCTGGTGGCCTCACCTGGGTCTGCCACGGCCCTCAACCCCCACCCATAACTGAACTCGGAGTTGCTAAGAGCTGCTTCACACAGACCTGGTGCCCTAGGAAGACCCTCCCAGCACTGGCCCTGATGTACAGGGCAATGCAGAACCTGTGTGGGAGCAGGGTCTTTGGAGGGCGAGGTTAGGGTGCCCCAGAGCAGCCACTCTGCGCGCTCCTACCCTTCCCCTTGACCCTCTTCCTAGGGAACCGCTGCAGAGATTCGCAGATCCTCCCAGCCACAGGGTCCCTGCCTGGAATGGGGGTGGGTTGGGGTGGGGGGGCTCCAGGAGAAACAGAAAAAACCAGAGTACCCAAGTCTACATCTGGGGACTCCGCCCCCAGGATGCAGGTGCTGAGGCAGGGCAGGGTCCCAGGGGAGGATGACCCAAGCTGGGCAGGGCTCTGCCTCCAGACCATGACGCTGCAGTCACCTCAGCTCCAGGGCCCCAGAGACAAGGATGAGCACATGGGCAGGAGTCATGTGACCCACCTACCTACCTGGTAGGAGACTGGGAGCTACAAGGCCTTCTTCAGCCTATGCGTGAGGAGGGCAGAGCCAGGCCCCACTGCCATGCGAACCCTGAGGCTTAGCTGGGCCAGGCCCCAGAGGAAGGAGCCCTCCCACACCTGGGCACTCCCTGGGGTGTGCAGACCTCAGCTTCAGGGCCACAGCTAGAGGCCATGTCTTTCATACCACAGCCCAGAGGGAGTACAGCTGGCCCATCTGTGCCAGATCCTCCGTGAGCTCCCACAGTCACCTGTGTCCACCCAGGGCCAGTGCCAAGGCCCAGAGCCACGGTCCAGGACACAGACAGCCAAGCTGCTCCCTGGGAGGTGGGGGCTGGGAGCGGCACAGCCAAGGAGCACATACTGGAGGCTGCCTCGGAGCCATCTGGGACCCAGGTTGTCAGGACCCTGGTGGGTGCCCACGAAGCACCTCTCTGAATCCTCCCGGGACATGGCACAAGCTACAACTGGCGAAGCGCAGGCCACACTGGGCCAGAGCCAGGCAGCACCACAGCGCAGCAGGGAGGTGCAGCTGGATAACCCAGTCCCCGGGACCCTCATGGGAAGGAAGCCAAGGACCCAGGCAAACTGGGGCTGGGCGGGTTCTGCTTTTACACACAAATAAAGGGGTCCAGATTCTTGTACATCTCCATCAGAAGTACTCAGACTAAGTGTTCAGTTAACACTTTTGAGAAAACACTCTATATCTAGGGGATAGGCAAAGCGTCTGTGCATGCACACAGGATGCTCACCTGCCAGGTGCCCACCAGGATGGCTACTACTGCTCTACTGCCACGTGCCCTGTCATGGGGAAGGGAATGGGGACCCTCCCAAAGGTACCAAGGGAGCAGCATGCTGCAGAGCAGGGATTTAGAGCCCTGGGACTTCGAGCACAAGGCAGAAACCAAGCCTGCCTGGTCTTCACAGGACTAGACAGGCTGGGCGGAGGCTGCAAAGCCAGGCAATGCAGTTAATGCACTGTTAACGCTCCAGGAGACTGGAGGGAAACTTGAGCACACGTGCTGTGTGCCAGGGACGGGACACCCAGCACATGGCGCCAACAAGGGAGACTCAACAAGGGGTGCATGACGGGGAGAGCCAACCCAGTGGCTCAGTGGTTCTGCATGTGCCTAGCATGTGTGAGGTCCTGGGTTCAATTCCCAGTAGCCTCCCCAAAGCATTCTCACATCTAAGGAAACTTACTCAAACTGTTCCAAATACACACAAGCTTGAGAACAAAAACATACAAAAAGCTGTGAGCGCCGGTGGGTCACCACAAAACCGCAGCCCTGGGCTCCAGGCGCAAAGCAGACTCAGGTAACACAGCTGGCCAGGTGCTAGGCAGGCCCAGCAACAATGGCAGGAAACACCAGGCGGGACAAGCTGCCATGCACTCCACTGTCACCCTGAGAACTGTCAGCAAGAGGGAGTTGAGGCTCAAAGGACAGCAGGGCCCCCAGACAAGACCCTGGAGAAATCATAAAATCCAAAGCAATGACAATGCAGAGGATGACGAGACTCCACAGAAAACATGCAGTTAAAACCATACCTGAGACATTACTACAACTCATAAGAGGTGCTCACAAACTGTAGATACAACCTTGAAAAAAAAAATCACAGGGGCTGGGGATGTAGCTCAGTGGCACCACGCCTGCCTCACAGATGCAAGGTTCCGAGTTTGATCCCTGGTACCACAAAAAAAAAAAAAAAAAAAAAACAGGAAAACCCTGGGAGTGGTTCATCAGTGGTTCAATTAAGTCAAGAAAATTATGTACATCACTGAGACCAGAGAATGAGTGTTGGGTCAGTGAGACAAAAAGGAAGCCATCTAAGCCCTAAAGGCTAAACAGGATGGAAAGTGCAAATGAAAGCGGAAGACCCCAGAGAACAGGGCCAGCAGCCTCCCAGGAGGACCTGGTCACATGGCTGTCACCACTCACAGTACACAAAAGGGCTTCTCTCCAGAGCCAAAGCAGAGGCTGGGGCCCCGCAGCTCCCAGTGTGGAGGGCTGCTCTCCACCCACAGGCCTAACAGGTCGGCTGGGTCAGAGAACAGAATAAAGGAGGCTTGGGGAGTTTATCAAACCCTGGGCACAAAAAGCAAGCTGCTTCCCGATCACAAGAAACCTGAAGGAGAAGCTGGGCAAAGACCCATGGTCCTACCTGGTTTCCACCGTGACAGTGCTGTGGACGTGAGCACTGCTCCCTCAATGGGAAGGAACTGCTCACCCACCTCCTGAGGATGGTACTGTAGGTTAACTCTGTTAAGAGCCCCAGAAATACATCAAAGGACTTCTGAATGAAACAACAGAGTCTGGGACTCACTTTAAAATCATTAGTATGTGGGTGCTGAAGACACAGGACAGGTTCATGGGTTTTTTCAAAACTATTCTTTAAGTTTTTCATAAGAACCAGATCTTTTCTAAAAATGTAGAGGTTAATTTGCTCAGCAGCAGCAGCCCCGCTGCCCTCCTGCCCTCCGCACAGCCACTCACCTCTGCCGAGGGAGGCCATGCTCCTTGTGTCCAGCTCCAGCCTCTGAACCAGGGCGCTTGGGTCAATCCGGGTGCCGGCAAAGACGTTGGTACGGACGAACCCCCAGTCCTGTGAGGGCCCATGGAAAGCAGGAAGGTGGCGTCAGGCTGGCTCCGTGGCTTCAGGAGGAGGTGGGAGGCCAGTGGCCCAGCACAGGAAGGACTTGCGCCCTCAAGAGCAGATATCAGGCTACCTGTACCCCTTCCTCTCCAAGTACAGGAAAGAGCAGCACAGCTCCACCCAGCTCCCAGCCTTGCTTCCTGGTCTACTTAGAACCCACGTCACCCTGAACCAAGTCCCTCTGCTGGCCACACTGTGGAATGCCAGAGGTCCCACCTAGCTCATTCAAGACCCAAGCTCTACGGATTCCACAGGACCACAGCATCAAGCCCCACAGGAGGGCCCCTTTTTGACCACCCCAAACATGCTACTCTTGGTGGAAGTATAATTTCAGGATAAAGGGACCTGAACTAACAGCAGGTGCCAGAAGAGTCCTGTGACTGCCCCATTCTGAAAGCAGGAGAGGAGACCCTGGGAACCATCTCCCTCTGCCTCCTCAGCATGCATGGGAAGGGAGAGCCCAGAAACCCTGTACAAACAAGGAGCTGCAGAAATGACCCATGTCTCCCAGGACTTATGCGTAACACAAAAGATACACGGATGTGATGCTGTTTGTGTCTCTCAAATATTACAATAACATTACTAGATTAGAAACCTAAATTTCTGCTTTACTCTCTGTTCATATTTGGTACCAGGGATCGAACTCTATCCATATTAAACTTCAATGTTTTTATACTTTCAAGTTGTTTGCTGCTTTAAGTACTAAAGATTGAACCTTCGCACTCCCGTATCCTAGCACTCAGCAGGCTGAGGCAAGAGGATCACGAGTTCAAGGCCAGCCCGAGCTATATAGCAAGACTCTATCACAAAAAAAAAAAAAAAAAAAAAA
>NW_022900936.1:1435268-1435542 GCF_012274545.1 Fukomys damarensis
AAAAAAAAGAAGAAGAAGAAAGAAAAGGAGGAGGGGGCGAAGCTGAAAAAAAGGAAACAAACCACAGTCCACTTCACCTCAGAGAAATGACCCAGAAGCTCCCGGCCCCAGCTCCCTGCCTAGGCAGCGGTCCTCTCCAGGAGCGCGCCTCAGGCACAGGCTCCGCTGGAGAGGGGCGTGCCAAGCGGAAGAAGCCGCACACAAGGCAAGAGCGGGCATCGCTGCTCCGAGGCCACAGCGCAGGACACGCGGCTCTTCCGGGCCCGCCCTCGCC
>NW_022900936.1:1435880-1445214 GCF_012274545.1 Fukomys damarensis
TCTTCTCCGGCGAGAACCTCAAGGAACCCGGAAGTTGGTTCCTCTCGCACACCGCCGGGCGGAAACAGGAGCCGCGGCTTCGAAGTTCCGCGCTCCGCGGGGTCCGGAAGCGGTTTTCGGCCCGCGTGCGCAGTGCGGCCACCCGAGGAGTGGGGATGCCAGTGGTGGTGGCCTCTACGCCTCAGTGCCTCGGTACCTCGGGGTCGGAATTCATGGCCTTTGATTTTGGCAAAAGGCCGCGGGCAAGAGAAAGAAAGGGCTGGGGAGGATCGACGTATTTATCGCAGGCTGGGGTGGTCCGGATAGGGCTGTCCTCGACCCTCCTCGGCAGTCTTTTTCTGTGCACTGTTGCGTGTGGCCCACTGGGCGGGTTCTCGGAATCGGGTTGCTCCGCCACTTAAGTGGGAACCAGGGGGAGCGACCTGCTGCATCCACGCCCTACTCCCTTCCTGCACAGTCTGCTCCCTGCTCACCTGCCTCAGCGCATCCCGCCTGGTATTGGGGAAAACAGGCCAAGCGTCAGCCGTGAGTCCCACCATCACCTTGGGAACACAGGGAGTGAAAAGCGAAACAAAACATGCCCGCCGCTGGGCCACAAGGAAGGCTGTTGAGTCCAGCCCCCCCCCCATCATGGCGAGGACTCTGGACACCGGGATACCCTTGTCCAGGACCTACAGGGAGATGGGCTCTTAAGGGCAACAGTGGGGTCCAGGCAGAGCTGGAGCCCCACCCAGGAAGGATGCAGGATGCCGGAAGACACAAGTGAAACCGGGTCGGCCCTCAGTGGTCAGTGGCCCTGGGGATTTATTCTAGGCTGACCTAAGTGTGTGCCCACAGTAGAAGATGCAGCAGCTTTCACAAGTTTTCTTCACCTAGCACTGCTCTGATCTTAGGCCCTGGAGCACTGTTCACCTGTGCAACTGGGGTCTGTCATCTGCCCTGTCTATTTGAGCCCCCAACTTGGGGCACTGTGCCTGGGATGCAGCTCCCGTCTCGTCTTCAGCACCTGAGTTCACACACGACACTGGCTGCGAAAGCCCACACTCCCTGCAGCTGCCGCCTCTTCCCTGCCCACAGCACTGCGGTCAGCTGCGGTGTCACCAGTCAGTGCCCACCGAGCTCCTGTTCACATGGATTCGCCTTTGCACCAAGAGCTGGGCCTCAGAGCTGAGCAGCCCCCTAGGACACTGACCCAGTGAGTGGGTTAGAGCCGTCACAGGGAGCGGGTTCTGAGAGAAAGGATGAGCTGGCCCTCTGGTTCTCCTGCTCTCTCTGCCTTTTCCCAGGACTGGACAGAAAGAAGGATCCCGCAGCAATGCCACTGCTCCATCTGGGACTTCCCAGATGCAGAGATCTGAGCCAACAAGTTCGTACTCACTGTAAATTACCCAGGACAAGGGTAGAAGTCCCGAAGGAAGCTGACCAGGTGTGGGCAGGAAGAGAGCTCCGGAAGGGACCGTGGCCAAGAAGGGGAGCTGTGCCCATCAGTTCCTGGAAGGGTGGTTTCTGAGGTGGGGCTGGTTTTTTAGGACAGAGTCTTGCTGTGCAGCCCAGGCTGGCCTCGAACTCCTGGCAGTCCTCCTGCCTCAGCCTCTTGAGTACTGGGACTGCTGAAATATTCTTTGAAAAGAGGTACTATGTACATGATAGGATGGGGAAGGGCATCACTACCTCCACCTTCCTACAGTCCAAGCCAGAACTGAGAATTAAATGGACATAAGATAAACGGGAAACACATAGGACTATAAGGAATGGGAAAGGGGACATTACTAGAACCCCTGCAGTGGGTCCTGGCCTCCTGTCAGCCACTACAATGCAAAGCTGAATAAAGTCAGGAAACGAAACAGGATTTTGGGACCTGATCAGTGCTGCTCTAGGCAACAATGACAAAGGCCCCCAAGCCAATCCAGTATTTATTAAATACAACAGTGGGGAGGAATAGGGAGCAGGGTATGCTTTGAAGGCATCTAGTGAAATACTATCAAACACCTGGCATGGTGGCACTGCACAGGGCTATAATGGAGTAAGCACTGGTTATCTTGTTTGGATAGAACAAACAGGTACTGGTACCAGGTGCAATCAGCAAGCAACCCATTGGGTCAGTGAGAGGCCATAATTCAGGGGAAAAGATTTTAATTGAGGTCATGCTGACCTCAGCTGCACGTAACTCAGCAGAGCCTGCCCCTCACAGATCAGGGCCTCTGTTTCCATGGCAGCCCTTGGGGGAGGGGCTATACTTAACCTGTCCACCATTTCACATGCCCATTTAAGTCATGGAGAGCCTTGGTTTGGCTCCTGATATAAAACAATATAGCTGAATTATGGAAAACAAGATGCAAATGCCAATCATAGCCAGCTAGTATTGGGCAGGGCTGTCTGCTACATAGGACATAGGTTTATGTGACCCAGGAGCCTTACAGGAAGTGAAGACCCAAAGGAAAAGCAAAGGCTTGGTTGGACAGAAGCCTCTGGCCCAACAAGAGAGGCGGCAGTGGAACACTAAGTGAATGGGAGGCTAAAGGAAGACGTGCAGTTTTCCCCAAGTCCTGGTGACAGAATTCTGCCGACTGCACCTCTCCGTGAAGGTATGTCCTTTCTCCTGGCACAGAGAGGGCGTCTCAGGAGGAGAGGAGGTGGACACTGCCATCCTGACTTGCTGTCTCTGATAATCTGTGCCTGAGGAATCCTCATGAAGGAGCCCCTGCTGCGACCTCCCAGCCCCTGCTTCCCTCCTGTTCCCAACTGTGACTAGTGGCTTCCTGTTGACTTTCTAGAAACTCTCTGGGAGAAGGTATTGTCCTTGGTCAAACAGGTCAGGTCCCTGCCCCGCTCTGTAGCTTGCTTCTTCCTTGAGACAGATTTTAAAGTTCGTCCTGCTCCCTGTGCTCTCTCCAGGGGCCACACAGGACATGCTGGTAGGATGTGGCCCTGTCAGAGCACATTTCTGTCCCCGGGCTCCTGCGGTGACAGACAGCATGGTGTCCCCTAGACACACAAACAAGCTTTCTGAAGAACAGTTTCAGGAAAAGGACATCACATGTCTGGTGACTGATATTTATGAGGTGTGATCTAAAAGTACAGTGAATGCTTAAATTAAAAAGCAAACCTCGAAATCCTCAGCCTTACTTCAAACACACTCATCCCATTGCCCTTGCCACTTCCCGCAGCAGCTCTGGAGCCCTCTTTCCTGAGTGTTTTTAGTTCCTCTGTCCTGGCTGCCTCAATGTCCTGAGGATTCAAAATGTTTCCCTGTCGTGGTCGTTTTTACTTTGGGGAAGGCTGCTGGTGCCTGCTTGGGGGACGTGGGAGCTCTGTCCAGGCTGGGCGCTGTGCTTGGGAGCCCTTCTAGGGACCAGTGTCCCTCCAGAGCAGCCACCATGCAGGCATGGGTGCCTAAAATGTGGGGGGTGGGCCAAGGGTAGGGACTCCAGACCCACAGAGCCCTGTCCAGCAAGCGACCTGGGTCCCCCACCAGTACCAACATGCATGTGTCTGAGTGAGGCTGGAGCACAGCAGTGGTTACAGGCACAGCCCAGGTGAGGCCCGGCCTGGCCACTAGAGGTCCCAGCTACCAGCTGTCTCCCTGCCCGGGAGCAGCACCAAGTCCCCTCTGCACCGGCACCTGGGTGGGCACTGACAGAGCTCGTGGGGTTGTGCGGAAGGCTCAGGACACAGGAGCAGGGGTCACCTGAGACCCGGGGGCCCAAAGTGGACTGGGTACTGTTGCTCTGACCCCGCTGTGGCCAGCAGTGAAAGGGACTGGGACTCACAGAGGCCTGTGAAGCTCTCTGGCCCGGGAAGGCCACCGGGCATCCACACTGGGGACCCACAGAGGCCCCGAGGTTGAGGGCATGGTGTGGATATGCACCCCCTTTCACACCGGCGCTGTGCTCTCTGCTCATAGCTCCTGGGCTGGTGGGTGCTGGCTCCACATCAGGAAGACATGGCCTCGAAGCAGGCCTTCTCAGCAAGCTGTCTCAGGCCCTGACTTGCCCCGCCTGCCTAGCCCTGTCCGTCCGGGGACCCCCCTCCACCTCCAGCCCCTCTCAGCTGCCAGGTGGGAGCCATGGCCAGGCTCCAAGCGGCTTTAATCCCCAGAACACCAGGGCTTTCCTTTTTCTGACTCAGCTATATCACCAGCTGGAGCTGTGGGGACGGCAGGGGACCCTGATACCCCTGGGGTGAGTCAGGTTCCCCTGGCCCGGCTCTGGCCTGCTGTGGGGGTCCTGGAATAAACGTCCTCCTGGGGCGTAAGCTGATACGGATAGGTAACCCGTGCCCCACCAGGGCGCTTCCAGTTCTGGAAGCGCTTTCAGTTCCAGTCCTCCGCGGCGTCTCTGTCCTGTTACCCTGAGGTCTGTGCAACATTGGTACCCTGTGGGCGTCGCACTGCTCCTGGCCAGGTTCCTGTGCTGCCCCAGCTGGTGCCATCTGAGGCCTTGGTGCAGGGACGGCTTCTGCAGGTTTCCCTCTGACTGCTCCCATCACCAGAGGGCGCCTGCGGGACTTCTGGGCTTCCTCA
Source organism: Fukomys damarensis (assembly GCF_012274545.1). Lineage (NCBI taxonomy): Eukaryota > Metazoa > Chordata > Mammalia > Rodentia > Bathyergidae > Fukomys > Fukomys damarensis. The sequence continues at coordinate 1,440,403 of NW_022900936.1, forward strand.
GCCCCAGGGACCCTCGGCTGGCACCAGGTCCATACTCGGGTCCTGAGGCTGTCACAGCAGCCTGGCCCCAGCGGGCATCCAGTCCCCACGCCCAGCACTGAGCCCACGGTGGCCACAGGCAGCACACTACCCACTAGGCCTCCCCAGGACACCAGGTGCCTTCTCTGACCCCCAGGCGACAAGGCGGCCAGGCGCCCAGGACTGGGATCCCTGCTCTGCCTATACCCTGGGGGTTCAGCCAAGGCCAGAGCCTTCTGAGCCTCAGTTTCCCTATGTCTATGTGAATCCTATGCCCAGAACAGGTGAGCAGAGCTGCAGTGGGGCTGGGCTGTGGCATCAGTGTGGGCATCGAACCATGGTCCTCTACCACCCTGGCCCAGGTCCCATGGGGCAAAGTCCTGAGTCCTAGCCTGTGCTGATACTCCCCAACCCTTCCAGGATTATCAGGTGGGCTTCCCAGGTACTTGGTGTCCTGAAGAATTGGTCAAGACACACAGAAAAAGCATCAAGGTAAGGTGGACATGGTGGCATAAGCCTGTAATCCCAGCACTCAGGAGGCTGAGACAGGAGGATCTCAAGTTCAAGAAAATTTAAGTTCTCTGGCACCAGTGTCAGGAGCAGGTGTGGAGCAGACGAGGGAGTGGGTATCACAGATGGCAGAACCAGCTGGTGTCACCAGTGTCACTCCACTTCCTCCAGGAGCTGACTTAGAGCGGGAAGCCCGTCCTCCTCACAGGCCCCACTGCTGTCCCAGCAGTAACCACAGTGTAGGAAGGATCAGGCGAGGTCACCGCCTGTCCAGCCTGACACAGCCAAAGCACCTGTGTCCACGGTGGCCTGGGAGGGGACCCTAGCCCTGGGGTCGGCCATGGGGTTCTGTCCACAGCTCCTGCCAGGCCCCAACTCCTGAGACCTGGGGAGGGAGCGATGCAGCCCCCTCATCCCCCAGGCTGCAAGGAAGGACGGGAGGGCCACAGAGCCCCGCCCAGGGCACAGGTGCAGCAAGTGCTCTGAGGGCACCGGGGTTCTCCCCGCACCTGCTGTGCCCACCTTCCTGCCCTTTCTCACACCTGCATGGCCAGCACGGAGGCCGCTGAGCGAACGAGGTATGTGCACGTGTGCCTGTGTGTGTGTGCGTGTCCGTGTGGTAGGTCCACGTGTGCGTGTGCATTCTGTGTGAGTATGCACGTGTCTGGTGCATCTCTCCCGGTGACACCATCACATCGGTGGAAGCTCAGGCTTTGAAGGCCAAGCCAGGGGCCATGTGCAAGTGAACAGGCACGATGTGAGATTCTGCTCAAACATCTGGCCTCCCCTCGAGCTCCTGGAGCCACCACCGAGGGACTGGAAGGTGTGGGGGAGCCAAGGCCTGGTTATGGGCCCACTCTGGTCCCGGGGCTGGAGCCGCCCTGAAGGTGGGCACTTCCCCCACCTGTCCACTCTGTCACAGTCACCCCTGGCCCCACCCTGTCCGGGGCCCGAGACCCCGCACAGCTGCCATCCAGGTGGGTCCAGCAGCTGATGCCCCTCCTGTGGGGGACCTGCGACACCTGCATGGGAGGAGGCACAGCTGTGGCAGACACGAGGGGCACACGCTGTCCCTACCTTCCTGGGTGGGGCACAGGGGCCTCTGGCTCCGAGGTGGAAACCAGATCCCAGGGGTGGGCTGGAAGGGGAGCTGCAAAGACTCCGTGGGTGCCACCTGCTCCTGGCTGCTTCTTAATTGGGAGGCTTGGGACTTGTGCTTGAGAAAGGGGCCTACAGGTCACCCTCAGTCCCCGCTGCCAAGCTCTAGGTGTCCCGTAGCACTCTGGGACCAGGGAGGAAAACCCCTGTCTAGTGGGCCCAGGCCGGAGCCCCTTGCAGTGGTGGCTGAGCCTACACCTCGGGTCCCATAGCCCAAAGATGGAAATCTGCCTTGTGGGGCTGGAGGTTGCAGGGTGCCTTTCCTCAGCGTGCTCCCGCTCCTCCTAACCGTTTCCCCCAGATCTGTGGGAGGCTCCACGGTCTGGTGTCCCAGCCCCTGGTATCAGCTGGGTTCTTAAGACTCCTTTCTGTGCATGAATGAAATTATTCTGTCCTGCCACACCAGCTTTGGGTGTATGAAGCTTGCGTCTCTTTCACGCCCAGGGTAAATGTTCACCTTTATTTGCATGACTCAAGCCGTGATCAGGACTCCGAGGGGCAGACGCTCTTAAACCTCCCACCTCCCGGGGTTCCCAGCCCTCTTCCCCCAGTCCCAGGTCCTCTGATTCGGAGTGACAGGTTCTGTCCCGCGAGGTGGCTTCATCTGTGACCCAGGACCATCAGGCCGGGTACAGCCCATGTTCTGACAAGCTGCAGAGCCCGTTTCACAGGCAGCCTGGATGCGGGGCTTTGTAACGAGAAGCATGATCCAACCCAGTGCAATCCCTCGCCCTAACCTACACTTTACCTTCTGCCCTGCTTTCTTCTTCCTTTTTTCCCTCTTTGACTTGTGTGCTGTACTTTCCAAGTGCTTGGTCCTTCTTCTAATGCTGCCGTCCTGTCTCCGACTGTGGGTGTTAGGAGTTTATTGATTATGAGGCAGGATCCTCATTAGCTGCGTTGACTTGGTGCCAGTCAGCTGGGTGCTCCAGCCCTGGGAGATTCTCCAGGGAAGGGAAGGGTGGCCTTTGGCACTTCCTAGGGCTGTGTGGGTTGCACCAGCTTGCAAATAGGAAGCCACTTGGGTGCAAAGTGCTGGGCAGTCCTTGTCTTGGGCTTGGCACTTGATGTCTTGGTGAGGGCACTGCCCTCTGGTCAGCTCTAGGCTGAGCCATCTGTGGTGGAGTCCTAGTGCTACACAAGCAAGGGGCAGCAGGAGGAGGACAGAAGGCGCTCCCTTTTCACCCGCCCACCTTCTGGGAGGTAGTTTTTGGTGTCAGTTTTTGAGACCTGTGGAGAGAAGGTGAGGCACGGAGATGAGACCAACTCCGGGGAGGATTTTGGAGAATCATTGTGGCTTTATTGTGTCATGTTGCAGGATAAATAGTGTGGATCTAATTTGCACAGGGGAGGAGGTGACCAGAGAAGGTACGGGTGGCATGCAGAGATTGGCCGAACCCGGAGAGTCATCAGTTGTTAGGGAACCAGAGGGGCACAAGGAGCGTGGCCAAGGAGGCTCTCTACACACCGGTTGAGGCAGCTTGCTGCCTTTTTGGTGTCCTGTCGCTTGCTACTGGACTTTGGTGTGGCGCCCCTTGCTCAGCCAGACTTCTGGAGCACCCATAGTGGGAGAAAAGACCCACCATGTCATATCTCATGTTTTCTGATGTTTCTCTACCATGGGGTTCCATTCAAGCTAAACACAGATGACGGCCTGGCCTACACCTCTGCAGGTCTCAACAACCAACACCAAAAACTACACTGGGGTCCAGCTCAGGGCCTAGTCTTCAGGTCCACCCTCTGTCTCCAGGGTGCAGGCCCTCTCTGTGCTGGCACTCGTGCTGCTGTGCCTTGGTTTCCCCAGTCAGAGCCCAATCTCCGCATCCGGGCTGCAGTGCTTGTTCAGCTCCTTTGTCCCGGGGGCCTGGAGGTGCCGGGTCAGCCCAACGCCGTGTACCAGGGGGTTCAGGGTGGCTGGGGTCTGTGGGGGCAGTGGCCTCTCCTGTCCTGCCACCCTCTGCCTACGTGGTGAGGGCCCTGAGGACCTGGGTACACACAGCTGTGTGTGGCTGTGGTGTGAGCATCCGTGTGTGTATACTATGTGTGTGTGTGGTGGCGTGAGTGCAGTGTGTGTGGTCATGAGCTGTGTGGATGCACGGCCCATTGTATGTGCCTGTGTCCTTGTCCGCGTCTGGGCCCAGCCCCCTCAACTGTGTGCCATCTGATCCTCACCCCGTGGGGGTGTCAGGCCAGCGGAGGCTTCTGGCCTTAGAGTCCTGCCTGCCCTGGACGACATGCGGGCCGGTGCTCTGTGCTGCTTGCCCTGGCTGGCTGCTCTCCCTCAGGTGTGGTGAGTGTGGGAGGGGTCTCCAGAGAGGACGTGCAGGGCTGGAAGAAGAGGGCCCTGGGTCCTGCTGCACGCCCCGGTCATCCCGAGGCCCCAGCGCTGTCTGAGGGACACAGGGCAGTCTCGGCGGCCACACAGCCCAGGGAGCAGGCCGGAGGCTGCCGGGGAGAGAAACTTCTGGAAGGGGATGGATGCACAGCCTGTGGGGTTCCAAGCAGCACCTAGCCCCGTGCGGTAGGGGACAGTCCAGCTCCAGGGAATAGAGACGTCCAGAGCCGCTGCCCCTCTGGGACCAGGCCTCCTCGCTCCTCTTCAGCTGCGTTCTGCTTCTCTGCGATGGCGCACGGCCCAGCCAGGCACAGTGGAGCTTCCCGGACTCTGAGCCACAGCCTGGGCGCAGCTGGCCCTGCTCCTGCAGGGAGCTCCTCCTGGGGTCCCTGCACCTGACCTGCATCCTCCTGGCCCCTGAGGTCCTTTGGAAGCACAGACACTCAAACGTCCACTGATGCCGCTGGAGGACAGCAGTGGCACTGGGTGCTATCACTTACCTGTGCGTGTACCTCCTGAATGCATCTGTGCATGTTCAGTGCCAAGATCCTTGGCCCCAAGTGTTTCCACATGTGTGTGCGGAACTGAGGCATGTGCGTGTGTGTGTGTGTGTGTGTGTGTGTGTGTGTGTGGTAGTAGAGACTGAACGAGAAGAGCCTTTCACTGAGCTACAGCCCTTTGTTTATTTGATATTTTGTGACAGGGTCTCACTAAGTAGCCTGGGCAGGGCTGGAACTTGCCATGCTCCTGCCTCAGCCTCTTAGATTTTTTTTTTTTTTTTTTTTTTTTTT
>NW_022900936.1:1445646-1472759 GCF_012274545.1 Fukomys damarensis
TTTTTTTTTTTTTTTTTGTCTTTTGAGACAGTGTCTGACTACGTAGTTGACACTGACCCGGAACTCACTATGTAGCCCAGGCTGGTCTCGAACTCACAGCAGTCCTCCTGCCTCAGCCCTCTGAGTGCTGTGATTCCACGTGTGCACCACTGCGCCCAGCTTAGATTGTTCTGATTACACATCACAAAGAGGATCGGCTGAGCCTGGTGCTTCGTGACCCCTCTGTGCTTGGCCCCGGTTTCTGTGATTATCTCCCCAATGCTGATTACCGTGTGCTCCGCATCTACTTTTGTCTTTCATGTTTAACGACTGGTGCTCTGAGACTTCCATCTTTTAAACGCATCAAAGATGAAGAGGGAGAGGAGCAGAGGGTGGGCGCTCCGCTGTCCGTGGGCTCGGTGGCCAGCGACACCTTTGGCCTGGCTGGAACTCAGTCCCAGCTCTAGCCACACTGCCTGAGCCCAGCCCTGCCTGGGTAAGGGCACCCAGGACCTGGGGAGGCAGAGCCAGCAGCTGCCCCAGGCCTCATCGACGCGGCCAGATGCAGTGCTGCCCTCGAGGGCCTGCGGTAGGTCCCTGCCCAGCACATGGATGTTGATGAGGCCGGACGTGGAGTCAGAGGTGGCCAACAGGAAGTACAGGTTGGCTGGGGTGGCCTGGGTCACCCGGAAGGTCTTGGGGCAGGCAGCTGCCTGACCTGCAAGCGGGGACAAGGAGAGAGGTGGCACTGCAGGGTCATTCTGGTCTCCTGGGGCCCCTTTCCTGGGTCAATGACCCTCCCAGCGCCCCAGGCCCTCCCTTTCCTCTGCCCCCACAGCATGGGGTGCCTGGGGAGACTGAATTCCAGGTGAAGAATACACACGCCAAGGATAAGAAGCCCTCCCTGTGGGGGATACGCATGTCCCCAGATTCAAGGCTGGGGTCTCCCCCGGGGCATGGGGCTAGAGGTGGGACGGCTGGGAACAGACCCGGTGCTGGGGGAGCTGGCACCCCACAGGGGTCAGAGCCCTTCTAGGTTACAGAAGCCCTCATGCTCTTCCTACCCCTCAAGGGCATGGAGGGAAGGTGGCTGAGCTTGGAGGAGACGCCCGGCTGGCATCACGGGGCACTGGGCCGAGGACCGAAGCCCTTTCCACTGTGACCTGTGTCCCCAGAGTCCCTTCCCCTGAACGCTTGTGTGTTTTCTCTTGGCTGTGTGGAGACACCTTTGCAGCTCACAGGTCATCAGAAGCCAGAGAGGAGTGGGGTTCTTGGGTCCAAGGTGCCTTCCTATGGCCCCCTTGGGCCCCTGGATCTCACAGGGCTACATGAGGTCTTGACATTGACCAGAACTATTTTTAAAAAAAAGCTATCAATAGTACTGGAACATCCAGCAGAATTTGTACGAGGCCTGTAGAAGTCATGGTAATAAGACAGCAATCACAGAACCCCTGTCTTTGGTAAATGTGTTTATTGTAGGGGAGCCCAGGGGCTGCCCCCCAAACATAGTCCTTCATTCAGCTCTGGTCCTGCAGGGCAGGGAAGGCTATGAACTAGAGACCCCGAGCCAGTCCTTTCAGGGTTTACAATCCAGGGGAGGAAGGTATTGGGCCACTCAGAGACCCAGATTCCCTCAGTGCAGGCCGCAGCCTCGTCCCCAGGGTGCAGAGCCCCAAGCCAGGAGTCAGGAGTCAGGGTCCTTTTGGGGACACAGGGACCCCAGGGCCTGTTGTTGGGTAGTGGGCACAGGGCAGGAGCCACACAAAGTGGCCTTTCAGTGTCATTTGGATCCACAGAGCCTGGCCTTGTTTCAGATGGCCTGGGGCTGGTTTCTCTCCTCCCCCTAGCAGTGGGGAGGCTGGCATCAGGACCCCTATGGGAAGGGGCACAGGGGGGTGCAGGCCTCGCTTGTGGGGCCTGGTAGAGGGTTCCTTGCTGATCGTCATCTTCTTGGTGATCTTCACCAAGGCGCTGCCTTACCTGACTGGTCCCCAGGTGTCCAAGGCCTCGAGAAGGAAGAAGCTGAGCCCCTCCTGACACCGTGAGTCACTGTCCTTGGGGGCTCAGGCAGCACTCAGGCCTCCCGCATGCTGCAGCCCCTTGCTGCTGGCCTGGGTCCCCGGAACTGCACCCCACCCGGCAGCTCCCCCCCATTGTGCACGCATTGCCACTGAGGGCTAAGCCTGGGGATGCCCCGCTTCTGGCTCCTTCCTCGATGGTGGCTTCCCAGGAACCTAGTGGCCAGAGAGGGTGTTCTGAACACCTCCCAGGCTCCCGCGCCGTCCCTGTCCTCAGCAGGATGACCGCCTTTACGAGAGCACCACCACGATCACCACGAACCCCCGGCTGGCTGAGAACTGAGCACACAGCGGTGATGAGGCTGTCAGGATCGACCCCGTGGGGCCCTGTGAGCATAATTCCACCCTGTGCCCCAACATGGCCTGGGGCTCGCAACAGAGACAGCGACGAACCTACAGTCCACTCCGTTTCCTTCTGCCCTCGGCAGGATGGGCATGGCCAGTGTTTGCACGGACTCATCTCCAGGGACAACTGTGCCCTCTGACCCATCCAGTCTAGAAAGGAATTCCCAAGTCTCACGAGGCGAGACACGTGTCCCCCATAAATGCTGGGACAGCAGCCTGATTGAAGGTGCTGCAAGTGTACTCACTGAACTTATCGTGTCCAACATCCTGTGGATTACTGGCTTAGTAAATTTTTCTCATTGCTGAGACAAAATATCCCACACCCAAAGTTCGAGGGTGAGAGGTTTATTTAGCTCAGTTTGTAAAGGTCTCAGTCCATAATAGTCTGGCTCCAAGGCAAGGTGACAGAAGTGCATCACAGAGCAGAAACAGTTCATGGCAGGCAGAAGACAGGAAAAGTAAGCAAGCAAGGGACAACCACAACTCTTTCCTTTTCTTGGTACCAGGGATGGAACTCAGGACCTTGCGCTTTCGAGATACCACTGAGCTATATCCCCGTCCCCAAACACAGCTCTTTCTATCCCTTACATCTCGTCCAGACTGCTTAGGGCAGGTAGCACTCAAGGGAGTCTGGTAAGAAACTAAGCCAGTGGGAATCCCTCACTTTAAATTATACTGCAAAACTACTGTGATTAAAAACATCATGCTGGGGGGCCAGGGATTTAGCTCAGTGGTTCCGCCACCTGCCTTGCAAGCACAAGGACCCCAGTTCGATCCCCAGTACCAAAACAAAAAACAAAAAACAAAAACAAAAACAAATCATGGTACTGGCAAAAGAACTGGAGGACCAGTGGAATGGACCAGAGGATGCAGAAACAACTCCAGACACACTCAGCCACCTCATCTTTGACAAAGGAGCCAAACACCTTCACTGGAAGAAAGATACCCTCTTTAATAAATGGTGCTGGAAGAGGCTGGGGATTTAGCTCAGTGGCACAGCGCCTGCCTCATGAGTGCAAGGTCCTGAGTTTGATCCCCACTACCAAAAATCAAAAATTGGTGCTGGAAAAACTGGTTTTCCACATGCCAAAGATTAGAACTAAGCCTAAACAACTCCAGACACTCAGCCACCTCATCTTTGACAAAGGAGCCAAACACCTTCACTGGAAGAAAGATACCCTCTTTAATAAATGGTGCTGGAAGAGGCTGGGGATTTAGCTCAGTGGCACAGCGCCTGCCTCATGAGTGCAAGGTCCTGAGTTTGATCCCCACTACCAAAAATCAAAAATTGGTGCTGGAAAAACTGGTTTTCCACATGCCAAAGATTAGAACTAAGCCTATATCTTTCACCACACACTAACATGGATCAAAGATCTAAATATCAAAACAGAAACACAAAATCTGCTGGAAGAGAGAATAGGTAGAACACTTGAGGACTTAGGAGTAGGCAAAGACTTCATGAAGAAAACCCAGACCACATGAGAAATACTACAAAGAACTAGCAACTGGGACCTCATCTCATTAAAAGACATTTGCACAGCAGGAGAAACCACCAGCAGAGTGAAGAGACAACACACAGGGTGGGAAAAATTTTCACCAGCTGTTTGTATAAAGGACTATTACCTAGAACATATAAAGAACTCAAACAAAAAATCAGACCCCTCAAATTTAAAGACCTATTACAAAAATGGGAATCTGAAATAAAAAGACATTTGTCAGATAAAGAATTAAGAATGGCAGCCAGGCGTGGTGGCACAGGCCTATAATCCCAGAACTCAGGAGGCTGAGGCTGGAGGATCGCTGTGAGTTCAAGACCAGCCAGGCTACATAGTGAGTTCCAGGTCTGTCTCAACTACATAGTGAGACCCTGTCTCAAAAAAAAGAAAAACCAAAAAAAAACCAAAAAACAAACAGACAAAAAACAATGCTGGGCTAGGGATTTAGCTCAGGGGTTCTGCTGCCTTCCTTGCAAGCACAAAGTCCCAAGTTTGATCCCTGGTATAAAAACAAACAAACAAACAAACAAAAATGATGCTGAGATTCTATCCCAGGAAAGAATGGCTGCTGTCAAGAAATCAACCAATAACAAATGTGGGTGGGGCTGTGGGGAAAGGAACCCTGCTCCTCTGCCGGTGGGAGTGCAGACTGTGCAGCCACTGCAGAAATCAGTGTGGAGATTCCTTAAAAAAATAAAACTAGAGGTTTAATTTGACCCAGCTGTACCTCTTCATGGTATCTTCCTAAAGAATTAAAAGCATCACACCACAGTGATATATGCTCACCCATGTTTATAATGGCACCATTTGTAATAGCTAAAACTTGGAAACAGCCCAAAGGCTATCAACTGAAAGGTACATAAAGAGGATGTGGGGTTTTTAATACACGGGAGCACTACTCTGCCATAGAGGAGGAGGAGCTTCAGGCATTTATAGCGAAAAAAAAGGCAGCGAGGGTGTTCACTTCCGAGGGTGGAACAGAGGTCCTCTCAGCTTGGGCAGGTGAAAGGCTCACGGTGCCCGCTGGGGTAAGGGCAGGGGTCTTGGTGTCTGCAGTGCCTGTGTGGGCCTCCGCGGGGCTGGTGTCCTATCAAAAGCCCGCGTGGTGCGGCCCGGTGTGAGCGCAGTTGTGGAGGAGCCCAAAGCCCATCTGTGCGTGAAAAACTGCCTTGCGGCCCTGGAGGCGCTGACCCTGGGCTGCGCAGGTCCTGACCGCAGGAAACATCTTGCCCAACCTGTTAGCCATGACCTTCAGCACTCTCCACCCATCCGGTGTCCGACTGTCCGCCCTGACTTCCAGCCTCCCACACAGGCAGCCCCATCCGCCCCGGAGGACACCTGGTCGTTCCCGCAGCTCCCGCAGTGCAGCGCTCAGGTGAGTGGCTGCCCCACCCGCTCCCGGGACACTGTCCTCCCCAGTGGCCGCCCGTAGCCGCACCGCCTGACCGAGGCCACTCAGCTGAGCCCACACTGGGCGCGCTGGGTCCTGGGGCACTTCCCATCCTCCGGCAGCCCCCAGCAGGATGGTCCCTGCCCTCCTGGGCACCGTCCTGGGGCGTCGTCCCCTCTGGCCTGCCCTGGGCACTGTGGGAAGTCCAGCTACAACTTCGGGGCTGTGACTTCTCACTTTTGCAAACACGGGGTAAAAGCTGTGTGCAGCTCCTGCTCTGAGACTGTGGAGGAACTGGGGTGGGAGAAGCGGTTACTCAAGTCAGTCTCTGCTGGCTGGGTGCAGCGGCTGTGGCAGGCCCTGGGGAGTACAGAGCGGGTCTGAGACGGTGAAATCTCTCCCTCTGTCAGGGGTGATTAAGCCCCAGACCTTCACACTCAGCTGCATCCCCAGCCCTTTATTCCTGATCGACTGATTTTGAGACAAGGTCTCCATAAGTCACCAAGTTGCCAGGCTTGGCTTAGACGTAGGATCCTCCTGCCTCATCCTTCTTTGGTACAGGGATCACAGGCGTGAACCACCACGCCTTACTGAAAGTCGGAACCTCTCTGGTTCCACTGCCCAGAGCTGCAGCAGGGCCGGGGTCTCTCCTCCCAGGCCTGCACTCCCCCGGCTCTGAAGCCAGTTCTGACTTGAAATCTCCACCCTCTCCAGTGTGTGGCCAGGTGGGCCAGCCCTCCGAGCCTTTGGCATCTGCTGCTCTGCATGAGGGTGGGCACAGGGTGCCAGGGAAACGTCCCCTGCTTGGGCCTCAGTCTCAGCCTCAGCCCTCGGGGCCGTTCTGCTGGGCCTGGGCCGCCCTGTCACCGGGTCCCGGGCACTCACCATAGCTGGCCCATGTCACGTCCAGGGTGGACACTGGCTGCACTGTGTCCCTCTGTGCCACCACTCGGAACCCAGCTTCCCAGTGCTGACCCCGACGCCACCGAGAACTAAGAAAGGACAAGTTTAGTGTAATGCGTGGGAGAGGAGATGAAACAGACAGAAAGTGGACAGCTCCGGTGGGTGGGCGGCAGGGCTCCGGAGCTGAAGGGAGGGGCAGTGTCTTCCCGCCCCGGGTGGGCCCTGGTGCCACCGATGCTAAAGTGGGGACACACGTGTACACGCGTGTGTGTTTCACACGTTACATAAGAGTCTGTGTCCTCCCTGCACTCTGCCGGGCAGTGAGGGGAGCAGGCTTTCCCGGCTGGCATTTCTGGCTTCCTCAGTGTTGACTCTTCTTTTTTTCTTTTTCCGTTAAGTTGATTGGCACACGTTAGGTGTATGGTACAGCGGCGTTCATCATCGGGAACTGGTGCCTTTGCATGATGTGTCTTGGTTTTCATCTTTCCCCATTTCCAGCCCTCCCTTCACTCCCACCGCCATTCCTGATTTACAAAGACTTTGTTTCCATTTTTTGCCTTCCTCATATTTTTCCCTTTCCCCTAGCCCCCCACTTTCCCTACCCCATTTACACCCTTTCTTCCTATTTCACATTATCTACTGTAATAGTCCTTATTTACACTTTCAGTTTCTCACACTAGAGAAACTACTCGGTATTTACACGTGTCCTATTTATTTCACTGAGAGTATGGCTGTAATGTGCATCCATTTACCTATAAATGTCTCTAGTTTCACATGCTTTGCGGCAGAGTAGTTCTCCATTTTATAAAAAACCCACATCTTCTTTATCCAGTGTCCAGTTGATGGGCAGTTGGGCTGTTTCCAAGGTTTAGCTATCACAGACTGTGCCGCTACAAACATGGGTGTGCATATATCGCTGTGGTGCGATGAGTTTAATTCTTTTGGGGGTAACTCTGCTGGATAAAGTCTCGCGGTAACTGTGTCACCTGCTACCCCTCTTGCCTAGTTTTTCTGTCTGTCCTCTGTCTTTCTCTTTCTCCCAGCTGCAGTCTACCTGTGACGGCAGCAACTGCTCTTACAAGTTCCCTGTTGATCCTAACAAAGCTCGGAGAGGCCTTCGTCCTGTCCTTCCCTGCCTACAGCACCTCCTGCCCCTGCACCTGGGCTACTCTGTGTGACAGAGACCGGGGAGGAGAGATGGCGCCACAGAGGCCTGCAGGACTGGGTGCAGACAGACCTCGGGTCGTGTCCAACCAGCAGCCCAGAGCGGGAGTGGCGCTGAGCCCGGTGCGGCCTCTGTGCGCCCTGCTCTGTCCTCCTCCGCCTTGACGCATCCGTGCCCACCTCCAGCCCAGCCTCTGCCACCTCCGTGTCACCGCCCCTGACCTGCCTTGTCCAGTCACACTGGGGCCTGAAGGGATGCAGGCATCCAGTGAGGGGCCCCGAGGGAGGGCACACGGGGGAGACTGCTGTGGGTCGGGGGCTGAGGACGGCTGTGGTCAGACCCGCGGGGGCACCGTGGCCTCTGGGCAGGGCAGAGCCCCGTCCTCTCTACTGGGGCCAGGCCGAGCTGTCACCTGGAGAACCGAGGCCCAGTTCACATCTCAGGGAGAGGGAGGGATGATCTGATTCCTGTCCGTGACACACGGAGCAGCTGTGGCAGAAAAATTAAACCATTCTCCCATGTTCGAAAGTTAAGAGGTAGAAGCAGGGAGCTCCATGAGAAGAAGAATCTCTGTGAGGCCAGCTGGAGATTTCCACTTTATAAAATTCTTGATATCCTTGTAGATCAGCTGTGATTTTTATTATTTATGTATTTATTTATGTTGTCAGGGTCTCATTACATAGCTCAGGCTGGCCTGGAACTCACTAAATAAGCTAGACGATCCTCCTGCCTCAGCCTCCCGAGTGCCGGGATCACAGGTGTGCGCCCAGCAAAGTGCGTCCCACTCGTGTCCTCATCTACGCCCTGGAGTACCTGCCATGTGCCGGCCCTCCTCCGGCTCACAGCAAGGGTGAGAAGGCAGCAGGTGTCCTTCCAGGGTCCCTACGGCTCCAGGTCCATGTCAGACCCAAGGCCACACGCGCTCTAATGCGGCCTCCACGCCCCCAGCCAGGCAGAGGGCGGCCTGGAAAGCGCCTGTGGGAGCAGACTGGATGGGGGCTCTGCCTCACACACTGCCCAGGAAGTGGGCTCCAAGGGCCAGGCCTCGCCAAGTGGGGCCAGGTGGAGCCGGGGCAGAGGTCAGGGCCCAGTCTGACCTGAGGGAGGCGCGCACGCAGCCCGGAGGCCTCGAAGAGGAGGGAGGTGGCAGGGTGCTGGGGAGACGTGACCTTCCCGTTGGGGAGCCAGGGCATTACTTCCTCTCCCACCACCCCCGCAGAGCCGTTCTGTTTTGGGACGGGAAGTTGCTGTGTTGCCCAGGCTGGTCTCAAACTCCTACACTTGAGGTCCTCCTGCCTCAGCCTCCCACACTGAGTGTGATCCTTTTGCTATTCTGACCATGTTAGTGTGGCTCACTGCTGAGTCAAACGGACACGCTATGACTCGTTTTCTTTCTCCTTGCACAGCGTTCTGATTTCCTCCAGAGTTGATTGTTACCTAGTTTGTACCTTTGCTCCATCTCCTCTGGCCTAGAGCCACGGCTTCCTGCCCTCCTGGGCCCAGGAAACTCCTCTCCACATGACTCCACAGCCAAGCCTGGGGCGAGTCTGTGGAAGGCAGGGGCCAGACCGGGGTCTGGCAGCACCCCTGAGCTGCACTGAGTTCAGGGAGCTGGTGACCCGCAGCCTCCGCGCTCCCCCTACCCAGGAAGGGGCTGAGGGGAAGGCGGCCAGTGGGGAGGGCAGGGGGCCCATCCCACCCAGGCTTGCGGGATGCGGTGAGAAGGATCCAGACTGGGGCGGCTCCTGCGCCTCCCTCCTGTAGCGGCCCTCACCAGGCGTGGGCCGGACCGCAGGGCGGGGCGGAGGCAGGGAGGAGCAGCCTCACCCCATGCCCGCACCCTGCTCCCCTGGGCCCCAGTGGGCACAAGCACATCCTGCCTCTGCCTCCAGGCCAGTCTCAACTACATAGTGAGACCCCGTCTCTAAAAACCAAAAATGGATACAGAGGACTGAAGGGAAGAGGGGGAGGGAAGAAAAAGAGGAAGGGAGGGAGAGGAGCGGAGGAAGCATGAAAAAGGCAAATGAATGGATTAGGGTGAAGGTCGGTGCTGTCCCGGCCCTGGGTTCAACCCCGGTGCCACAAAAAAGAAATCAACATACAGGGGCTTCACGATGCCAGCATAGAGCTGGCTCCGTGTTTAGAGCCCCTCCTGCCAGTGTCCGCCCAGCTCCAGTGAACAGTGACAACCTGCCCTTCATGCCCTGATAGCCAGGGTGGGATTCGGGTCTCCAGTTTAGATCTCTGTCTGCTTCTATGTTTAGGTTGTGTTTTCTGTTTGTCTCCGCTGTTTTCTCTTTTTCTTTCTTCCTCTTCCGTCCCTTCTCTTTCCTTCCCTTTCTTTCCCTTTCCCTGCTCCCCTCTTTCTTTCTTCTCTGTCCTGGGAACTGAACCAGGACACCCCACTGTGCTGCATCCCCAGCCCTAACTTCCTGTTTTGAGCCAGGGTCTCACTGAGTCGCTCAGGCTGGACTTGAACTTTCTGTCCTCCCGCTGCAGGTCGTGTGAGTGCTGTGCTGGGGCCTGGTGCACGCTGGGCACTGCCACCGTCCTCCAGTCCTCTCTGGCCCCGAGGCCCTGTCGGGCCTGAGCTGCCCGCCCCTCTGGACGCAGCCCCCCCATCATGGTGACCCTCATGACCCAGGAGGTCGCTTCCGCCCCGCCTGGGGAGGGCAGCTGGGGACAGAGGTCAGCCCTGGGGCGGGACAGGAGGCAGAATCAGGACGGCTCCCTGCCACTCTAGGGGGCCCTCCCCGTACCCGAGGTGCCAGTCCTGCCTCAGCCTCACTGCCCGGCTGGATGGGGCAGGAGCCACAGGGCCGGTTGCCGCTGCTTTTTCCTTTGAATGCTCTATCTCGTTGCATCTTTGAGCAGCATCTGATGGACCTCAGGGTTGGTCCTTGTGCTTGCCAGGCAGGTGGCAGAACCACTAAGCTAAATCCCAGGCCCCAAACCGCGTCTTGAAGGCACAATATTCACCAGACGCCCTCTCACTTCTAACGCAAAATGTTAGTGGTTTATGGTGGCTGATTATCTCCACTCTGCCGTGAGAACGCTTCTGACACGCAGAAGACTCCCCCGCTCACCTGTCCTCGCCCTGCCCTGGCGCCATCCTCTCCCTTTCTTCCTTCCCTCCTTCCCTTTCCTTGCTCCCTCTCTCTTTTCTCTTTCTTTCTCCTGGTATGGGGGTTGAACCCAAGGCCTTCACATTGAGCTACGTACCCAGCTTACAAAATCACTGTTACCCAGGCTGGGCTCTAACTCAAGATCCTCCCTCCTCAGCCTCCCAGAGAACTGGGATCACAGTGCTTAAAATAAATAAATAAATAAATTACACACACACGTTTAGAGAGCACAGGCAGCATGAAGTTGTCACTGAGCAACACCTACACACCCGCCTCACATTTTATCAAGTATTAACTTCTGGCCTGGAACTTGTTCTTCTCTCCTATGTATTAGAACCAGGGTTGTGCATACTGGTCAGTTGCCCTCCCACTGAGGAACCCCGGCCTCTCTTCCTTCTTTTTATTTTTATTTATTTTTTTGGTACCGGGGATCGAACTTGGGTCCTTGCGCTTGCGAGGCAGGTGGCAGAACCGCTGAGCTAAATCCCCAGCCCTTTCCTTCTTTTTAATAAACAAAATCTCACAAGGTGACATGGAAGCCCTCACACCCATTTCCCAGACCAGCAGCCTTCTCTGCTCTCCTCTGAGACAGGGTCTTACCCAGGCTGTCCTTGAACTACTGGCCCTCCTGCCTCAGCCTCCATGTTGCCTTTTTCTGTCTGGGCTGTTCCGCTGCTTCGGGAGTGAAGGCCGCACCAGTCCGCACCCAGGCAGCACCTCCCAGCCTGCGAGGCTCTGATTTGCCTGACCCCGGCGCTGCTGAGTGCTTCTTTGCATAATTGTGGGAGGCTGTTTCCTTCCAGGAGCTGCAGGCAGAGCATTTGCACTTTTCTCAGTCAGATGTTTTCTGTGCAACTTGCTTTTTTTTTTTTTTTAAGCAAGGACTCACTCTGAAGCCCCGGCTGACCTCCAATTTACAGCAGTCCTCCTGCCTCAGCCTCCCAGGTAGTGGGATCACAGGCATGTGCCACCACACCCAGCTTGCATTTTATACTTTTTTCTTTTTTAATTCTGATAAAATACACACAGCACAATTTTCCATTCCAGCCATTTAAGTGTCATTCCGGCTCAGGGGCACTGGGGTTGAGAATGTCACCAGCGCCCCTTCAGAGCTCCTTCATCTTGCAAAACCAAAGCTCTGCCCTGTTGAATGACTTACACTTCCTCTAAAAGTATTTTTAAACAGTTTGCAACAGAAAGTTTCTCACACTTACAGAAGCAGAGAGGGTGGTGTGAGGAGCCCGGGGCCCCAGCGCCAGCCTCCTGGCGCCCACTCCATGGCAGCTTCCGCACCCACCGCCTGCCCAGGGCCGTGGGTGGGAGCTGCAGCTGTGCAGTGGGGGCTTCGCCCCAACGCCCAGCAGCTCCACCCTGAAAATCGAGCTGCACCGCCAGGCCTGCCTCTCCAGGCCCCTTGCTCTGTGCTGCTCCCCTGCTCTCCACTCTGCTGCCTGCTGCCTGTCGGGGACCTGGTCCCGCTGCTCTGGAGACAGCTGTCTGCGCCTGCCCGGCCTGGAGCAGTCCGGGTCCGCCCTGTACACCCTGGGCCGGCCTGCTCCATCACAGCCCAGCCCAGGCGCTGCCCTCCCGTCGCTCACTCCAGGGTCCTCTAGCAGGAACATTGCACTTCACAGAGAACATTTCTTTAGAACTTGCTTCATTGATTTACTTTTAAAACAGCCCAAGGCTGGGGCCTGGGATTTAGCTCGGTGGTTCTGGAGCCTGCCTCACAAGCACAAGGAACCGAGTTCAATCCCTGGTACCAAAAAAATAAAAAAAAATAAAATAAAATAAATAAAAAAGACCAAGGGTGGTGACGCATGCCTATAATTCTGACACTCTGGAGGCAGAGGCAGGAGGGTTGCTGTGACTTTCAAGCCTGCGTGAACTGCACAGTGAGGCCTCGTCTGAAAACATGAAAAACAAGGGACAGAGATGTAGCTCAGTGACGCCAAGCCTGCCTGGTAATCACAAGGTCCTGATTTTGATTCCTGGTACCAAAAGAAAGAAAAGAAACACAAAACTATGCAGCAGTTAGCTGATTTGAGGAGTCCCGGAACCTGCACACAGGTACTGGGATTTCTGGGAAACGTGAAATCTTTCCCAGGATCTTCTTGTGTTTGGTGTTTACATTTCTCATTCTTTCTTTCTTCTGTTTCTCGGATGGATGCACCCTGTTTCCACCCTAGTCCGCATCCCATGGCGGTCACCTACGCTTAATGCTGTGTTCAGTCAGAGCCACGGTCCCATGTCACACCGTGGGCACCGCCGCACTCCCCGCTCCCCGCGGTGTCTGCTAAGATGCTTGGCTCAGATTTTCTCTACCGTTTTAAATTGACAGAGCATAGCCTTCATCTGTGGCCCATTTCCTGGTCTGGGGAATCAGCCTTCCAGGGCACCTGCTTCTGGAGCACGGGGCCCTTCTGGGGCTCACCTAAGACTCCAGGTTTCACTGTTCTGAAGGAGTATCTGCCTCTCCTCCCTCTTGTTTTCCTTCTGTGTCCGCTTTGCTGACATCCTGGGCATCTGCTCTGGGACCCTGGGCCTCACCCCTGGCCCTCCTGGCCGCAGGGTCCGGTCAGCCCTCTCCCTCCTCTGCCCCTGGTGTCTGCTGCCCAGAGCTCCTGGGCTGGCCGCCGCTGTCAGTCTGTGTTCCCGGGCCTCTCCCCGGCCCTCTCCTTCCTCCTGCTCACCGCAGCGTGGCCTTGGCTGTCCGTCACCTACGTGCTCCCTGCAGTGCTGTCCTCCACCCATGCTCCTGGGCACACTGGGCCCTACAGGACCCTGAGCCCACCGGCCCCACCCTGCCTGCGGTGTGGCCCACGCCCTTCGACATGGGCACTGTCCCCCAGCAGCCCCTCACTCCGCCGTCCTGCCTCTCACGGAGACCGTGCATCCTCCATGCTGGGTTCCACGCTCTGGCTCTTCGCTGACGGTGGCACCAGGCACAAGTGTGGAGCAGGGGTGGGTGGGGGCCTGCGTGGGGGAACCAGCCAGTGTCAACAGTGTCACTCCACTTCCTCCAAGGATCTGAGAACAGGAAGCCCAGCCTCCCTGCGGGCCCCACTGCTGTCCCAGACACAACCACAGAGCAGCTGGCAAGGAGCAGGTGAAGACACTGCCCGCCCAGTACGACATAGCCCAGGCCCCTGGGGACCCAGTGGTGAGTGAGGGCCCTGTGCCTGGGTGGCCTGGGAGGGGATGCCTCAGCGCCGGCTTCCCTGTACCCGAGACCCTGGCCCTGGGGTCGGCCCTGGGGTCCTGTCTGCTTCCTCAGTCTCCAGCTGGGAACCATCCAGGCCAGGTCCCTAATCCTGAGCCCAGGGAGGGGACAGTAGGTTGGAGACACACCAGGCCCCTCTGCGTGGTGCCTGGGCCACTGTGGGGAGGAGGGGCAGCTGTGATGAGTGATAGCAGTCAGGAAGGTAGGGCCAGGCGAGCTGTGGGGCCCAGGAGACAGGCATTAGCTGGCGACACAGGTCTCTGCGCTGGGAGTCTGCCGAAGATGGGGAAGGGACAGGAAGCAGAGCGCCAGTGTGCTGGCCATCACCTGGGTGCTGATAACGAGTGACTTCAGGGCTCACATTTCAGAACGGACCCAGCCAGCCCCCACACGCTCGGCTGCGTGCCTGGGACATGTGCTGCCTGGGCCACATGGTCCCTGCAGAGCCTGCAGCTCGGGCACAGGGAAGATCTGTCCAGGGCCACCTATAGCCACCTGGCTGCAGGGCCTGGGTGGGCAGGGACCAGGTCCTTCGAGATCAGGTGAGCGGTTGGCAGAGGTACCCAGGACAAAGACCGGAGTCACAGGGGGTGTGGGGCTGGAGAGGTCCAACTTCCGGTCTGTACACAAGGCCGAAGCTGGGGTGGTGTCACACGGAAAGTGTGCAGTTGGAGGGGTGGGATGGCCGGCTGTCCACACCCCAGTTGTCTCTAGTCCAAAGTAACGTTAGCTAAGGGCCAGGGATTTAGCTCAGAGGTTCTGCTGCCTGCCTTGCAAGTGCAAGGGCCCAAGTTTGATCCTCAGTATCAAAAAATAAAATATGTTGCTGAAAGTGATGTTAGCTCACTTCCCGGGAATGCGCTGTGGGGACAGCCGGGTGGCCCCTAATGTCGGCTCTGTGTACTCCGGCCCCAGGGTGTTCTGCAGGGGGGCAGGCTGGGGATGAGCCCTTGGCTGTGAGAGCTGGGGTCCTGCCTGAGGCCACGTGGCTGGCTGGGTCCATGAGGACACCTGGATCTGTGTGCCCGTCTGTCACCCTGAAGCAGGCACCTCCTCTTCACACTGGGGACCCGGCCGTCTCTCCGCCTGGGCATCACTCGGCATGTCTGGTACCAGTCCCCCAAGGGAGGACTGCGTCCAGGCAGGGAGGGGAGCTGGCGTCCAGTGCTTGGACGGCACTAGTGTCCAACCTGTCCCGTCAGCAGAGAAGCGTGCTGTGCTGGCCCTCCAGTGTCTAGGCAGCCAAGGGGGCAGGAACAGAGGCTGTGGCCAGGAACCTGGGCTTCGTGGAGCCCTGCTCAGCTCCTGCATCCTATGCAGTGCCAGCCCAGCAGACACCTTCAGGAAGGGAAAGGGAAAGGGAAAGGCACAGATGTCCCAGCTGCCTCCATAACCAGGGCCCTCCTGCCCGGAGCCACAGCTCCTGGAGGCCAGCTTTGACTTAGGCAGAAGCGGCTGGTAGCCCAAGGATGAGACGAAGCCCCTACAGCTGAGGACGTCTGCTTTTCTCAGTGGTCAGGTTCAAATGCTAACCTTCAGCCCCTTCTGTTGCCCCCGCTACCTGTGTGTGAGCAAACGTGGGGTCCAGGGCCCCACCCTGCCAGGACACCTGCTCTGTCGCAGTGGAGGATGCGGAGGCCAGAGTGGAAGTGACCTGTGCCTGATCCCCTGGCTCTGGGCCGGGTCAGGCTGATGTGGGCTCCACTCCTGTCCCCAGTCCTGGCCCCAGTGGGATGGGAGCCGTGTGGTGACAGGAGGTGGCATGGCCGGTCCAGGGCTCTTTGGCTGCCCACCTGCTGTCCCCACCACCCTGACTGGTCACAGCAGGTCCAGGCATTGGACAGGCCAGTGGTGCTGGCTCTAGGATGCTGCTCTAGAAGGCTCCTGTTGTCCACGCAGTGGGCCGGGTGCACGGAGGGTCAGCCCTGGAATGGTGGCCTGCCCCTGCTGGCCAC
This sequence comes from Fukomys damarensis, assembly GCF_012274545.1. Lineage (NCBI taxonomy): Eukaryota > Metazoa > Chordata > Mammalia > Rodentia > Bathyergidae > Fukomys > Fukomys damarensis. Next base: position 1,461,306 of record NW_022900936.1, read on the forward strand.
ATAGCACCCACTGTGGCTACTCGGAGGCATTTGGGGTGCAGGAGAGTGACGGAAACTCAAGTGGCAGAGGAGGCGCCTGGTTCCCCGTGAAGGGAGAGACCAAGGACCTCCAGGCAGCGAGTAAGAGAGGCACGCATAGAAGGGACCTGCTCAGGGCGCCTCTCCTGACTCTGTTCTCTTGGTGCCAAGGAGGAGAGGACACCGGTCCTTGGTGATGCTGGCCACTTCCTGAGGTCCCACGGTTTCCACAGCTTCTCCGGTGGGGGCCGAGGTCAAAGGTGGCTCTGACAGGGGCTCTGGCTTTGCAAACAGCCTCTGCCATGCCAGGCTTTGTGTCTTTCATCCTGGTGTGGGGTCTGGGGTCACAACCCGGGGCTGATAGGGGACAAGTTCTCCTATCTGGGACACAGTGGCAGGGAGGACCCAGTGATGACCACTGGGGGGCCAGTGCCAGTCCAGGCCGGGCAGACCCGGTGGCCGAATCACCCATGCCTCCTCTCCACCCTCCCCTCTCTTGGTGCCGCAGCCCTGGGTGCTGGGGACACCGCGGGAGGTCAGATGTCTCCTTGTTCTGTCCTCTGCCACCTGTGTGCAGAGGCTGTGTCAGGCGCTAGGCTCTGCTCCAGATGCAGCCACCCAAGCCTTTCCACCAATAATGGCCCCGTGGTCTGCTCAGCCAGACAAGGAAACTGAGGCAGAATGGCTGGGGCTCCCTTCTCCGCTTCCCACACAGGCCAGGGCTCGGCTCCCCTCCCAGAGGGAGATCGCCCTCTGCCTTCTCCGAGCACAAGCAGGAGGTTCAGCCCAACGCCTAGGGCTTCCTGTGGTCAAGGCCGGGCCCTGTGGTCTGTGGCTGGCTTCGCTGTGACCAAACTCTTCCCTCCCTGGGGTGCATAAGGGTGGGCCGCCCCGTTCTGCCTCCTGCTGCTAGTTGGGACTCGGTTTCCGTGTTCAGGGACCCGAGGTGCTTCCATATCAGTCACCACGAGTGCTGTGGGGGAAGGAAGTCCAGCCTGTGGCTCTAGGTCCCCGCCCAGAGCCAAGGTTGCTCTCCAGCACTGTACCATGGCATGGGGGTGCTGGGGGCTGCTCCCCACTCTACCTGAGGCAGCTGTGGCCTCACAGCAGTCCCAGGACCCAGGCCACAGCCCGGGGCAGTGGCAGGGGCAGTGGGCACATTCATGGCCCCCAGGAAGTGCAGCAAGGAACTTTGGGGTGCAGAAGAGAGGTGGGGCCAGACACAGTTGCCTCAGCTTGAGTCCCGCAGCCCAGGGATAGGGAAAGGTGGGGTCCCCGGGGAACCCAAACCTCCTCCCCCACAGCTACTGCACCCAGGAAGCCAAACCCGGGCGCGGGTTCTGCTTTCTGCTGAGAGGGAAGGACCAGGGTGGTGTTGACATCTTGGGCGCTGATTATGGTCCTTTGGGTGGGGCTGGGTGGCCCTGGTCCTAGGGACTCCAGGGGTGACCCACGCCAGCCCAGGCATAGCACAGCACTAAACACAGCCACCAAGGGTGACCGGCAGGCCAGGTCTGTGCCCCGGCTCCCAGCTCCGGAGGTCAGGGCGAGGAGCTGGTGCCAGTGCAGGGGTGCTGATCTCTGTGCCCAATAACACCCTGTGCTGCCGGTGCTTCCTGCCACCCTGGCCTCTCCACCTTCTCGCTGACAGGTCTGGGTTGCCACCAAGCTCTTGCCTCTGGGAGGTTAGGCCAGGGCCACCACCCAGGATGCCCCGGACACTTCCGCAGAGGGCAGCAGGGTGTGTGCACTCAGGGCCCCTGCTTGCCAGCCCCTGCTGGCCTGTTCCTACTCCCCTGGGGGCAGCGTGACTATGGGTGACCCTGGGTCAGCTGCTGTGTCCAGGGCCTGAGCTGCTGGGCTTTTCTGGACAGGGTGCACGGATCTAGAAAACACAGAATCAGTGCCAAGCTGAGTGTGGGTCAGGCTGGACCAGTGAGCTCCACACAACCCTTCCCACCCTGCCTGGGACAAGGACGCCGGGAGGGCTGCCAGCTGCACTTCTGGAGGGCAGGGGAGCCTGGAGGCCACAGGACTGCAGGGCAGAGGCAGGGATGGAGATGGACACAGGAACGAAGAGACGGGCCACCCCTGCGCCCCTCTCCCCAGAGCTTGAGGGTGGATCTGTGTGTGTGCATGTGGGTGTGCCCTGTGGTGTGTGTGTGTGCCCATAGTGTGTGTGCACGTGTCCGTGAGTGTGCCCTTGGTGTGTGCGTGTGTGTGTGTGTCCGTGAGTGTGCTCTGTGGTGCGTTGTGTGTACCCATAGTGTGTGTGCGTGTGTGCGTGTCCGTGAGTGTGCCCTGTGGTGTATGTGTGTGTACCTATAGTGTGTGTGTGTATGTGTATCCGTGAGTGTGCCCTGTGGTGTGTGCGTGCGTATGTGTACCCATTGTGTGTGTGTGCCTGAGAGTGTGCCCTGTGGTGTATGTGTGTGTACCCATAGTGTGTGTGTGTGTGTCCGTGAGTGTGCCCTTGCTGTGCGCATGTGCGTGTGTCCGTGAGTGTGCCCTGTGGTGTGTGTGTGTGTTTGTGCCTGAGAGTGTGCCCTGTGGTGTATATGTGTGTGTACCCATAGTGTGTGTGTGCGTGTCTGTGAGTGTGCCCTGTGGTGTGTGTGTGTGTGGCCATAGTGTGTGTGCGTGTGTGTATCCGTGAGTGTGCCCTGTGGTGTGTGTGTGTGTGTGTGCCCATAGTGTGTGTGTGTGTGTGTGTGTGTGTGCGTGTCCGTGAGTGTGCCCCGTGGTGTGCGTGTGCACATGTCTGTGAGTGTGCCCTTGCTGTGTGCGTGTGTCCGTGAGTGTGCCCCGTGGTGCGTGTGCACCTGACTGTGTCCCTGCAGGGCCTGCTGCCCATCATACCTGGCTCTGGGCCACTGCAACAAGGGTGCAGCCCCCACTCAGGGTGACCCCTGCGTCTCCCGTGCAGGTCCTGTGCCCTACGTTGGGACGGACAGGAGCCCTCTCAGGACAGACTCCAGAGCATCGCCCTCTACCAGGACATGCTGGCCCAGCAGCTGCTGCCAACCCTCCTGGGGCTTCTCTGCCTCAGGTCCAGTGAGTGCTGGGTGGGGCCCCATCCCCACGGGCTACCCAGTCCTGGGAGGATGGGGGCAGTCGTAGGTGCTGGCCTGGCCCCACACAGCAGAGCCATGGCTGAGTCCCCGGGGCTGTGCCCTAAACCCCAAGCCTGGCCTCCTCCCCTCCCCTGCATCACACACCCACTGCCTGTGCCCCTGCATCACACCCGCCCCTGTGTCCCCAGCCCTCTCTCAGGAATGCACCAAGTACAAGGTCAGCACCTGCCGGGAATGTGTCCAGTCCGGGCCTGGCTGTGCCTGGTGCCAGAAACTGGTAAGTGAGGTACACAGACATTGGGGACCGGGCTCCTCCTATCTGAGCACCCTGTCCGCCTCCCCAGAACCAGGAGGTTACGGATCCAACCCTGTTGGAGGGGAAAGGCTGAGGCCCCACACTGTCTGGGGGACACAGGGACAGACAGGCTGCCCTCAGCCAGCCCCAGGGCAGAAGCCCCAAAGAGCATGGGGCTTGGTCCTGAGTCCCCCTGTGTCCTAGGATCCTTGGGGCCCCCAGGCTGGCCAACAGGACACACAGGCTCCCTTGGGAGAAGCATTCCATGGGACTCAGGCCCCACTGGTGAAGAATGGCTTGGGTCCTGGGACCAGCGCTGGGCGAGCCCAGCCCTTCTGGCTCATTCTGGCTGCAGTGGTGGCTGAGGGTGGGGAGCACCTTGTTCCCTGAGGCTGTTAGGACTTTCCCTGCGGATCCAAGTCTGCAGGCCCCCAGTCAGGAGGCCTCTGCCCCGTGGCCTCCTCCTGACCTGACTCTTTACCCCCAGAACTTCACGGGGCCAGGGGAGCCCGACTCTGCTCGCTGTGACACCCGGGAGCAGCTGGTGAAGAAAGGCTGTGCGCCGGACGACATCATGGACCCCAGGAGCCTCGCCGAGCCCCAAGGGGAGTATGGAGGGGGCCAGAAGCAGCTGTTCCCACAGAAGGTCACACTGTACCTGAGACCAGGTAGGCATGGCGCTGCTGGAAGGGGCCAGGTCCTCTACAGCGAGGAGCTAGGCGGCTCTGGGGTCTGGCTGATGCTCAAGTGAGCGCATGTGCAGGGTGGACGTTGCGGGGTGCACGAGGCCGGGGCTCGGGGAGCCCCACACGGCCCTTCCCCGGACCCCACTGTCCACAGTCTGGTCTCTTTCAGCCCTAGGTTCTGTCTTTTTTTTTTTAGAAAGGACGACAAACCATGGAAAGCACTTTTCTATTAGAAACTGGAGTTTGAATCCAGAGCCTTTGTGCTGAGCTACGTCCCAGTCCCCCCTTCTTTTAAAATTAGAGATAGCATCCAGATAAGTTATCAATGCGAGACTGGGCTTGGATGTTCTGTCCTCCTGCCTCAGCCGAGCTGAGAGGACAGGTGTGTGGGGCTGCTCCACCCTGCCTGCATCCCAGCCCTCACCTGGAGGCTGAGGGTTCAGACTCTGGGCTGGGTGGATGCAGCATTCGGTCAAACAGATGAACACTTCTGGGCGTGGGAGTGGTGGCCTTACCTGAATTCGAATCTGCCCAGGGTGTCCAGCCTGTGGCCCTTACAGGCCGCCATGCAGAGAGGAGCTGACTGGAACTTGGGGGCTGCCTGGGGGCCTCCCACTCCGCTGTTCCCACTGCAGGCCAGGCAGCCACATTCAACGTGACCTTCCGGCGGGCCAAGGGCTACCCCGTGGACCTGTACTACCTCATGGACCTCTCCTACTCCATGCTGGATGACCTCATCCATGTCAAGAAGCTGGGCGGTGACCTGCTGCGGGCGCTCAATGAGATCACGGAGTCGGGCCGCATCGGTGAGGCCAGTGCCCACATCCACACAGGGCCCAGGAGTGGGCAGAGGCCCTGGTGGCATTCCCAGCAGCGTCCCAGGCAGGGGTCAGGCCTGTGTCCCCTCTGGACCCCGGGCAGCACTCACAGGGTCCCCAAGGCCACAGACACGCCAGTGTGAGAGACGGGGCGCTGCACCCCATGCTCTGCTCCCATGGGCTGTGGCCTCTGTGTGCAGGGACCCACACATACACACCTGGGCACAGGCACATGTGCTCTCCTACATGCTACACAACATGCTCACCATGCACACTCACACACTTGCATGTCTGGTCACGCATGTGTTCCTGCACAAACACGCAGTCACGCCACAGCTACATACTCACACATGAATGTGATCACACACTGGCACACACATGTATGTGATCACAGGAATCCACTCGCATGCCTGCACACAGTCATTCTTGGTAGAAGAGCACACGCGAGCACATGCTCGTGACCACACTCGTGCCTGCACGCCTCACACTCAAGTGCACCCCCACGGGCCTTGTCTTGCCTTCCCCCTCAGCTGGCCGCAGACAGGCCACCCCAGGCCGCCCTCAGCCCCTGGCGGCTGTCCGATCCCCAGCCTCACGCGGCCCCACCCGCTCCAGGCTTTGGGTCCTTTGTGGACAAGACGGTGCTGCCTTTCGTGAACACGCACCCCGAGAAGCTGCGGAACCCGTGCCCCAACAAGGAGAAGGAGTGCCAGCCGCCCTTCGCCTTCCGGCACGTGCTCAAGCTCACCGACAACTCCAACCAGTTCCACACTGAGGTGGGGAAGCAGCTCATCTCCGGGAACCTGGACGCCCCCGAGGGCGGGCTGGACGCCATGATGCAGGTGGCCGCCTGCCAGGTGAGCTGCTGCCTGCCAGGCCCAGGTCCCAGACAGGCCCCACATGCCGGGAGCCAGGTGCACTCCCCCTACCTGGCCACCCCGATGGCCTGGCCTAGGAAGAGCGGCCCCACATCTGGTCACCCCAGCCACCCCGGGGTGGGAGAGCCACGACAGGGTCCTACAGACACCACGGACCCCACAGCTGCTCGTGACCCTGATAGCCTTGACGTGCAAGGGCTCTGCACACAGCGGGCCACCGGCAGCCTGATCCCGACGTCCCTGTGCACACTCGCCTCTCCTCCCTTCCAGGCCAGGGGCGACCGCTGCCCCAGCTCAGGCGTCCCCTCACCCAGGTCCCCGCCCACACCTCCTTGGCCTGGCTCTGTAACACGACCATGCACGCTCCTGCTCAGCCACCCTCTGGCTTTCAAGGCTCCCCAGGCCTGGGCAGTCATGGTCTTGCAATCATGTTGGACGTGTGTGAGACCGCAGTCCGTGACACCCGTGATCAAGTGTGGCTTCCTCAGGGACCTCCCAGGGCTGCCGGCGTCGGCTGTCTGCTGCGTACCCTGAGGGCCTTCCTCTGCACTTGCCAAGTTTCTCATCGCAATGGACATTTCAACCCATGCTTTTCTTCTTTGGGGCTATTTTCTTAGGATCTTAGGATCTCTTCCCAGGTCTGAAACAATGATCTCCAAACTCGGCTGTGCGTCTCTGGCCCTTCTGGCAGCATGCGGGGGGCTCCTCCCAGTTGCCAGCTGGTCCCCCACTGCCGTGAAAACCCTAGGGGCTGGGGGGCAACGGTGCTGACCCATGGCTGCCTGCCCAGCTCTGGGAGCCCAGCAGGGAAACAGGCAGGAAACACCTGCTGCCTTCCCCAGGAGGAAATCGGCTGGCGTAACGTCACGCGGCTGCTGGTGTTCGCCACAGACGACGGCTTCCACTTCGCAGGCGACGGGAAGCTGGGCGCCATCCTGACCCCGAATGACGGGCGCTGCCACCTGGAGGACAACATGTACAAGAGGAGCAATGAGTTTGTGAGTCTCCTGCGGGCCAACCAGGGACAGGAGTCCAGCCCTGGGGCAGTGAGGCCACACACAGCGTCCCCAGGCAGCGGCCAGCCCCATCTCCCCGGGGCAGTCCCCCCACACTGCGACGAAGGACTTAGATTTGGGGAGCTCAGGGTCCCCATCTGGAGCCCACAGACTCTGAGATCCTGAGCAGGTCCAGGAAGGACAGCATCCGCCCCGAGCCTCTGCCCAGAACCGAGTGTCCTGGCTCACACGAGGAGGCTGCTCGAGGAAGGGCGCTGTCGGAGGTTCTGCCCCCAACAGAACTGGAGCAGCTCCCTGCTCCCTGGTGTGGATGCCTCAAAATGCTGCCCACACTGCCAAAGGCTTCGAGGTCGGGAGCAGTTACAGAATTTACCTTGTGGATCGATCCACAAGACACACGTCACAACCCATCTTTCTTTCCTTCTTTTCAGTACTGGGGTTTGAACACAGGTCTTCACACTGACCTGTATCCCCAGCCCCTTTTTATTTTTTGAGGCAGGGTCTCACTAAGTCACTCACGTGCCCAGGCTGGGCCTGACCTTGCCATCCTCCTGCCTCATTGTTCTGAGGTCACAGGCAAGCGCCCGCACCTGGCGCAATATTTTCTCAGCCGTGTTTCATCCTGATTGGCTTTCTGTGTGATCCTGTCAGCTATTCGCTATCTGTGCCTTCTGGCCCAGGGCACTTGCTTCCTGTAGGTGGCTTAGAGGACTGGTCTGCAACCCAGGGCCAGCTGAGTGGAGTTCCCTCTCTGCAGGACTACCCGTCAGTGGGCCAGCTGGTGCACAAACTCACTGAAAGCAACATCCAGCCCATCTTCGCGGTGACCAAGAGGATGGTGACAACCTATACGGTCAGTAGAGCCAGTCCTGAGCCCGGGGGGTGGGGGGGTGCCTTGCTGAAAGGAGACCAAGCCTGCACTGCCATCTCCCAGCTGCACACAGTCTGTGGATGGTGCCACACTTCAGTGTTCGGGGTGGGAGCATTGGGCAGAGGAGCCCAGGGTGTCCTTGGGGAACCAGACAGTGTCCTGCGGGCTGACAGGGACATCCACTCCCGCAGGTCCCTGACAGCAGTGTGCATCTCGGTGGGTGGAAGTTCCCATCTTTCTAGAACACCCCAAGTCTCTAAAACCCGCAGACCCAAGTTTTTGTTTGGGGAAACTCGTGTTTTACCCACACATGCCTGAAGGTAACATTTCCATGGAGCATGAGGCAAAGCAAAGTTTATGGCTTCAAGCAGAGCCGGGTGTTTTGAAAAGTTAAAAGCCAAACAGCCAAGACTGTGTGAGACCATTTTCTTCAGCCCCACCCACCAGGAGCCCCTTCTTCCCTCTGTGCCCAGGGATAAGCCCCGCCCCCGGAAGTGTCTGGGCCTCAGGGACCTGGCCCGGCCCCACCCACGCAGGGGGGTAGGCAGCCACAGTCCTCCTTGAGTGCTGGGTTTGGAAAGCGCAGCTAGAAACAGGCCCTGAATCCAGAAACTCAGGGGAAAACTGAGGGCCCCCTTGTCCCCTCTTCTTAAGGACAGCAATGATGGACCCAAGGATGTCCCGGGGGAGGAATGGCTGCTGGACAGATGGCGTTTCCGAGGTCAGGGAGGCCCCTGAGGGCCATGTTTCTGCTGCTAGGGGCTGTGTACCCTGACTGGAGAGGGAAGCCACGTGCCAGGCTTACGTCCCTGGGCCTGGGAGGACAAGATGTACACGGTGCTGGGGGCCACCATGGTACTGAGCCACTCTTCAGCTTAGTGGTTTGCTAGGGACCTTTCAGACTTGGGAAGCCACCAGTCAGTTCCAGTTTGTGCCGTCACAGGCCGGGAGTGGGACCTGATGTGAGCCTCTCAGCGTCCCCTCTCTGTGGAGCTGTGAACAGCAGCTCTCCCAAAGCTGTGGTGACAACAGGCCAGAGTGTTGTCACCAGAGCCAGACACCCAAACCTCAGAGTCGGGGCTCCATCAGGCCAGGTCCAGCCGCGTGGGCTCATCCAGCTGTCTTCGTGGCTGCTGTGGCCCTGGCCCCTCCAGAGGTTGAGCTGTTCCACGTGGCCCCAGCCCCCAGGTTATGCTTTGGACCCCTGGGTGAGCCAAGCCCCAGATAAACATAGAGCACCTGTCAGCAGGAGGCCTCGGGCGGGGCAAGCGAGGCCCAGCTTTTCCCTGCAGCCCACCCTGCAGCACACTGCTCACCTCTCCTGCGTGGCCCAGGCTCCTGCAGCCAGAGCCAAGCCAGAGGATTATGTGGTGCCAGGCATCCTCGAGAAAGTCTGATGCCCTTCGCAAAGCCTTGGTCAGCTCCCTGCTTTGTCTCACCTGGGCAGCCTGAGCCATTTCTTCATGGAAACCCTCAAACTTTCCTCTTTGAGAAGGGCAAGTCTACCCTGAAGGGCCCCCAAGCCACATCTGCATGGTCTCCCGCCCCCTGCTGTGGCATCCAGCCCTGCATCAAAAGCCACCCATGTGAGGTTCAGGCCAGTCCTTCCCTTTGCTAGTCACAGCCCCTTGGTGGTTCAGGACCTAGAGGATGAATTTGTATTCTGGGGAAGAAAAACACACACAGTGCCCCGCAGGTGGCTATAGGCAGCTTGGTGCTGAACAACAGGACCTGGGTGTCAGATTCCCAGAGCAGGTGTGAGTCAAGACTGCTGCACCCCCAGGCCACCAGTGAGGCCAACGTTCCTGCCGCCTGGCTCCCCAGGCTCCAGACAGGGACAGGACAAGCTGAGACACAGGAGCAGGCGGGCAGGAGTCCACGAGACTCTCCACCACTAGGCCAGGCCAGCAGCCAGCCTCACACGGGGCCACAGGCAGAAAGCCTGCCTGGGGGCCAGGACATGGCACCCCCTGTCCTCATCCCCAGGAGGCTGACCCAAGGCTCAACTTGGAGTGGTGATGATCACGTCCAGGAGACTGCAGCACAGTGAGGGAAGAGTAGCAGGGGCTCACGCTTCAACCTCCCTGTGCCATGGGGGTAACATCCCCGCTGGGCCTCCTGCCCAGGCTCAAGGTGCCAGGGGTGGGTGAGGAGAGACTATACCAGAGCCCACATGAGCCCTGGACCAAAAGGACAGAGTCTCCCCGGGGGGGACCCAGGTGCGATGTCGCCACAGATCCAGAGGTGGGTGGTGACCACGTTGCGACAGTCCTGGTGCGGGCTGGGGGCCCAGCGGCATTCTGGGAGGTCAGGAGGGGGTGTTCCCACAGGGAGCACAGCTGGGCCCTGAGCGACTCTGGCCAGCCCACACTCAGGGACCCTGCTGGAGAGCAGGACTGTGCTGCCAGCGTGGGCTGTTACAGCACCATGTGACCATCCCTACTCAGACTAAATCACTTGCTGAGCCTCACAGTGCATGCCTGTAAACTCAGCACTCTGGGAGGCTGAGGCAGGAGGATTGCAAATTCCAGCCCAGAATGGCTATCTTAGTGACTTAGCAAGTCTGTCTCAAAATAAGTAAAAGAGTTGGAGATGGAGCTCAGTGTGAAGGCCTTTGGTTAAAAAAGCGGGGAGGGGAATCACTCAGCCCCAAGGGGCTCAGGACTTAGCCTTCCTGGTGATTTATTTCACCCGCTGTGGCTGCTCCTGTGCTCTTGGCAGGGCTCGTTCTCAGATCAGCCACCTCCTGCTTGCAACAGCAGGGTGGGCATGCACGCCCAGCCAGAAGTGGCCTTTTCCTTCCTGAGGGCCAGGTTCCTCGTGCAGCACCCCAGTGGCACCCCCTCGGGCTCAGTGGGAAGTAAGGGCTGTGGACAGCACCCCAGCCATCTGGAGCCTCGGAGCTGCCATGCCAGGGTGCCGATCGCCCACTGTCTGTCCCCACAGAAACTGGCTGAGATCATCCCCAAGGCGGCCGTGGGGGAGCTGTCCGATGACTCCAGCAATGTGGTGCAGCTCATCAAGAACGCCTACAACGTGAGTGGCCTGGGAAGGCTGCTGGCTGGCCAGGGAGCCGCGCAGGACAAGGCTGGGGCAGAGGTGCAGAGGCTGCCCGGGGTGGGTGCGCCCAGAAGTCCCTGCAGACCTGGAGTGCTGTCCTCCTCCCTGCCGTGCAGCACGGCCAGGTCCCTGGACACAGGGGTGTAGCAGGCACTACTCAGGGCCCGGACCCCCAGGTTCTGAGGGCTGTGGAAATGCACCCCCTGCTAGGATGCCTGAAGGTCCTGGGGCTGCAGGACACAGCACTGGGGTGCATCCAACACAGGGATACTGCTGGGGAGAAGTGGAGCCTGGGGAAGAGGTCTGCCTCCTCCTCAGCCTCCTGTGCAACCCACGTACACCTCCTGTGCCTGTCCCTTTGTCAGCCGCCACTCCAAACGCACAGATGACACTGAATGTCACTTGGCAGCTTGGCCACCCTGTCCTCCCCTCTCCTGCAGTCCCTGTCCTCTGTCCCTAATCCCTTCAGCTGTCTACCCAGCTCCCAAGGACGCACGGTCTAGGGCGAGGGTCCTAGGTACATGGGCCCCACTCCTGGCTCCAAGTGCTGCCCGCAGCAGAGTCCACACAGCTGGTCTGACAGCGGGACAGCAGGACAGTGGGACAGGGGGACAGAAGGACAGCAGGACAGCAGGACCCACCCTGAGCGCGCCGCCCTCTGCCTGCAGAAACTCTCCTCCAGAGTCGTCCTGAGCCACAGCACCCTGCCCGACACCCTGAAGGTCACCGGTCACCTAC
>NW_022900936.1:1472999-1474505 GCF_012274545.1 Fukomys damarensis
GCGGGGACAGGGAGGAAGGAGCTGGGCGGGGTCGGTGGGAGGAGCCAGCAGCGGCGTCCACCTGCGCCCCGCCTGCTTCCCGCAGCCTCCTGCGTGACGGGCCAGGCCCTCCAGCGTGGGCCCCACCGTGAGGCTGGGAGAGGACGGGAGGGACACACACTCCTCGCCTGGCGCCAGATTCATCAACCCAGAGGGGAGGCCGGGTCCCTGCAGGGAACAAACTGGTGTCGGACAGCGCCCCCTGGTGGCGGCTGCTGGCAGCGTGGAGCGGGTTGGGCTGGGTTCCCGAAGTGCTCTGAGGAGGGCCAGAGCCTCCTGGCCGCCCTGGCTGTCACACCCTGGGCTCTGCTCATCCTCCTGCCCATGGAGCTGCGCCTCCCAGGGGCCGGAGCACCGGCACCCTCCCCCCACACCAGCTGCGCGCATTCCCCATGGCCAGGAGAGGGACAGGAGGTCTCCCGGGGTCCCCCCTGAGCCCCCACACTGGCCCTCAGGTCACCTTCCAGGTGAAGGTCACCGCCACACAGTGCGTCCAGGCGCCGACCTTTGACATCCGGGCTCTGGGGTTCACGGACGCGGTGACGGTGCGGGTCCTGCCCCAGTGCGAGTGCCATTGCCGGGACCAGCGGCAGAACCGAGGCCTGTGCGGGGACAGGGGTTCCATGCAGTGTGGTGTCTGCAGGTGAGGGCCGGGCTCCGGGGTGGGCGTCTGCTCAGGAACCCAGCTGCAGCTCAGGGGCCCCAACCCTTGTCCCACTTCCTCCCGCCAAGCCCGAAGCTTGCCCCCCATCACGGGGGCGGGGTCGCCATGCCCGCCTGGGTTCCCTGGCTCAGGAGCCTCTGCGGGGAGAGCAGGCATTGGGCAGGGTGGGCAGACCTGAGCCCATACCTCGCTCCAGGTGTGAGGCTGGCTACATCGGGAAGAGCTGCGAGTGTCAGACTCAAGGCCGCAGCAGCCAGGAGCTTGAGGGAAGCTGCCGGAAGGACAACAGCTCTGCTGTGTGCTCAGGGCTGGGGGACTGCGTGTGTGGGCAGTGCGTGTGCCACGCCAGCGACGTCCCCAACAAGGTCATCTACGGGCGCTACTGCGAATGTGATAACATGAACTGCGAGCGCTACGACGGGCAGGTGTGCGGCGGCCCAGGTGAGGGGCCTGGGGGAGGCGCTGCCTTGTCCACTGCACAGGACAGCAGGAGTGGACGTTGGGGACAGAAAAGTGCACAGGTGCACAGTGCTGGGCCTCTCTGGGCCACTGAGCAGCAGCAGCACCAGGCGACCGCCCTGCCAGGCCAGCTCCTGCCTCTGGGGGTCGCGCGAGCTCAGGGGGAGTCCCTGGGGAGATGGCCGCTGGATGGGGTCCCGTCCGGGCGGGATGTGGAAGTCTGGCCCGTGGACGGAGGGACGGCAGGGCCCACTGGCCCCGTCCTGTGTCGGGCACAGCTGCAGCAGGAGGGAGCAGACAAGGACAGGGCCACAGGGCGGGTGGAGGTGCAGCTCCTGGAGGCG
>NW_022900936.1:1487360-1491067 GCF_012274545.1 Fukomys damarensis
AACCCAGCATCGTGGAAGCCTCTTGGCTGTTCACGCTCCAGGAGTAAAAGTGAGACTTAAGTCTTACATCTTGGAGGCCCCAACGAGATCCCCAAGTGGGAACTGTAAATCTGGCCGAGATTCTCTGTCGCAGGATCCAGCAGGAGATTCTCAGACATAGACCTGAAAAGCCTCCGGAGGTAAGTTTTGAATCGGTTGCAACCAGGTGATGTCAGGATAGAGGTGGCTGACGAGCCGGGAAGCCTCACCTGACCCCGGCCCTGACGAGGATTCTGGGTAGAATCTAAGTTCTTTTTCTTTTGTGTGGCGACTGTGTGTCTTGTCTGTGTCCTGTCTGTTGAGTGTTAACTTTACATTCATTCCTAGGAACAAGAAGGGAGGATCGAGCTCCAAAAACACCCCGTTGGACTGTTTTCTCACTAACTTTAAATTGGCTTTTTGCCCTGAGCAGGAAGATGAATATAAAATGAAGTTTTCTCCAGGGAAACTTCGAACCCTCTGAAACTTGGACTGGCCCGCCTTCGGAGTGGGCTGGCCAGCTGAAGGTTCTTTCGAATCAAGACTTTGTCGGGCAGTATGGGCAAAGGTCGTTGAACACCCCGGCCACCCCGACCAATTCCCTTATATTAATATCTGGGCCCAGGCCTGTGAAGAACCTCCGGCGTGGCTGCAGCACTGCTCCCTGCGCACCAGCTCTCGTATTCTGATAATGGTACCAAATGGGGTAAAGTCCGCAAAGCGGCAGGCACCCAGGCCGGTGTTCTCCCAGGAGCCGGACCCCTTAGAGCCTACTGACCCCGGATTAAGACCTCCTCCATATGCAGAACCATCCCCTGGGGAGGCAGAAGTTAAATCCATCTACCCATCTCCCCCCAAAGAAGGGGAGATCCCGGATTCCACCACCTCTCCTTCCCGTACCCAAGGGGGCTCTGCTTATGGGCCCCCGGAGGCGCCCAGGAGAGACCGGACCCAGTCCCTGTGCTCCCACTGAGAGAAATAGAACAAGGTCATTATGTATACATTCCTTTCTCTACAAGTGATTTATATAACTGGAAGCACCAGAATCCCCTGTTCTCTGAGAAGCCGCAAGCCCTAATCTCCCTCCTCCAGTCTGTGTTTAATACCCATGACCCCACCTGGGATGATTGTCAGCAACTTTTACAGGCTCTGTTCACATCCAAGGAACAAGAAAGAATTAGAAGACACGCTATTCGGTCAGTGCTGGGGGGAGCTGAGGGGCTTGTTGACGACCAACAACAACAGGCCCGAGTTGAAGCACAACTCCCTATCTCCCGTCCCAAATGGGAATCGAATTCCACCGGAGGTAGGGAAGCTCTTTGCAACTACCATCAGCATCTCCTGGCCGGCCTTAGGGGAGCCGCTCGCAAGCCTACCAATTTGAGCAAGGTAAGCGAGGTCCTACAAGGGCCTGAGGAATCCCCCTCTGTCTTCCTGGAGCGTTTACTGGAGGCGTACCGCACGTGCACTCCAATTGACCCAGACGCTCCAGCCAACAGGCAGGCAATTAATCTGGCTTTTGTAACTCAGTCAGCCCCAGATATTCGGAAAAAATTACAGAGAATTGAGGGCTTTGAAGGAGAGAATAGGGAAAAATTGATAAGTGTAGCAATGAAGGTGTTCACAAACAGGGATCCACCCGAAGATAGAATAACTGAAGATGGCAAAGGCAAATATAATGATGATGGCAGAAGAGGGTTTTATACAGAAGGGGAGAAAAATGAAATGGGGAAATAAGAAGAATTTAAACTAATCGGAGAAGAAGAAAATTCTCCAGAACAAAAATGGGACTATTTACAAGAAAAGTTTCCTCAGGTATGGGCTGAAACAAACTTACTGGGGCTGGCAAAACACCAAGTCCCGATAATAGTCCAATTGTTGGCCTCTGCCACCCCTGTTCGGGTCCGACAATATCCTCTTCGCTTGGAGGCTAAGATAAAAATATCTAAACACATCCATCGGCTGTTAGATGCTGGGATATTGATCCCATGTCAGTCAGCTTGGAACACACCCTTGCTGCCTGTTAAGAAACCTGGCAAATCAGACTACAGGCCGGTACAGGACTTGTGGGAGGTAAACAGCCGGGTGGAGACCATCCACCCAATGGTACCGAACCCCTACACACTGCTGAGCCTCATTCCGCCTGCACATGTATGGTATTCAGTTCTTGATCTCAAAGATGCATTTTTCAGCCTGCCCCTGGCACCAGTAAGCCAGCCGCTCTTTGCATTTGAATGGACAGACCCGGACACTGGAACTACTGGACAATTGACACGGACTCGATTGCCACAAGGCTTTAAGAACTCCCCCGCACTGTTCGGGGAGGCTCTCAGAAGAGATCTACAAGAGGTAAGGAAAGCTTTTCCCTTTGCAACTGTTCTCCAGTATGTAGACGACCTCTTAGTGGTGACCACAACCGAGAAAAAATGTCTCACAGCCACCGAGGGACTCCTGGAGGCCTTACAAGGTCTGGGATATCGAGTGTCCTGGAAGAAAGCCCAGCTCTGCAAAACCAAGGTAACTTACTTGGGTTATGTTCTTGAAAAAGGAAAAGGAAAGTTAGCTGAATCCAGGGTGTCAGCGATCTTTCAGATCCCCACGCCCAGCTCAAAGAAGCAGGTGCATGAGTTCCTGGGGGCCATAGGATACTGCACAATCTGGATACCTCGCTTTGCTGAAATTGCCAAATCCCTGCATGAGGCTATGGTGGGGGGGACGCACCCCTTGAATGGACAGAGGCTTGCCAGCAAGCATTCCAGATGCTCAAGACTGCGAAATTAAAAACAAGGTTGAGATATTGGCTCTGCTGCAAGCCATCCGGCTGCCAGGGGAGGTTGCCATCATTCACTGCCGTGGACATCAAAGGAATTCCAGCCCTGAAGCGAATGGAAACAACACAGCTGACCAGGCAGCAAAGCAAGCTGCCCAAAAATCAGTGGGGAAACAAATGGTGTTGCTACCTACACCCGTGCTCCCAGAGAGGCCTGAATACACAGAGGAAGAAATAACGGAGATGAGTAAGAACCACTGGACCAGAGGAAAGCATGGATGGTGGATGACAGATGAAGGGAAGGTCGTTCTGCCAGCCCCGATGGCTGACACTTTGCTAAATGAGCTCCATGAATCCACCCACCTAGGAGAAAAGAGGATGATGGCCCTGCTACGGCCCCACTTTGTCAGCAGAGAATTAGCCCAGAAGGCCCCGGACCAAGTGAGACGGTGCCCTACCTGCCTCAAGGTAAACGCGAATCGGGTAACTGGGCCCCCAGGGGTCCGATATAGGGGACTGACTCCCGGAGAACACTGGGAACTGGACTTCACCGAAATGAAACTAGGCATGTATGGTTACAAATATCTGTTAGTTTTCATAGACACATTCTCAGGGTGGATAGAAGCATATCCTACTAAAAAGGAAACAGCTGAGGTAACAGTAAAAAGCTCCTGACTGAGATAGTTCCCCGATTTGGCTTGCCCTTAGCCCTGCGGTCTGACAATGGCCCAGCCTTCAAGGCTAAAGTGTCTAAACTGATTAGCTTAAGCATTGGAAGGCTAAAGTCTAAACTGATTAGCTTAAGCATTGGAATTAGATGGAATTTACATTGTGCTTACAGACCTCAAAGTTCAGGACAGGTAGAAAGAGCTAACAGAACACTAAAAGAGATTTTAACTAAATTGAGCCTAGAGACACT
>NW_022900936.1:1492282-1499767 GCF_012274545.1 Fukomys damarensis
AGAGGACAAAGGCAAAGAATCAGTTAATCTGAGCTAGTGGTCATCAGGCATATACTTGACCGTCACGTACTAATGATCAGCAGATTGATTATCCATTTTTCCATTTTCAACTTAGATTACAAAGTTCAGAACATTCCACTACAGGCAAGCAAGGAGTGGTGTGATTTATGTTGGGTCTCTGTGTTCACTACAGTTTCCATCTAGCCTCCCAGCTACTTCAAAGCAGCCACCCAACAATTCACAATCAATCATTAGTTATCCTGTAAGGGATGGGGGGGAGCGACAGTCTCTAGGTTGTTTGCTGGTCAACATGGAGTCGCTCTGGTTCAGTTAGGCTCTCACAGTACGTGACGGTCAAGTATATGCTTGATGACCACTAGCTCAGATCAACTGATTCTTTGCCTTTGTCCTCTTCCTGTAAGTTTTAAGTGTAAATCCCCCCCCTTAGCCCTATATAAAATGGCCTCTGTTTCTGAGCTAGCTGCCTCTCTGAGCTACTTGGCTTGGGGAGTGCCATCTGGCCAGACTAAGAAAGGTCTATTTGCCAACTTGCCTGGTGTGTTCCTTCCTGGGTGACTCTCGCTGTCCGACAAGCTCCTGGAGCCTTACTGCGCTTCTGAGCCCAGCATCGTGGAAGCCTCTTGGCTGCTCACGCTCCAGGAGTAAAAGTGAGACTTAAGTCTTATACCACCACGCCCAGCTTCATCTATAAATTATATCCTCTCTTCCCCTTTTTCTTTTTTTGGTACTGGGGACCAAACTCCAGCCCTTGCACTTGAGGCAGGCAGTGCAACCACTGAGCTAAATCCCTGACTTTTCTCTTCCCTCTTTTACAAGTTGTAAAAGCTTCCACCCCAAATCCCACATAAGTACATGCTATTTTTTAGAGTGTGTACTTTTAGAATTCTGCCTGATAAATTCCTTTATGCAAAGAAAAAGTCCTTTATTCTCTTCCTCATTCATCCTAAAAATTCCTTCTCTGTTAATTCAGACAGCTAAATTACCTACAAATTATGAGGCAGTTAGACAAGGCTGAGGCGCATTCACTGAAAGTTAGCATTATAAAAAAACCACACCCGGTCTACTTCCCCTGGGAATAAATAGCAGTGACTTATATCCTAAACAGACCTCCAGCACCTTAATTGTGGACCAAACCCTTCCTAGCTAGCCATTCCTCCCTGGAAATGGCTGTGTGACTTGCTTCCCCATTGGATCCCCATTTCATCAATATTATTACACTTGATCTTAACCAAAAGGCCAAGATGCAATTAATCAATATTATCTAAGTGATCATACTTGTTGCAATACTCTTCATTGACCATAGTTTTGTGCCCTGGTACTGTTAGAAAAGTTTTCAAGAAGCTCCAGTAGCCCAACCCCTAGCAGAGTCAGCTAACTATGACAGGCCAGAAGGTCACATTAACCATTTCTGAACAGGAACCAAGATAAGGATCTGGTACGGGAACAACCGGACCTAGCCCTAAACATTCCTGTAAATGATCCCCCACCGAAGTCCCCCCCCTTTCTCAGAATTCCCCCTCCCCTATAGCTTTGTGGTTTTTTTCTTTAAAAACTGTGTATCTACCCTGCTTCGGGGCTCAGCTCCTCTGCCCCTGCGAGGGTTATGAGCTGAGCCCCAGGGCGCTGGAATAAAGACCTCTTGTGTTTTGCATCAAGAATCGTCTCTCCGGGGTGTTTATGGTGCATCGCGGAGTCCCGGACTCAGAGTGGTGGGATTCCTCCCTGGGAGGATCTTACAGTACCCACCCTGTGATTTCCCATTGGATCGATGTTACCTAAGAGACTATACTTGTAATCTTACTAGTTGACTGTAGTTTTTGTCCTACTTCATTCATGCCTCATCTTGTGGCTTTGCTCAATAAGACATCTTTTAGAAGCATGGTGGGTGGGCAGCCCCCTTTCTGGTCTCCCTTCTGTCTCTCTTAGACAGAAACTATCTTTCTCTCAATAAAATCTTCCTACTCTTTTTGGTTTTTTTCTTTGGTATCGGGGTCAAACTTGGGTCCTATAAGATAACTACATTGACATGGCTGTCGCCATTTTGGTTAGCGACCCACATTTTATACCTTAAATTTCCATTTCCTACATCATGCATCATCGTCCATAAGCGAAACCAACACATGAGCAAGACTTGTTCATATAAGGACCGGACCACAAATAATGACCCCTGAGTGGCTGCCCGCGCAGCTGATGCAATTCCCCAACCCCTTACACCAGCCCCCCCCATATAACCAAGCCCCTTCCACCAGCTCGCTCTCTCTTCTTCTCCTTCGCTGAGTAGGTCACTGTGCCACAGCAGCTCTACAATAAATCTCTCATATGAGCTTTGTCGGTGTGTGGAGTGATCTTTGACAGATGCCGGTTTTTTTCAGGTCCTTGTGCTTGTGAGGCAGGTGGCAGAACCAGTGGGCTAAATCGCTGGCCCTTGTTTTTTTTGTTTTTTTTTTTTTGAGTCAGGGTCTCCCTTTGTAATTCAGGCTAGCCCTGAACTCACTATGCAGCCCAACTGGCCCCGAACTCCGTGATCCTCCTGCCTCAGCCTCCTGAGTGCAGGGATCACAGGCCTGCGCCACCACGTCTGCCTACCTTCTTCCTACTCCTAACCTCAATTGTTCCTAGAATTCATTCTTTGGTTTTAAAGATCATGTTTCAGAAATCTAGTAGTTGGGAGTTACAATGTTTCCCTTGCATTATTTGGTGGTCCACATATTGCACATCCTGTACCCATGTCACACTCCATTCTTCCTTTTTGAAATTTTTACTTCTGTGCGGATAGAACTGGAACTTGTTCTATAGCAATTATTTCCTTGGAATTCTGCATTGCCAAATTGTCCTGAGCCTTAGTCATATTTCAAATGCTGCTGCAGACAGCATGTGATATAGGGTGGACTGGGTGTCCCCCCAAGTGGGTCACTGTTTACAAATGCCCAAGGTCCTCCAAGGAGTGCAGAGAGGACTCGGGCTGAGCGATTCGCTCTTTCCACCCATGTGAGCTCGCTCACCACCCTGGAGCTCCCATAGGACCCCAGACCAAAGCACACAATAGCCCCTTTTCCTTGCTCTTGAGCCTAGGAGCCTGGTTTATCTGCAGTGTGCGATGTGCTTGTGACCTTCAATAAACACAGCTACTTTTCCCCCACCACTGTGTGTACACTTTGCAGTTCATAGTTTGTGCCTTGGGAAAGGACCTGGAATCTGTCTGCAGGCCCCACCCTGCGGTCACGCGAGCACCCTGAATCAGAGCTGAGTGCCGTGCTGCTGGGATGGACGTGCTGTATCCAAGGGCAGTGCCCGCCCGCTCCTGGGAGTGGATTCCAAACCTCTTCTGTAGGACTGAATCCCATGAAGCCACAAAGTACTTGCCCTGAAAAGTGTGGTGCAGACAAGCTGCAGGGCCTCGGGGGGCCTCTGCCCTGTGCAGGGTCGGGAGGGAGCTTTGTCATTTCCTGCAGAGTGGAGGGAAGGTGAGGCCTGCCTCGCTTGGCCTGGTGCCCTGGGCCTGGCTTCTGCTGAGCCCTTAGCCCAGCTAAAGAGGTGGGCAGGGCAGTGGACATCAGCTGTGACCTGAGACCCTCGACCCGCCCCAGGCTGCCGGTCTGGCTTTCTTTTGCCTCCTTTCACTGTGAGCTGTGGCAACTGAAGCGCACCGAGGCCCAGCCCACGGGACTGGGCTGAATTCCTGCTGGTGGGAACAGGTGGAGCTGGGATTTGACCAAGTGCAACCTCACAGCCTTCTCTGGGGAGTGGGACAGAGGGGCCTGCACCTTGCCCAAGAGAAAAAGACATTCCCTCTGAAAGCGGTCAACCCTCATCTCTGCATCTCCAGGAAAGTCCCCCAGGCCAATCTCAGGAAACAGCCTGCTTTATCTTGTTTGTTTGTTTTGAGACAGAAGCTCTGTGCATATCCCAGCCTGGCCCCCAACTCAGCCTCCCAGCGCATGCCACCACGCCCACCTGCAGTCCCATTGATTGTTCCCAAATGGAAGTTCTTTTCCGGATTTGGTTGGCCTTGACACTGCTTTAGGTCCCCGCACAAAGACTGCAGGATACACAGAGGTCCACAGTGCCCTCCTGGCCAGGAGGCAGCATCTCCTCACTGTCCGGGGTGGCCAGCAGCCTAACTTCCAACCAGTGAGCCCATCACAGGGAGGGAGCAGAGAAGACAGCAGTTGCCCAGCCAGCCCACTGTCCCACTCCTGTCCCCTCACTGTGGTGCTCTCCACAGTGTCCCAGTGGCATGGGGCGGCCAGAGGACGTGGCCAGGGAAAGGTGGCACACAGCCCACCATGTAAGGATCACACCAATCCCAGTCACTGCTCCTTCTAAACTAGGATGGTGGCCACACAGGCACAGAGCGCATGTCACCAAGGTCACCCTGAACTTTTTCCCTCTTGGAACTGTAAAACCAATAACAAGACCAAACACAAATTAAACCACAGAACTTTAATCTTGGCCAAGAATAGAGGTAGGAGATAAACTTACAAACCAGCTTTTCTACCCTTGGGGTTTGGGAGGTTATAGATACAGGGTAAAAGAGCTGAGAGGAGACGGGTAGGGTAAGGAGGGAGGAACATCTGTGTTTCCCGGGAGGGGCAGAGGTCTTCCTGGGGATTCAGGCGCCACTTCTGTTCATTCCTTTTATGAATCTTTCCCATTATGGTCATGGGAACGGTCACCTGCCACAGCACTGGAGTGTCTTTAGCACGCAGATGAGAGTATAACAAATTAGAGGTTGTCTAGGGTCACTTACGGCAATTTTAGATCCCAGAAGTTCCTGCTGATCCCCGAAGATGGACCTGTGGCCTCCAGACATCTTGTACTCAAAGATGAACAAGATCAGGGCAGGGTGGAAATTTAGCTGGGTCAAACAGACAGAACAAGATTAGGAGCGGGTAACAGATCCAGGTAAGCACAGACGATTCTCTGTCTTCCAGCAACAATTCCCAAATCCCCATTCTGCCGTTGCTATGTTATAAATAATCCACTTGTCGAAAATAGGCTTTTGAAAGGAAAGTTTATTCCAGTGACCAGGGACTAAAAATCTGGAGATTCTAGCAGCTAGCTGGGAAAAGCCGAGTTTATCACATCTGTGTGTGGATGGCTGACACTGGGAGATAAAGAGAGAGGGGGTGGGGGGCAGCTGGCTGGGAGAGACTCCATCCATGAGAGGATGGGCTGACACTGAGAGACAGAGCAGCTAAATGAAAGAGGAACTGAGCTTATATAGGTATTGAAGAGCTCGGGAATCTGGGTGAAATATTTATGACTTGGATGACCCAGTGAAAGACCTAGGGCCTTACTACCACTCCAAGGAGCTTGACCAACTGAAAGGGCCTCCAAGATACTGGGCCTATAGCCTAGCGATTGCTCCAGGAGCTTGAGGAGCAGCAAGAATCACCCATGAAGGAACATACCCAACATGTTGGAAAACAGACCTTTATTAGTCTGGCCAGATAGCACTCCTGGAGCCAAGTAGCTCAGAGAGGCAACAGCTCAGGGGTTTAGGCTGTTTTTACAAGGGGATAGGCAGGGTGGGGGTCTATAACAGATGCTTACAGAATGTCCCAAGGTTTTCAAAACATTCCTTCCGGGCAGACAGTGAGACAATTTTATCTATTCACCCAAAACTACTAAATGTTCACCTGTTAATTTACATTAATCACAGTTGAGACTAGGAATTTAAGATTACAAAGTTATGCAGTCCCACACCAGGATGGTCTGCTCAAGTGTGTACAAATTACTAGACTTCCCGGCACTAGGGTAGTTTATACTTCCTTTTGAGTCTATTTGTCCTATTTACTGAGAAGAGGCTGTTGTTTGCTAGAAGCATCCTGTTTGCTTGTCCTGTTCATTTGTGAAGGACTCACTTAAGTCAGACCTGACACTAAGGATCAAGGTTCTCACAGAATTTAAGCGATGCTTTCAGTAATATAGATTTTTTTTTTGGTAGGGGGATTGAACTCGGGTCCTTGCACTTGTGAGGCAGGTGGCAGAAGTACTGAGCTAAATCCCAGGCCCCTGGCCCCTCAGTAATATAAATTTAAGATAATTTTGAATTTGTCTTTAATGTTCTCAATGTACATAAATATGGGCCCGGGATTTAGCTCAGTGGCACCATGTTTGACTCGCAAGCACAAGTCCTGAGTTCGATCCCCAGTACCAAAAAAAAAAAAAAAGAAAGAAATACATCCTCAAAAATGTCCTATCATCAACTAGCACGCTGCATCTATGATAATGGAAAATAAAACAGGCAATTGGCATGAATTTTACAGGCAAAGCTTTAAATGGGAAGTAAAACAGTAAGGGACTAAAAGCAAAAGGGACCCAGCTCTGACAAGGACTGAGCCAGATTGTCAACAAGGAAGGTCAGAGAAAATAGGGAAGAGATTTCAAAATGAGGAAGTGAGGGGAGGATCAGACTGGTCTGCTAGCTACAGATCCATGAACTGGAAGCTCTGCTGGGAGGGCTGGGGCCTGGTTACCAGGATCGCAGTTCTAGTCAGACCTGGGGAAGGGGCAGTTGTCTCCACCACATGATGGCTTTCACTGGGGGAAGTCTTGGTGGGTTGCAGCAACAGCAATCTTTCAGAGCTTTCAATGGTAACAAACAGCCAGCTGTGTGTTAGGTTTGCCGCCCTTGCAGGGGAACACCGGAGACTGCTGGGTGTAGTTGAATATCCCCGTAAACCCGTCATCTTGATGTCTTCAGCCTTGAAAGGAGTTCAGATAGGCCCTATACACTCAGGGATAGCCAACTTTGTTAAAGACTTGCATCCCTGAGCTTAGAAGGGCTTTGACCCAAAGTTTTGAGGTAATCAAGAAAAAAGGGTCAGAGGTTTAGCTCAATGGCACCGTGCCTGCCTCACAAGTGCAAGGTCCTGAGTTCGATCCCAGGAACTAAAAAAAATTAAAACAAAGTCCTAGCTTTGTTCTGCATATGTACAGGCCCAAATGAAGTAACTCTTTTAAATCCTTGACTGCTTCAGAAGAAAATACACACCGTGCTTTTAATAAGCAACAGATTCAGAGCTCAGGACGGAGTTTGTCCTCTGTCTCCAAGGTGGTCTCTGGGTCACGGGGAGAGGCCTTGGGGGAGCTGCCCTGGGGGGGAATGTGGGTGAGGCAGAACCGCGGCGCAGGTCCACTCACCACCACCTGCGAGCCCTCTTTTAAGGAGCTTTGGACGTGGTGCGGTGGCACACACCTGTGATCCCCGCACCCCAAAACAAAGAAGCTTTGCCAGCGTCTGGGGCCCCAGGGTTCCTTAGGGTCAGGCTGGAACCCTCCACCCCGCCAGGGCCTCCGCCGCGTAGGCGCACTGAGCTGCAGCCGTCCGTCACAGGGCAACGCGCCAGTTTCTGCCTCACGCAAGCGCACTGAGGCGCAGCTGCACTGTTGAGCTGGCCGGAGGGTGAAAGGGCGGGGCGAGCAGGAGCCCGCGGTTGCGCACTCGCCTGGCCCCGC
>NW_022900936.1:1500057-1509148 GCF_012274545.1 Fukomys damarensis
GGAGTCGGGCGCCGGGCGGGACGGGGACGCTTTGCCTTCTGGGGGCTCCGCCTCGGCGGGGCCGCTGTTGTTCTCAGCTCTGAGCAGCCCAGGCTTCGAGTCCTCTCAGCAAGTTTTCTCTTTGTGACCTTTCCGATTGTTGTCCCAACCCGCAATTGTTTACGTTTCTTGTTCGCTTCCAAGCGTGCTTAGTACCTGTAACAGCAGTGCAGCTGTTTTGTGTCGCCAAAGGAGCTGACTGCGACCGTGCTGGGGACTTGGGGGTCTAAGTGCAGTTCTAACCACATAGGTGTAGGTGAGCGCTGAGCGCCTGTTATCAGGCAGAGGGTGTCTGAGAGGCCCCCAGCGCCTGCCTTTTGTCGGTGGCCTTGGACGTGTTTCTCCGCTGCTAGAGGAGATGACTGAGCAGAGCAGCCTGGCAGGTGGGCCTGGCTGTTTGGGGTCCCCCGCCCCGCACTTCCGGAGGACAGTTTGGGAATTCACCAGCTCTTCCCTGGGTGGCTGTACGGGCGTGGGGGGGGGTGTCCATTTCTCACTGGGACACTTGCAGGAGGCCTGAGTTCTGCACCTGTGTAGCTGTGTACTGCCCTGCTGTGCCCTTATCCTTGGAGAAGACATTGCTTACAGGGCTGAGGCCCCTCTTGCCGTAGATATTCTGTGCATAGATTTTTTTTTTTTTAAATCAGTGTCAGTGTTAGACTTGACCTCAAATCTGTGTTGTGGGCCCTGTGCTATATAGACTTTTTGCTCACTGTCATCCACTGAGGGACAACTTGTGGGTATTGTTAGATGAAAACTTTGAGGTCTCACCACAGACAGCATCAAGCCAATCCAAACCGCCCCCCTTGTTAAAGTCGGTCCAAACTGGCCTCAAACTCACTGTGTGGCTCAGCCTGGCCTCAGACTTGCTTCAACCCTCCTGCCTCAGCGTCCCAAGTTCTAGGATTACAAGTATGCACCACCATGTCTGGCAAGCCCACAGTTTTTTTTGGGGGGGGGATACCGGGAATTGAACTCAGGACCTTCCTTGTGCTTGTAAGACAGGCGGCAGTACTATTAAGCTGAATCCCTGGCCCAAGCCTACACTTTTTAAAAGTATTCTTTGGTGGAAGGGAAACATTAGAAACCCACAGTGTGTTGAAGATCTGTAGGGCAAAATTATGAAATTAAAGAAACTTTAAAGGACTTTTGGAGCGCCCCCTCCCCCCTTTTTTTGTTTTTTTTGAGACATGGTCTCACTATGTAGTTGATACGGACCTGAAACTCACTACGTAGCCCAGGCTGGTCTTGAACTCACAGCAATCCTCCTGCCTCGGCCTCCGGAGTGCTGGGATTACAGGTGTGCGCCACCATACCCGGCTGGAGCCGTTTTAATGTGTTTGGAGGCAGACTATCCCAGAGCTTCATCTGGGAGTGGCAGTCCCTAAATGGGTCTCAGCTGAAGTCCTGCAGAAGAGTCCCCAGGAGCACAGCTAAGGCCCAAGGTTCAGGATGATGTGGTTTGGAGGTGTGTCTTCAGTCCTGCCTCTCACTGGAGCAGCGAGTGCAGCAACAGGGTGTCTAAGTGACCTGCACGGAAACTGCAGCATACTCGTGCTGCCATACCTCACCTCACTTTCTGAAACATTTGGGTGACCGGGCCTGTTTCATCTGAATGAATCTTTCCTCCTCTGCAACGCTCACCCAGAGTGGGCACCCAGCTCTGAAATTGTGCCCTTGATTTCAAAAAGTGTATCTCTTCACACGGAGTAGTGTGTCCTTCTGTACTTAATTGACCCACCTGAAACTGCAGGAAAGCACTAAAGAGTGAGTTGTGGTGTAGTGGTTCAGTTTGTCCTGACAAAAGAGCTTTTATGTGTGGGGGGGAGTGGGGCGTCATGTGATTTCCAAAGTGAATGAGCCTGAAAGTTCATTACAAATTAGCACATAGGATCTAAGCTGCAGGGCCGGGGATTTAGCTCAGTGGTGCTGCCAACTGCCTTGCAAGCACAAGGTCCTGAGTTTGATCCCCTCTACCAAAAAAAAAAAAAAAAAAAAGAATAATTTGCTTAGGATCTAAGCTGCAGCCCCAAAGTAAGGACACCAGAGTCCTATTCAATGCTGCCCTTGAGAAGCACAGGGCGGTTTCTATCTCCAGTTTATGGCTTTTTGTGTCCCGTGTGGTGGCACTGTAAGGAAATGGTCATTGTTTCCTTCTCACTTGTCTTCCATGAGCAAGTGGGACCGTCCAGCTTGCTACTTGGCTGAGGAACCCTGTTTCCCAATGTTTATGACCCACCCTGTTCCTTGCCTCTTCCTTCCCGGCCTCTTGCTGACTCACACTGGCCTGTAATCAAGAGGCTGGGGTGGACGCAGCCCGAGGTGTGTCTCTTGGAGCTCACACAAGAACACTTATCAAAATGAAGATCTGGGAAGGGAGGCCCTGCCTGAGGCCACTCTGTCAGAATGATGAGGAGGGCACCCTTTCTTGGAGGTAACTTTGGAAGAAGGCCAGGACATTGGTGTGCCAGGCATATCCTGTGCCTCCTCTTGTAAAAGAGGCTTTCAGGGCCTGGAGAGGCTCAGGGTAAGGTTAGTGAAAAACCCCTATTGAAGAGTGGCTGCGCTTGACTTATACTCCCTCTGTAGCTACTTCTCCTATCCTTTCAGATTAAAATAAAATTGCTTTTGTGTGTGTTTTAGTTTTTTAAAAATTATTATTATTATTATTTTTGTACTGGGGATTGAACTCAGGACCTTGTGCTTTCAACACAGGTACAGTGCCACTGAGCTACATCCCCAGCCCTTTTTTTTTGGGTTTTTTGAGACAGGGTCTCACTATGTAGTTCACACTGCTCTGGAACTGTGTAGCCCAGGCTGGTTTCCAGCTGTCAGTAATCTTCCTGCCTCAGCCTTCGGAGTGCTGGGATTATAGGTGTGCAGGCAGGAGAACCATTGAGCTAAATCCCCAGCCCAAATTTTTATCTTTTTTGTTGTTTGTTTGTTTCTTTGGTTTTTTTGAGACAGGGTCTCACTATATAGTTGAGACTGACCTGGAAGTCACTGTGTAGCCCAGGCTGGTCTCGAACTCATAGTGATCCTCCTACCTCATCCTCCGGAGTGCTGGGATTACACGCATGTGCCACCACGCCTGGTTTACTTATCTTTTTGATACCGGAGATTGAACTTGGACCTTGCATGAAGCAGGAGCAGGGGCAGGAAGAACCACTGAGCTAAATCCCTGGCCCTGGGCTGTTATTTTAAAAATAAATTATAAAATGACATTATAATTTTCCACAGTTTTTTTTTTTTTTTTTTTTTTTTTTTCCTTTTTGGTACCAAGGATCGAACTGTGGTCCTTGTGCTTGCGAGGCAGGTGGTGGCACCACTGAGCTAAATCCCTGGCCCCTATGACATTATAACTTTATAATTTTAATTACTTGTTATTTTCTGAGGTGACCCTTTACCCTTAAATTCCTTTTCAGTTCGTTTTGACAGTCTCTCTTTGTAGTTCAGGCTGGCCTTGAATGCTCTGCAGCCCAGGTGTGGCCATCCACTTGCCTCAGCCTCTTGACTGCTGGGATTGCAGGACTCAGAGCACCTGGTCCATGTGTGCGATCAGGGGTTTGTGGCACTGGCATCCCCCACTGTGTTGCTCCTGGCCTGTGAGCTGTCTTTCACTGCCTGACCCTCTGATGTCTTTGCTTTCCCTGCAGGCTGTGCTCAGAAAAACAGCACTTCATGTGAAGAGTGCCTGAAGAATGTCTCTGTAAGTAACTTAGATCTGAGTGCTTTTTCTGAGTCCAGGGAGCTTGTGTGTGTGGGAAAGTTCTTGGTGTTGGGGTTTACTGGGCCTTTTCCCGATGGTTGTTAAACATGATGCAGCTTCTCTTGGGGGTATTAAACCTTCTAACCAAAACTGCAAGTACCCCAAGCACAGTATGAGTGGGTGATCTTACCCTGTGGCGGGTGGTCAGGGAGCCAGAAGTATACAGGCTGGGCCTTCCTTGAGTTGGTTGGGAAGCAGTAGGTGTGCTTGCATGTGATGACCAGTGCGGAGAGACAGACAGGCATTGGTCTGAGAAACTTCTGACCTGAGACCAGGCCATCCCGTGGGGTCGAAGACCTCAGAGACTTGGGCTGGGCTGCAACTCCATTTTACAGCATTGCTGTACCCCAAAGATATGGAAAGAAGAGAAGGAACCTTGCTTTCCCTGGCTGTTGGAGCGTGGGGGAGCTTCTGTGGTCTTCACATCTGAATGGGGACAGGCAGGCCTCGAGGCTATCTGGTCCCCTGGGAAGACTCACTTGCCTTAAATGCCTGCATGCCCTTGAGCCAGAAGGTCACCATTCTGAGGCAAGTTCCCTAACACCCCACTTAAGGGGCCCCTGCTAGGTGAATGTCTGGGGATCTGGGTCACCACAAACGGTGTCCCAGCATAGATCTCAGATCTCGAAATAGTGTGGGAACATCTTTGTTCAGGGCCCTCGGGCTGCTCCACATTGTGCTTGGCCTCTCAACCCAGGGAAAACTGCAGGGTTGAGATGAATTACATGGTCATTTGGGTGTTGTCCTTTCTCCCTCTCCCTCTTTTTTTTTTTTTTGTACCAGGGATGAAACTCAGGACCTTGAGTTTACGGGGCAGGCACAGTGCCACTGAGCTAAATCCCTGGCCCAATTTTCTCAACTGCATTTCTTTGAGTCCTAGATTTTCCTATTTGAAGTTTTTTCAACCATAATAGGAGCTTCCTGTGTTTGAGTTTATATGCATGCGTGTTGTGTTTTCATGGCCCTGGGGTGGGGTGGGGTGACAGTCCCTGGAGGAACTGCCCAGGTCACAGTGGGTGGGGCTATCCCAGGAGCACCCCAGACCTCACCCCATGCTGAACCCCCCAGAGCAAGTCAGAAAGGTCCAGCAGAGGACCGGCCTGGACCACACAGGCTTCCCAAAGGGTGTGCATGTGCCTGTACACCCAGGACTCACAGGCTAGAGGTGAGGCTGTGACTGCAGCACATGCTCTGGGTGCTTGCCAAACTTCAGCATCAACCACACAGGGGGATCACAGGAGTTGAGCTCAGCCTGGGCAACTTAGTGAGACCCTGTTGTAGAATTTCAGAAAAGTGGGGTAAGGTGGGCTGGGAATTTAGCTCAGTGGTTCCAGCGTCTGCCTCACAAGCACAAGGAGCCGAGTTTGATCCCCGGTACCCCGCCCAAGAAAAAGAAAGAAAAGTGGGGTAAGGAGTGGGGATATGTAGCTCAGTTAAATGAAGGCTGGGATTCAATCCCCAGTGCCACCGCACAGGAGCAGGCGATCGCCCACACTGAAGGTGAACAGTGAAGACGTCTCCGGCTTGAGCTGTTGGAGATGGAGGACTAGCTTCATATTCCTGATCCAGGACAGCCGCCAGTGGGGAAGGTGTCCCTCGGGCAGAACGGGTGGGTTTGCTCCTGTCCAGAAGCACAGCTTCTGAACCTTTGTCACCACGAGTGGGGACTGCACACCTCTCCCAGGGAAAGAAAGCCCAGGGTGTACTTACGATAGACCGGAGACCAAGAAAACATGACTTTGCAGTTCTGTTCCTAATCCAGTGACACTATCAGTCTGGCCACGACTGGCAAGTCCAGTGCTGAGACTGCAGCGCCCTGGCCGCCTCCCGTGTGTCACCTACTGCCACACTTGGTGCCCATTGTGCACTGCTCTGGTGCGGGGCAGGCCCTGCTCTGGGATCTGACATGTGCTGGGCCAACGGCACTCAGCCTCCCCTAACATTCGGGGTTAGACAAGCAGCCACCAGGCGTCTCCTGCTCTTGAGTTTGTCTCTCAGGCTGTGATGACTTAGTGTGGGTGTGAAGGTGAGGGCAGAACACGTGGGGCCTCAGTCCATTCAGTGAACACTTGGCGTGGGCCAGGCTGTGTCCTGTGTCCCGAAGGACACCATGTGTGGGCTGTGCTAGGTGGTGGTACTCCTGATGAAGAGTGAGCCGCAGGATGGTCAGGGGAGGCAGGAGGTGAGGAGGCTGCTGCGGAGGTGGGGGCAGCTTTCTGCACTAGCATGGAAACCCACGGGGCTGGGGCTGGGGCTGGGGCTGAGCAGGTCATGGGAGCCGTCTGAGTAACGAGGCCACAGAGTGAGACCAGAAGGCCTAGAAGGGCTGCTGAGATCACAGGCAGGGGAAGCTGTACGAGGTGGCCAGGCTGGTTCCCAGGCTGACACACTGGTCCGACATCGTTCCCTCCCAGTGTCTGTGGTGCAACACCAACAAGGTGTGCTTGGACTACCCGGTCAGAAAGATCCTGCCACCTGCCTCTCTCTGCCAGCTGAGTTCCGCACGTTGGGGGATTTGCTGGGGTAAGTCATCGTTTTCATTTACTTTTTGCAAAATCAATGCTTTTTTGAAAATTCTGGTGTGTGCTCAGCATGCATGCCAGGAAGTATGCTCAAGTAGCTGAGCCACACCCGTAGAGAAGAAAGTCCGGCGCCAGGATGCCTGGGTCTGGGTCTGGGTCTGGGCAGGCAGCCAGGTCCCTAGGAGTCTGTAGGACTCCTTCATGGACCTGGGCTCGGTGCTGGGGAGGTGGAGGGCAAGGGAAGCCTCTGCAGTGTATACTGCATCTTCCTGTGCTGCTTGAAGCCACCGTGGGTTCCCCTGGGACTCCGCATTCTTGGCTAGAAGCCCCTTCTCCCAGGACTTGGTCCCATCTTTCTTCTGCATCTCTCTGCTTGTGCTTGATGAGGGAAATTAGTTTCCTGGTTTGCCTTTTAAGTCTGTGGTATGTCTTGCTACTTGGGACTCATTTTTCTGCATTGAATTTTTTTGATCTTTTCTTTTGTAGCTTCAGATTTTGGGATCCCAGAGGCCTCCTTCAGCTCATGAATTCAGGAGCCAGAATTTTCTTAAAGCACTTTGATTTGTGTGTGTTTGCAGCTTGGATCCCTCAGCAGTCTGACCTTTACTTCACTCACCTATCTTCTGCCTTGGGGGTGGCAAGCCTTTTGGAGACTGAGGGCCCAAACTGCAAACTGGAACCCACTTACTTATTGCAGAATGCCAACCCTGCCATTACCCAGAGTAGCTAATGCTGGGCTGCTGGGGTGACAGGGCTGTGCGTGCCCACTGTGGTACGCGTGCTGTAGGTTTGCTGCCACTCTTGATTCCTAGCTCAGTGGCGCCACGTCTGCCTCACAAGCGCAGGGTCCTGAGTTTGATCCCCGCTACCAAAAAAGAAGTTGCTGTGGCGTTGCAATTGTGTGTGCCTGTGTGTGCACAGTACCTGGCTGCTCCTAGCCCTCGCTGCCACTACCCAGTCTTTCCTTCCCCCTGTTGCTTCAGGCAGTGCGTCATTTCAGTGCAGTGCCCACTCCCGTCTCCGTCTCCGTGTCTGGACTGCAGTGTGAGCCGCGGTGCTCAGCAGGTTGTCTCATACGTGCTCAGGGCTGCGTTCCTGTCTGGCCACAGTGCCCACGCACTGACCGCTCCTCAGTACACCCAGTGCTGCCTGTTCCTGACCCTCACATGGAGGCCATGGGTCCCTGCTGTGTCTGCTGCCTCCTCACGGAGCCTGGCACCCTGGTGGGGTCCCTGCATGTTGTAGGAGTGGCCATCCCCATGGTACTCCCAGGCATGTGGGACTTCTGGCTGGCGTATGTTCCTGCCAGCACCTGTGGTAACCTGCTGGATGTGTGGCAGTCCTCGAGGTGCTGACGCATTTCCTTGAGGACTGGGGATGTCGCAGCTTTTCGGGTAGGGGTGTTCTTGATATTCTCTTGGGAGTTGAGATTCCCACCTCAAGTCAAGGGAGGAGAAACACATGACACTCAGCCGGGGCAGATGAGACTGGTGGCACGTGTAGGTGCCATGTAGGGGTGCGGGAAACAGCCCTCGTCTGTGGGTGTCCAAGTCTCCTAGGGCTGCCTGGGTGCTGAAGTCCATCACAGGGACTGAACCTGCGCTATGCCTGGTCCTGGGTTGGTGTCGTTCAGGGTCCCATCCTGGGGCAGAGTGGCAGCTGTGGATGGGCCACTCGGCCTGCTGTTCTGCAGGGGTTGAGGCCACACGTGATGCTGACTTAAGGCCCACTTCATAGACACCTACTTATTTATTCCTCAGATCTTCAGAGTGACCTTGTATGCGCTTAGGCAAAACTGCTGTGGATTCTGAGTTTGCTTGTTTGTGCTTACAAGGCAGACACCACTGAGCTAAATCCCCAGCCCTCCTGTGGATTCTTTTTGTTTTTTTGTTCGTGTTTTTGTTTTTTGAGACAGGGTCTCACTGTGTAGTTGAGACTGACCTAACACTCACTGTGTAGGTCTGGTCTCAAACTCACAGTGATCCTTCTGCCTCAGCCTCCTGAGTGCTAAGATTACAGACACGTGCCACTATGCCCAGCAATAGGGTTGGTACATCTTATTTATTTATTTATTTATTTTTGGTACTGGGGATTGAACTCAGGACCTTGCGCTTGCAAGGCAGGCGGCGGAACCTGTGGATTCTTAATTGCAACAACTTTACCTGTTCATTTGGAGAAAAATGAGATCTCTGCAGTACTGATCTTTTGTCCTAAAACAGGGTGTCTCCTCCGTCCAGGTCATCTTTACGGCCTTTGAGAGAAGGTCATGGTTTCACCCTGTGGGATTAGCAATAAGGAGCCTGCAGATTTGCTTCACATTGTGAGTTTGTTATTTACAACTGGCTTTGGTGACTCATTAGTTTGAAAGTAGGTAAGTGTTAGAGCCAGCTACTTCACTAAGCTCACGGGTTTTGTTGCTGTTGTTTTCGTTTTCCCCAGTACAGGGAATAGAACTCAGGACCTTGTGCTTTTGAGGCAGGCATGGTGCCACAGAGCTAAATCCCCGGCCCTGCTCATTGGTTTCTTTAACTTAGTTTTTTGGTTTTTGGTTTTTCTTTTTAAGATTTCTTAGTCAGAAACTCTTACCATGTGCTGACTTCGGTTTCCTTTCTAATTATGCACATTACTGCTACTTTTTGTAGTTCTGCGCACACTGACTAGGTCATAGGAGGACAGGACATGTGATTAAAGCTGAAAGGCGTTGAAGCAGATGTAACACTTGACCTCGGCGGCCTTTTTTTTTTTTTTTTTTTTTTTTTTT
>NW_022900936.1:1509497-1549713 GCF_012274545.1 Fukomys damarensis
TTTTTTT
Source organism: Fukomys damarensis (assembly GCF_012274545.1). Classification (NCBI taxonomy): domain Eukaryota; kingdom Metazoa; phylum Chordata; class Mammalia; order Rodentia; family Bathyergidae; genus Fukomys; species Fukomys damarensis. The sequence goes on from NW_022900936.1 coordinate 1,509,505, forward strand.
TTTTTTTTTTTTTTGGTACCGGGGTTCGAACTCTGGATCTTGGCAGAACCACTGAGCTAAATCCCTCACCCTAACTTTAAAATGTTTAGTAAGCAAGAAGGAGAAAATAAAGCAGAGACGTAGTGTTTAATAAGTAGCCATATAAGGAGTCTTACAGTAGCAGTTCACGGAAGAGTCCGTGTCCACTGGGTGAGGACCCAAGGATGGTGCTCAGAGGTGACCACTGCTCATTCACCCAGATGGGGCTGCCTGTGCCAAGTATGTGGGGTTCCTGTGTGGCCCTGGACCGCGCTGCATAGGTGTAGTTTCAAGCTCAAGTTGACCGTGACTTTATCACTGGAGTGCACTTCAGGGGGAGGCCGCGTGTGGCGCCAGGCCGCCCTCTCTGGTCTGGTAGGTGGTGGAAGCCGTTTGTTTCTCTGTGACACTATGATAGTCTTGACTGTGTTTTTTTGTTTGTTTTTTCAGACAGGGTCTCACTATGTAATTGAGACTCACCTGGAACTCACTGTGTAGCCTAGGCTGGTCTCAAACTCACAGGGATCCTCCTGCCTCAGCCTCCCAGTGCTGGGATAATAGGCGTGTGCCACCACGCCCGGCATCTTGACTGTGATTTAAATCATGAGTGGTGCTGCATCAGGCGTGCGGCCTCCATTTCTGCATCCCATGGAGGACACAGGACCAGGCTTCTTTCTGGTTTCTGTTCGCCTTTCTCAGGCTGGACACTTCCTTTCCCTCCGTGTTGAAAAGCTATTCTGACCCTTGGCTGTGGCCATCCAGGAATGAGGCATAGATGGGCAGCAGCCAGAGGGAGATTCAAGTGCTGAGCCACAGTCGCTGGGCAGCATGGGCACCGGGCGCGGGGTTCTGACTTGGCGTGTCTGGCCTTGCAGTGAACTTCGAGGCGCTGATCATCACCATGTCTGTGCTGGGTGGTTCCGTCGTGCTGGGCATCTCCGTGGCCTGCTGCTGCTGCTGCTGCAGGAGAAAGAGGAGCCGTAAGCCCGATAAGAGCGATGAGCGGGCCATGAGGGAGCAGGAGGAGAGGCGAGTCCGGCAGGAGGAGAGGTGAGGCCGGAGCAGGGACCTTTGTAGTCTCACTCAAGGGGCCCAGGTTTGGGAGTTTGGTGCACTGGGGACTGGCTGCACCTCACCCTGCCCTGTGCTGGGGGTGCGGTCCAATGCCAGGCTTGTGCCACCTGGGAACCTGCACCTTTCCACAGGGAGGGGAGAGTCTGTCTTCTGTGTTGGTGTTGTTAATGTACTTTGATGCTGTCTGGTTTTTCATTTTATTTTATTTATTTTTTGTAGAAGAGCAGAGATGAAGTCAAGACATGATGAAATCAGAAGAAAATACGGTAAGAGTCACTGCGTCTCCTTTCTGTTGGTTGGGAACCAGTGCCGAGCCACTCCTCCTGGGCGTGGTGGGCAGCTCTGTCTCCTCTCCTCCTTGTGGACTGGTGCTGGCTCACAGAGCAGAGGCTGGAACCTCCACAGAGCCGCTGGAGCGCATAGTCCCTGTGCCCTGGAGCGGGCTGTGCCTGGCTGCAGCTCAGCCCTGAGCCTCCACGCCTGCTGTCGTGCCTTTGCCTTGTGGATGCGGTGTGTGACCCTCCTGTCCAGAGACTGGCTTGCCTGAGGTCTGTCACCCCTGCTGGGTGCTTTGTCTCACTTGGTTTGTTCAAGTCTGACAGAGATGCGGGGGGAGTGTGTGTTAAGTGTGCGCATTTCACCTGGTTTGCTCTTCTTCTGGAAAGAATGCCATGACCTTCTCTGGCATCACCTTCCACTGTCTGTACCTGTTTGTGGTGGGTGCTGGGCATGTTTAGAGCCCCTGGTGGCCAGGAGCCTCCTGACTGGGTTTGGGGCTGCATGGTGAGGTGCGGTGGGCACTCACCCTGGCCTGCCTGGCCTGCAGCCTCCTGCTGGGAGCCTGCACCCTGTGAAAGGTGGACTCTTAGGGAATGCCCTTTCCAACAGGAGGTTTTGTGTTCTTATTTGAATGAGGGAGGTGATATTTTGGGGTTCTTCAGTATCCTCCCTGCCTGGGACAGACCCTGCCACTGGGCAGGGGTATTGTGGCACCGGTGCACAGTGGCTCCAACTGGGGACATCCTCCTGTCCCTCTGGCGGGCTAGAGGGGACCCCGTGCTGCAGTGCCTCTCATGGACGGGGCTGCCTGGAGTCAGCTGTGGGAACTGAAGCCATTGCCCTGTTGTGGCTGTGGCCTCACTGTGCAGCATGCTGCCCACACAGCCCTCCTGGTAATGGCTGGTTCTGGTTCCGGCCCACTTACCTTGTGCTGCTTGAGACAGACTGATGATCTTCCTTCCTTCTGTAGCCATAGTTTGAAAGGTATCTTGGTGATAATAGGGACCTTTAGAGTAAGGTGGTTTTGTTTTCGCTTTGTATAAACTCTAAAGCTGTGGAAAGAAGTATTTTCTTTAAGTTTCTCAATTTGTTTGTGAACATCAGCAAACATGTCTTTTGTTTCTTAGGACCTGTTGGAATTATTGTTTCCTGGAAATTTCACTTCAGTTTGCTTGTTTAATGTACTGTCCATTGAAAAATTAATTTAAATTTTGAGGAAAGGACTGGCTGAGTTTCGCAGGCTGCTCTTAAACTTGGAATCTACCTGCCTTAGCCTCTCAGAGTGCTGTGATTACATAGCATGTGCCACCACACCTGGCTTCATTTCTGGTTTTTTTTGGTTGTTGTTTTGGGGTTGTGTGTGTGTGTGTGTGTGCGCGCGCGCGTGTGTCTGAGATCAACTTGGGCCCGTGTGTCTTAACCACTGAGCTGACTGATCTAAATCCCCAACCCTTGATTTGTTTTTGAGTCAGTCTCACTGTGTAGTTCAGGCTGGCCTTGAACTCATTGTGTACCCCAAGCTGGCCTTGAACTCATGGAGATCCTCCTGCCTCAACTTCTTGGTGCTGTGATTTCTGTTATGAGCCACCACGCCCAGCTCTAACTTCTGTTTTTTAGTTTTTCGGTTTTTTCGGTACCAGGGATGGAATCCCAGACATTGTGCTCTCGAGGCAGCAGCGGAACCACTGAGTTAAATCCCTGGCTGTTTTTTTTTTTGTGTTTGTGTGTGTGGTACTGGGGATCGAACTTGGGGACCTTGTGTTTCTGAGGCAGATGGTGGAACCACTGAGCTAAATCCTTGGCCCCTTCAGTCTAGACTTTAGCAAGGCCCTGTCTCAAAACCAAAAAAGCAAACTTCACGTAAAACTTAGCACTTACATAGCATTTGAGAATCTTGTTTCCTGTTGAGTGAGTGACTTTGTAACTCAAGTTATTTGTTTGTTTGTTTGTTTGTTTTTCAGGTTTGTTTAAAGAGAAAAACCCATATGAGAAGTTTTAAGACAACTCGCGCGCACTTTGGACAGTTCAGGCGACCCTGGAGTGTCCTGTGGGGACACCTCGCGCTCTTGCTGCCCCTGGCCCAAATGACTTTTCGGACTGGCCGGGGGCTGCCCCCAGGACAATCCCCTCTTCCACAAGCCTGTGGCCTCCGTCCTCAGTCACACCAGGCTGGACGGGGTCACACTGCTCCTTGCAGCTGGTTCCGGGCAGAGCTTGGCACCCGCGCTGCCACTTCCTATCCTCTCTGCGTCACTGGGGGGCCGGGGCCTGTCACCGTGTCACGGGAACAGTGGTGTGGTGTCCCTGTGCCCCACGCACATTGTGTAGTGTGGAAGAGCCAGAAACAGTTTCACCAAAAGAGGCTCTTTATGTGAAATTCAGGCTCCTTTGGGGGGAATTTTGTATTCGTCTTTAACGGACCGTGAAAGGGGCTGGGGATTTAGCTCAGTGGTTCCTGCCACCTGCCTCACTAAGTGTAAGGACCCGAGTTCAATCCCTGGTACAAAACAAAACATCACGAAAGCACATTTCCCCACTGAAACTTAGATTGTAGCTGTGGTCAGAACACCCCACCGCCCCTCTGGGGTCCCTCCCAGCAGTGTGGATGGAAGTGTTGTCCCCAGGGTCCCTGTACCCCGCCTGCCCACTCTGGGATCCTGGGGGACGGCAGGTATGCTCCGAGGAAGAAGGGCTGTGCCCTGCACAGGCCACAGGGAGCAGGCCTATCCCCACAGACTCGGTTCTGGGCCCAGTGCGCTGTGGGAAGTTGGTATAGCCTGGGGCCGGGTCCTCCTTGGAAAGTGGCGGGTGGCCATGGCTCGCAGACCAGCAGTGACCTTCACCAGGCCTTCAGGCCCGTTCTTCGACTTGCGGGGCGCTTGATAGTAATTGAAAGTATTGCGAAACGTTCATAAGTATTTTATAATAGAATTTTGCCTTCTCTTTAACTCACAGGAACTTTCTAATGGACTAATGAACTTTGTATTAACACAGCAGCACAATGTCAAATCACTTTGATTCAGGTCGCCCACCGAAGTAGAGCTACCCACTGTGGTGGAGCGCACTTAACTCTGAGCCAGCGCAGCACAGAGCTGTGCCCTTGGAGACCAGCAAGCCCACAGTGCCTTACTTTGTAATCCATTTCCAATAAAGGGTGTCAGGCCCTCTTGTCTGCGGTGCTCCCTGTGCCCACCTCCCCAGGGGAAGGAGGGTGCCCAGGGCAGTAGCCTTTCTGGGTGGGGCCCACTGGAGCAGGCACACATGCCGGAATTGTGCCTCTCCCAGCCGTCTCCTCGTCCGGTGCCGTCCCTCTACAGGGTTTTTTCCTCCTGTTTGGTTAGTGTTGGGCACCTAGAACTCAGCAGTCTTGCCCTGGGGCGGTGTGGCTAGGGACCCTGTGCATGACCTCGTGTGCACAGCACCTGGCCCAGGCAGTGTGGGCCTCGTGGGTGGTGGTGACCGCCTGGGCGAGGGTACTCCGATCCCTGGCCATGAGTCGGCCCGGTCAAGTAGAGTGGAAAGGAACTCGGGCAGCAGGCTGACCTGCTTTCAGGGAGGTACAGACGTGAGGTGGGAGCTGCTGCACGGGTGCGCCAGCACCACCCTCACCCCTTGCTGCAGGTGGTGCCCACTTGGCCAGCCCTTCCTGTGCACTGGATAGTAGAGCTCAGGGCAGTGGGACCCACCCCAGCCTGTGCCCTCAAACAGGCGTCTGCTGGACCTGGTGCTGCCCCACCCCAGCAGCTGCCCTGCCTAGGGCTGGTGTTGGCCAAGCAAGCTGTCCAGGAGCCAGATGAATCCCAGGGCAGTGGCTGCCTGTGCAGACCGCACCCACCCTGGGCAGGGACAGAAGAGACTGGCCTGCCCACCTGCCCTGTAAGGAAGGCTGTGAATGTCCCCAGAAGGCTACTGCCACTGTGTGCTTGCTGTACCGCAGGACCACCATCCCTGTGTTCCGTTGAGTGGGGGCTGTGTGGCCTGAGGCGTAGGCACTGGGGAGGGGTGTGGGTTAGGGCCCTGGCCTGGAGCACGCTGAGCAATCGCCTGGACTGGCTGTGAGTTTGGACGACTCCTGCCTCAGCCTCCTGTAGTGTCCTGGCTGTTGTCTCACCTTAGTGGGCTCAGCTCCATCCCAGGGAGGGGGGACCTTCCAGCCAGGGGAAGGGGTCCTGTGGGTCCAGAGCCACTGCGGGAGCTCCTGAGCAGCAGGAGCTCACACCTAGCTGTGACTCATGGTTCTGTCATGGAGGTCACTGGTGCTGGTCTGCAGCCAATCCTCTGCCTGGGGATGTCCCCCAGTCCAGCTCCATGCTGAAGCCCCCAGCCCAGGCTCTCAGGCCCCAGCAACACCATGCACCTCCCACCCGCAGCTGAGTACAGGACCCCCAGCCTGCCCCAAGTTCCCACCCACACCCCAACCTTGAGGACCATCCTCCCTCATCAAAACCACTGCCGACCAAGTCTTGAGCTTTGCTTCTGGTGCTCCAAATGGCCACTACATCACAGCCGGGGTATTGGGAGCAGACTGCACGTTGGGGTTGCCCTGCCTGGCTCAGATGTCCTGAGGCCAGAGAGTTCTCAGGACTGTCAGGCCGTGTGGTATCTCCAGGTCCAACTGGAGGCCTGAGAAGAGCAGGTGTGGTAGCCTGTGTGGGTCCCACCACCCATGGAGACCCAGGCACGACACAAGTGGGGAGCTGGCAGGGGCCCAATGGCTGGGCACCATGAACTTGATGGGCCAAAGTGTTGTCCAAGAGGTTTGTGTCTATGCTTGCACGTTTGCTTTTTCGTGCTCTGCTAGTGCTGGAAAGAAATTTCCATGGCTCCCTGTGGTATAAGAGGTTTGGTAGAGCTTTATTTTTAGTTTTTGAGTCAGAGTCTTACTAGGTAGCCCATACTGGCTTCAAACTTGGAGCAGTCCTGCTTCAGCCTCCTGAGTACCAAGATTGCTGGGTGCACCACCACACCCAGGTTTCTTTGGGGGGGTTCGTGGTAGAATATATGTAAGAAGGCTGGAGGAAAGGTCCTTTTCAGGAGCAGGGGGTTTAAATTCTGCACTTTTTTCCCCAGGGTTATTCGTCTGTTTGAGCTGGCAAGGGTTTTTTGTTTGTTTTGGTTTGGTTCTGAGGACTGAACCTGGGCCCATGCTAAGCAAGTGCTGTACTGCTGAGCTATGTCCCCAGCCCTTCACCAGGTAAACTATATTTTAAGACAGAGTCTGTTAGTTGCCGTCCTCAGGAGGTGTGTGTGGGGGGGGTACAGGCTTTGTCTCAGTTTCAAATATATATATATAAAATATGTATTTTTGGTACCAGAAATTGAACTCGGGGCCTCACGCTTGCCAGTCAGGCATTGCATGACTGAGCTCTGTCCCTGACCCTTCATTTTTGAGACAAGGTTTCACCATGTAGTCCAGACTGGCCTTAAACTCACTACATAGCCCAGGCTGGCCTCAGACTGGCCTCAGCCTCCCAAGTGATCCTTCTGCCTTAGCCTCCTGAGTGGTGGGACTATAGGCTTGTGCCACTGCTCCTGGATGCCTTGATACTAATATTAGCAAAGTGAAAAACCTCAACTCTCGTAGTTACGTCTGTCCTTTTGATTCCTACCGCTTTTTGCATTCTTTATGATTGTAACCCTTTTTTTTTTTTTGCTTTGCAGTGCTGTGGAGTGAACCCAGGGCCTTCACACTGCACATACCAGCCCATTTTTTAAATTTTGAACAGGGACTTGCTAAGTTGTCCAGGCTGTGTACAAACTCATAATCCTGCCTCAGGCTCCCAGAGTGCTGGATTGCAGGTGGTGTGGTGCTCACTCTGTTTTTGATGGGTGGGTTTGAGACAGGGTCTCACTATGTAGTTGAGACTGACCTGGAACTCAAAGCCCAGGCTGGTCTTGGAGTCAGCGATCCTCCTGCCTCAGCCTCTCAAGTGCTGGGATTACAGGTGTGTGCTAGCACACCCAGCTCCACTGTCTTATTTGCATTCCACAGGAGCGGTTGGAGCATCCGTTGTGGGGTGTCCTTTTCCTTCCTTCTGGGGCAAGGCATGCTGAGTCCCCTCCCACCTGGCCTGCTGGGGTGGCCAGGCTCTGCAGGAGTTGGTACACAGGAGGATGTATGACTCAGCCTGTGCCCCAGGGCCTTGCACTGTGGCCTGGGCCTCTCATGGGAGAGGTGTCACTGTCCCCCTGGGCCCTGAGAGCTGACACCCAGCACACTCGGTGGCAGTGAGGCCCAGGCCACATGGTACTCTGTCAGCTTCAGCCCAAGCTGGTGACTTGGAAAGCATGCTGCAAATAAAAAGTTGCTATAAGCCTTTGAGTTTGGAGAGTTCATTATTCAGCAAGATACTGGATACATTATTTGGATTTTATTCGGTATACAAAAATAACTAGTATTTTTACATACCAAAAAATAAAAGGGAGAGGTGGACTGGGCGTGGTGGTACACACCTGTAATCCCATCATGCTGGGAGGCTGAGGCAGGAGAATCTCAAATTCAAACCCAGTCTGGGCAATTTAGAAATATCCTGTCTCAAATGTTTTTCAAAAAATCTGTTTTAGGGACTGAGATGTAGCTTAATTTAAGGGAGGACCCTGGGTTCAGTCCCCAGTCCCCTCCACACAAAGGAAAATGAAATTCTAAAAATAGCATTTATAATATAACAGATAAATGTAACAATAAGTATAAGACTGGTGCACTGAAAACATTAAAAAATTAAAGAGCTAAATACAGCATTCAGGGGTCAGATGACGTGGCGTTGTGGTTTGAATCAATAACATTTTACTGTGGAAAAGCCCTGAGGTAGGATGTGCCCTGCCCGCCCCTTCCAGCCCTTGCCTGGCATTGTGTGCACCCTGTGACTGCAGCCCCCCCCCCCCACGACTTTGACATCTTGCAAAACACACACTGCGCCCACTGAGCAGCATTCGGGCTGGCGTAGCCTCCTGCCCCTATAGGCTGGACTCTTAAGTGTCTAACATATAAATGGAACCTGGTACTTGGGTTTTGTTTGCTGTGCTTTGTTGCTTTGGCGCAGTACTGGGTTTGAACCCAGGTCCTGCCCACTGAGCTACATTTTCATTTTGAGAGCAGCTGCTGGCGAGGCTGAGGCAGGAGGATCACAAGTTCCACACCAGTTTGGGTGACTGTAGAAGACTCTGTCTGAAACATAAAGAGGCCTCAGGGCGGTCACTGTCCCCCCTTGGCGGTGGCAGCGACTTGGGTGCGGTGAGTTGGTGGCTGAGCCGCAAACCTGGCAGGCATGGCGCGAGCGGGCCCTGATGCTGCACTGCTGCGGAGCTCACCGGGCTTGACGAAGGTGAGGGATTTCCTCGGCCAGAGCGTGCTCCGAAGTTCTTGGAACCAAAAGTGTTTCTGAATCCCTACAGTAAACGTGTTGACTGAAGACACACATACCGACAGGTGAGCCCTGAGCAGAAGCTCCTGTCCCAGAGACTCCTGACTGAGACCAACAGGACACTCGCGGGGCAGAGCGACTTCCTTCCGAGGTGGCTCACTCGGTGTCCATTCTGGAGGACTTCAGTGGACCGGCAGAATCAGACCATGACCACCTGTGGCGGCCCAGCCATCACAACACAAATATACCTGAGCTGGGGAGTGAGGATTGAGAAAGGACAGCACACTCAATAGTGTGGAGACAAGAGGCAGGCCAACAGGAAGCACCAAGCAACTATTAGGGAGGAGATCAGATCCTTGGCTATCTGAGTTCCTCCCATCACAAGGTCAAACTTAACAAGGTCCTTGGGCCAGGCTGGTGGTGCACGCCTGTAATCCCATAAAACCAGTCTGGATTACACAGTGAGCTCCAGGTCAATCTCACCTGTATAGCTGAGACCCTTGTTTCAGAAAAGCCAAACAAACAGATAGAGTCATAGATTAAGAAGTTACTTTTCCAATGTCAAATGCCAGCGGGCTCCCACAACCACTTTACCTGGAGCATCAACCGGCTGCTGGTGTTGGAGGGACAACGCTTACTGTGTGAACCCCGACAGCGGTGGCTGGACCGAAATCTGCGGGGAAGTCTGGGGCTCCTGTTGCTTGCTTGGCACCTCCAGAGCTGTCCAGGAATCTGGCCAAGCCCTGTTCAAAGTAATGTGACCAACACCCTGAAGGGATTGGAACACATCTTGGCCAAGCTGCAAGGTGAGGCCCTTTCTAAAGCACTTGCTGAGACAGCCAAGGAAGCCAGGGTGAAAGCACAGAAGACCGACCTGGCAGCTACAGAGAGCGCCAAGGACCTCGCCAGCAAGGCTGCACCAAGCAGCAGCAGCGACAGCAGCAGTTCCTGTAGCTGGTGTGGGCCCTGCCAGCAGCACCACCACAGGTCACCGGCCAGCGTGGCGCTGCTCCCACCGGCCTCTCCCCATTGTACTTGATTAAAAATCCACATCCAGCCCTGTGTGCTGTCTGGGTGGTGGGCTGGCCCTGCAGCTGATGGACACGGGGTGCGGAGATGGGCCCCAGGTCACGGGCGGAATGCAGGTCAGGTGGCAGTAAATGACAGCCCGCCCGTAAGCTCCACGAGAGTGCAGGGCTCTTTGTTTTATTCTCTGTGAACCAAGTACCTGGAACAATACCTTGCACCTAAGAGGCACTATTTGTTGAATTCAATCAGTAAAAAAATAAAGAGCCCTCAGTTTATCCACGACTCGTGTAGAGCTAGACAAGGTCAAGTGTCTGAGGATGCTTTCGAGGTACTGAGGCAGATAGATCTTCAGTCCCCCCAGATCACAAGAACTACCTGGCCCTCCTTAACCACTGCTGTCTGGTCCAAGCCAAACCTACTTGCTATGGGTGCTGCTAGCAGAGGAGCCTTTCTACAGCTGGAGAGCTGATGTCAGTTTCACGAAGTCCCTAAATTGCCGAGTCTGGTCTGGAACTCGTGATCCTCCTGCCTCAGCCTCCTGAGTGCTGGGATTACAGGGGTGTGCCACCATGCCCGGCTTCCTCTTCCTCCTCCTCCTCCTCTTCCTCTTCCTCTTCCTCTTTTCTTCTCCTTTTTTAAAAAATAATCTTTATTAAGTTTATTGGTACATTTTAGGTATACAGTACAGTTACACTCATCATTGGGATCTTGTACCTTTACATGACAGATCTTGGTTATTTTTCCCATTCCCCTGCCCTCCCTTTAGCCCCTCCACCCTTCCCTATTTACAAAGACATTGTTTCCGTGTTTATCCTTTTCACATATTTTTTTCTTTTCCCTTTTCCCTACCCCTCCCACTTCCTCTACTCTTTTAGACCTTTTCTTCCTATACACAATATCAATTATACATTTTGATCCTTATTTACACTTTTAGTTTTTCACACCAGAGAAACAATTCAGTATTTACACATGTGTGATTTATCAATTTCACTTGAGTATGGCCTTGATGTGTATCCATTTAGCTATAAATGGCTCTAGTTTCTCATTCTTTATGGTTGAGTAATATTCCATTTTATAGAAAAACCACATCTTTATCCAGTCTCCAGTTGATGGACCTTTGAGCTGTTTCCAAATTTTAGCTATTACAAACTATGCCTCTATGAACATGGCTGACCATATATCACTGTGGTATGATTCTTTTAATTCTTTTGGAAAGATACCCAGAAGAGGAATAGCTGGGTCAAATGGGACTTCCAATCCTAGTTCTTTGAGCTGGGCATGGTGGTGCAAATCTGTAATCCTAGCACTTGGGAGGCTGAGATGGGAGGATCACTATGAGTTCGAGACCAGCCTGGGCTACATAGTGAGTTCCAGGTCAGTCTCAACTACCTAGTGAGACCCTGTCTCCAAAAACTAAAAAATGAACAACCCAATCCTACTTCTTTGAGGCATCTCCATACTGATTTCCTCAGTGGTTGCAACAGTCTGCACTCCCACCAACAATGGAGAAGGGTTCCTTTCTCCCCACAGCCCTGCCAACATTTATTACTGGTTATTTTTTGTTAGCAGCCATTCTTTCTAGGGTGAGGTGGAATCTCAGTGTTGTTTTCAACTGCATCTCTCCAATGACCAGTGATGTTGAACGTCTTTTCATGTGTTTATCTGCTGCTTTTACTTCTTTGTCTGAGAAATGTCTGTTCATTTCAGATCCCCATTTTTCAATTGGGGCTTTTTTGGGGGGGATCTGATTGTTTTGAGTTCTTTATATATTCTAGATAAGTAGACTTTTGTCTGAGGAACAGCTGGTAAAAATTTTTCCCACATTGTAGGTTGTCTCTTAGCTCTGCTTGTGATTTCTCTGGCAGTGTAGAAGTTTTTTAAAAAGATGAAATCCTGGTTGTTGATTGTTTGTGCAAGTCCTCGTTCTACTGAGAATTTTTTCATAAAGTCTTTTCCTATGTCAATATCTTCAAGAGTTCTGCCTAACTTTTCTTCCAGCAAGTTTAGTATTTCTGTTTTAATATTTAGGTCTTTAATCCACTTGGATTTTAGTTAAGTGCATGAAAGATACAGGTCTAGTTTTAATCTTTGACAAGTTGAAAGCCAGTTTTCCCAACAGCATTTATTAAAGAGGCTGTCTTTCCTCCAGTGAGGATGGTTGGCTTCTTTTTCAAAGATGAGGTAGCTGAGGATGTCTGGAGTTGTTTCTGAATCTTCTAATCTATTCCAGTGATCCACGGGTCTATTTCTTTGCCAGTACAATGCTGTTTTTTTTTTTTTTTTTATCACAGTGGCTTTGTAGTATAGGTTCAAGTTGGGGAATGTGATACCTCCTGCTATGTCTCTATTGCCTAGAATGGCTTTTGCTATTCTAGGTCTCTTCTGGCTCCAAATGAATTTTTGGATTGTTTTTTCTAGTTCTGTGAAATATACTGTTTGGATTTCTTTTCTTTTCTTTCTTTCTTTCTTTTTATTTTTTTTTTTTGAGACAGGGTCCCACATGTAGTTAAAACTGACCTGGAGCTCACTATGTAGTGGAGGCCGGTCTTGAACTCACAGCGATCCTCCTGCCTCAGCTTCTCAAGTGCTGGGATTATAGACGTGCACCACCACATCCAGCCTCTATTTGGATTTCAGTAGGGATTGAGCTGAATCTGTATAGCATTTTGGACATATGGCCATTTTCACTATGTTGATTCCTACCCAGGAGCAAGGGATGTCTTTCCATTTTCTTATATCCTCTTCAATCTCTTTTTTCAGAGTGTTGTATTTCTCAGTGTAGAGGTCTTTTGTTTCCTTTGTTAGATTGATTCCTGGATACTTCATTTTTTTTGGATGCAATGGTGAAAGGGATTGTTTCCCTGATTTCAGTCTCAGTGAGTCTGTTATTTGTGTACAAGAAAGCTATTGATTTTTTAGTGTTTACCCTGTATCTAGCTACTCTACTGAATCTGTCAATTAAGTCTAGAAGTCTTTTGGCAGTTTTTTGGATCTTCTATGTAAAGTATCATATCATCAGCAAATAATGCCAGTTTAATTTCTTCCTTTCCTATCTTTATTGCTTCTGTTTATTCCTCTTGTCTAATTGCTGTGGCAAAGTTTCCAGAACTATATTGAACAAGAGTGGTAGCCGGGGATTTAGCTCAGCGGTTCGGTGGCCTGCCTTGCAATCGCAAGGACCCGAGTTCAGTCCCTGGTACCATAAATAAATAAATAAATAAATAAATAAATAAATAAATAAATAAATAGAGTGGTGGTAGTGGACATCCTTGTCTCATTCCTGATTTTAGTGTTAAGGTCTTTCAGTTTTTGACCATTTAGTATGATGTTGGCTGTTGGTTTTTCATAAGTAGTTAAGATAAAGACTATCTCTTTCAATTTTCTGCAGGGTTTTTATCATGAATGGTTGTTGAATTTTGTCAAATGCTTTTTCTGCATCTATTGAGGTGATCATATGGTTTTTGTCCTTGACTCTGTTGATATAGTGTATTACGTTTATTGATTTATTTATGTTGAACCATCCTTGCATCCCTGGGATAAATCCGACTTGGTCAGGGTGTTTGATCTTCTTGATGACCCTCTGTATTCTTTTTGCCAGTATCTTATTGAGGATTTTTGCATCTATGAAGCCCCAATGTTTTGAAATGTTTTGTTAGGCAAATCCAGCTCTCTTTTAGTTTTTACTGTAAGGTACAGTCTTGTTAAGACACTAAGTTGTCCAGGCTGGGCTAAACTAGCAGTCCTCCCATGTCCGTGGTTCCTACCAACCATGGACTGGAAATACTGGAAAAAATGTGTCTTTTGAGTGTGTTCCTCCTGAAGCAATTCTGGAAGTCCTTTTTCATACATTTCCTTTCCAGCTCTTCTGCCATGTGGCTGAGATCAAGTGTAAGCATCTCTACTAGGTGTGCTCAGAATATGGGCCATCCTACAGAAAGCAGCCACATAAAAGCCTTGCTGTGTGTCCCCATCTGCCATCCACCTCATTCACAGATCTGGCACTGTGATCTCCAGCTCTTCCACAAAGTTAAAATGACCATGACAGGGAGACAGATGGTTTGAATCAATTAAGAACATCGAGGCAGCCAGGATGGTGCAACTAAAAACACAAAAGATGAAGCCACGCATGGTGGTGCATGCCTGTAATCCCAGCACTCAGGAGGCTGTGGCAGGAGGATCGCTGTGAATTCAAGACCAACCTGGGCTACATAGTGAGTTCCAGTTCAGTCTCAACTACATAGTGAGACCCTGTCTCAAAAAACCAAAAACAACAACAACAACAAAAAAGACACAAAAGATGGGGTGGGCACAGTGGCACAGGCTGCAATGCCAGTACTCTGGATGCTGAGGCAGGAGGGGACCACTGTGAGTTTGAGGCCAGCCTTAGCTACACAGTTCAAGGCCATGTGTGAAAAAATATTTAACTATGTAACAAGACTGTTTGTAAAAATAATAATAATAATAATAAAGGGCCAGGGATTTAGCTCAGTGGTTTGGTGCCTGCCTCACAAGCACAAGGATCTGAGTTCAATCCCCAGTACCAAAAAAATAAAATAAAATAAAAAGTTAAGGATACCATATTACAGTGATCCATGCACACCCACGTTTATAGCAGCACAATTCACAGTAGCTAAATAAATCTTGGAAGCAGTCTATATGCCCATCTACAGATGAACAGATAAAAAAAAATGTGGGATTTATACACCATGGAATACTCCTGTGCCATAAAGGATAAACTTGTGTCGTTTGTTGGAAAATGGATACCCCTTGATACCATAATAAGTGAAGTAAATCAGTCACACAAGTTTACATATTACATGGTTTGTCTCATATGAAAAATCCCAAGTATAAATAAAGAGCAAAAGGGCCAGGGATTTAGCTCAGTGGCACCATGGCTGCCTGGCAAGTGTAAGGTTCTGAGTTCAACTCCTGGTGCCAAAAAAAAGAAAGATAAAAAATAAGAGGTAACAGGAAGCATTGCAAATGCAAGGACCATAGTTTGATCCCCAGTACAAAAAAAAAAAAAAAAAAGATAAAAGGAAGCAAACAGCCTTGAAGGCAAGGGGACCAAGAGACGGAGTGGGGAGAACAGGAAAGGACATAAAAAGAATTAAGCTGTGTTATGCATGTGTACCCTATACAAATGTGATCATTATGTGCTGCAATATGCATCAATAAAAATATAAATTAAAAAATAAATTTTGACATAGGATATCACTAAGTTGCTAAATCATCCCAGCTGGGCTTGAACTTTTGATTCTCTTGGCTTAGCCTGAGATTACAGGTGTGTACCCACTTTACCTAGCTCTTCATCTTTTTATGACTGCTTATTTAAGTTACCCCAGCGTTTTGGTCACCATTTCCATCTGAATCTTTTCATTCTTGCACTTTCAGCCAACCTGTGTCTCTAGCTCTGAAGGGAGTTTCTTGTAGGCAGCAGACAGTTGGGTCATGTCATTTAAACCTGTTCATCCAACCCCTGACTTTGGAGAGCTTAATCCAGTTAACTCTTGATAAGGAGGAGCTGAGTTTGCCATTTTTCTGTTTATTTTCCAGGTGTCTTTTGGCTTTTTTCTCTCTTACTTCCTGCATTACTATCTTCTTATGAGTTTGGTTGTTGTTGTTGTTGTTGTTTTTTTAAGCAAACATTCAAATTTCTCATCTCTTTTGGTGCATATTGTGTCACTCAACTGTTTTCTTTCTGGTTGCCATGGCAATGATATTTACCATCCTAACACTTTAATGCTCCAGTTTGAATTTATATCAGGTTCATCTGAATAAAGTAAAAACACTGCTCCCATAGAACCCATTCTTGCCCTTCCATTATTGAAGTCACAAAATTTTATAGTGTGTGTCCAAAACCAGAAAACAATAACTTTTTAGTGCATTTGCCTCTTAAATTATACCAAAATCAAGTACAGTGGCTAATCAAAGTTGCACTAGTACTGGCTTTTAAGATCATAATAGTTTTTTTCAGGTGTTTCTTTTTTACATCATGTAGAAAACAAAAAGTACAGATACAAACTCTTCGAACAATAATACTGGGTGAAGAGCTGGGATTTAGCTCAGTGGTTCTGCCACCTGCCTCACAAGCACAAGGTTCTGAGTTCAATCCCTGGTACCAGAACATAATAAGTATATTAATGATAATAATAATACTGGGTGAGACCACTGGTGGAGCCACTTGGCTTTCGTCATTATTCCTTCCATGACCTCAAGTCACCACTGTGACTTTCCATCGACCTCTGCATGTCCCCTGTGCACACAGTCAGCAGGGCAGGCATTGTGGTGATGGATGCCATTGCTCCTGTTTGTCTGAGTTGCGTTTCCTTCTTACTTCTGAAAGACAGTTGTGCCAGATACAGGGTTCGTAGTCGACAGTTTTTCTGTCAGTGGTCTGAAGATATTGTCCCACTGCCTCATCTCCAGAGTTTCTGATGGAGAATCTGAGAGCTTTCCTGTGGATGCTTGGTATGTGATAAGACCATTCTCTCTTGCTGCATCCAAATTTCATTTGTAAGTCAGCACTCTGGAAGGCTGAGACAAGAGAATTGCAAATTTCATCCCAGCCTGGACAACTTGGTGAAACCTTGTTTCAAAAATATAAAAAATTGTTGTAAGTGGTAGTGCACACCTGTAATTCCAGCACTCAGGAGGCTGAGGCAGGAGGATTGCTGTGAGTTTGAGACCAGCCTGGACTAAGTAATGAGTTCCAGGTCAGTTTCAACTACCTAGTGAGATCCTGTCTCAAAAACCCAAAATAAATAAATAAATAAAAATTTTAAAAAATTAAAAATGTGGGGCCCGGGATTTGGTTCAGTGGTTCTGCCTGAGTTTGATCCCTGGCACACACACACACACACACACACACACACACACTCTACATATATACATGTGTGTATACACACACACACACGCACACACACACATACATATATATATCCTGGGGATGTAGTGCAAAGGCCCTGGGTTCAAGCTCAGATACCACACACACACATATTCCATCTTTATCTCTTTACAGTTTGATTATAATGTGTCTAGAGTTCATCTTTCTACGCGTTCTCTGAGCTTCTTGGGTGTTTCTATTCATATCTTTCATTGACTCTGGGGTTTCCGACTGGTGCTTCCTTGAGTATTCTCTCCTCTCTCCTTTGGTCCTCTTGACAGCGACCCACAGGTTTAGTAGGCTCTGCTCATTTTTCTTCGAGTGCTTCCTCTTTTCTCCTCACACTCAGCCTTTTCCATCGTTCTGTGTTTCGAGTCCACTGACTGCTCTTCTGCCTGCTCCATTCTGTCTACAAAGCCCGCTCATGAATTGTTGTCATTGTGCTTTTCACCTCAAGGATTTGTTTTTAGGTCTCAGGTTTAGAATTATCTTTTTAGGTTTTCTAGCTTGTTATTGACGTTTCCATTTTGTTCATCCATTATTTTCTTCACATCTGCCTTTAGTTCATTGAGCATCTTTAAGACAGTTGTTTTAAAATCTTTATTGAGTATTTCCATCATTAGGTCTTTCTTTGGCACAATTGTCTTCAAGACAGTTTCTGTTGATTGATTTTCTTTTCAATAATACATTCTTTCCTGTTTTATTTTATTTTTTTATTAATTCGTCTATTTGTTTGTTGGAGACTGGGTCTCACTGTGTAGTTCAAGTTGGTCTTGAACTCACTGTATATAGTCCACGCTAGCTTCAGATTCCAGGCAATCCTCCTGCCTCAGCCTCCTGAGTGCTGAGATTACAGGCGTGTGTGACAATACCCAACTCCTGTTTCTTTTGTATCTGATGGTTTTTGAGAAAACTGGGCATTTGAATCTCATAACGTGGACCCTCTGGAAATGTCTCTCCACCCCTGTGCTTGCTGTTTTGTGGTTGTTGTTGGGTAGCTCTGTGCCAGGGACCTGGGATAAACTTAAATTCTCGGGCTTTCCTGACCCTGTGCCTACCCTGGGTGTGCATGGCCACTTTCTAATTTTTCGCATGGGTATGTCTGAGTTTAAATGTTCTGGACTGTAGATGTCTGCCTTCCAAGAAGAAGGGCGCAGGTAACTCAGGTGTGGGGTGGATGGATGCACTGGGGAGCTTGCTCACCTCTGTGGCCTGCAGGGCACAGGCCCTGTGGTGGTTAGAAGCTTCCTCTGTGCCTGGCTCTGCAAGTGCCATGCACTTTTTATGCTTGTTTTTGAAAATTTCGAATAACAAACAGGGCAGTGCCTGGAATCCCAGCTACTGAGGAGGCTTGAGGCAGGGAGGTGGTGAGTTTGAGGCCAGTGTGTGAGCAACTTAGCAACACCCTGTCCAAACAAACAAAGAGTGGAATACTGGATCCCAGTCAGGGCCCCTGCAGGGAGCAAGTGGCAGTGCCAGCCCAGGAGCCATCTGTGGGCATGGGCAGGATGGAGAGCGAGGAGCATGCAAGGTCCCTATAGCCACAGAGGAGCTGAGAGGCCTGGCTGTGTGGGGTGCGGTGTTGGCCCTGGGGAGAGTGTAGCTGACTGGTCAACCTCAGAGGTCTGGGTGCCTGTGCAGAAAGCAGTTCCCAAGCCCTGTGCCTGGCGCCAATCAGAAAGCGTGGACTTCATTCTTCTGGCACAAAATCAAGCAGGTTGGTCCTGATGTAGGGGAAGAGATGTAACTCCCAAACCTACTAGATATCCGAAAGACGAGTTCGTGTTCTCTAAAATCAAAGAATGAATTCTAGGAACAACAGAGGTTGAGTAGGAAAAGTGTATTGAGGGAAAGCAAGCTTCTGTCTGAATCTGAAAGGAGACTGGAAAGTGGGTTGCCTGCTCACCCCACTTCTCCAAGATGTTTTATACAGCAAAGCCATGTGGTGGGGCAGGTACAAAGTGGGACAAAACTGTAAGACCCAATAGAAAATTACAAGGTGGGCATGAGGTGGGGCAAAACCATGACCAACCAATAAGATCACAAATACAGTCACCCAGGTAATAGTGATTAAGTGGGACTCAAATAGGGGAGCAGTCAAGTAGCCAGTGTACAAGGGTTTTCAGCAAGGGTGGGGGTCAGGGATATTTCTTAGAAGGGCTGGATTAAGACCCTGGCCCCCCACCCAGGTGATTGATACCTGTTTAGAATATCAGTCACTGTTCTTTACCCCAGGGGAAGCATGAGGTTACCATAGTTTCCCTCCTTTTACAATTCAGGGCCACAGTGAATGTGTCTTGTTGGTCCTGCTTGTCGGCTCCTTGCTGTGTTGGCTTCTTGCGGCTGGCCCTGTCTGACTGCCTACAAGATGTCTAATTAACTTACCTATCTGCAATAACAGGATGGCCTAGATCTGACGGCAGCCTGAAAAGTGGGGTACAAAACCCAGCAGCCATTAGCCTCTGGCCCCCGTGAGCCCTCCATGTGGGCTTCCTCTTCCTCTGCAGAGTGTACTTCCTTTCCTGCCTTTAATGACAAAACCTGGCTGCCTTTTTCACGTGTCTGCCCCAATTCTTTGTTTTTTGTTTTTTTGTTTTTTTTTTTTAGTATGGGGATTGAACTCCGGTTCTTGCGCTTTCAAGGCAGGCGCCAGAACCACTGAGCTAAATCCCTGGCCCTGTCCCAATTTTTTGTTCAGGAGGCCAAGAATCCGGAGAGAATCCCTGAAAAGAGCCGACAGCCCCCAGAGCCTGGTAACAGGAGGAGCACACGGGCCTGCCCCACCGTCACCGCTGCCTCCCTGCACCTGGCCATGCAGACCCCAGGAGGACGCGGGGAGAGACGCTGGCCACTGTCCTGAGGCCAGGCCATCTCCGCAGCCTGTGTCCTCCATGGCCAGGGGAGCGGATGCAGACTGTCACACTGCTGGGAGGCCAGTCCTGTTCTGTCCACGGCTCCAACGTCGGCCTCCGCTTCCATCCACGAAGCCAAGGGGCTGCGCGCCTGCCTGTGAGAGCTGCTGCTGGAAGAATGGAGGGCATCGCCTCGGTTTCTTCCTCACCACCGAGCTGGCACCCTCACACCTTGGAAGGGAGCAGCAGGAGCTGCCCAGAGAGAAGGGCCCTGAGGAGATCAGTGCTGTCACTGCAGCCTGGAGGGAAAGGCTTTTACTGTTCTGCACATAAACTGCTTGCTGATTTCTGTTTTATGGCTAAAAAATATAGAACAGATGTCTTCTACTTTATATATATATATATTTTTTTGTTTTGTTTGTTTGTTTTTGTTTTGTTTTGTTTTTTTGAGACAGGGTCTCACTATGTAGTTGAGTTTGACCTGGAACTCACTATGTAGCCCAGGTTGGTCTCGAACTCATAGCAATCCTCCTGCCTCAGCCTCCCGAGTGCTGGGATTATAGGCCTGCACCACCACACCCAGCAACTTTATTAATATTAATAATTCTGGAGTCTTCCGTTTCCTTGTCTGGTTATCACATACCTTCTCTTTTAAAATTAAAAAAAAAAATCTTAATTTCATTGGTTTTTTGAGACAGGGTCTCTTGACTTTGCCTAGGCTGGTCTCAGACTTACTGACTCATGGATCCTCCTGCCTCAGCCTCCTGAGTGCTGGGATTACAAGCATGTGCCACCACACCCAGCTGTTTTTGTTTAAAATGGGTGATTTCAGACGTTTTGCCTAAAAGCATTCTTTGAAACCCTTGAATCCATTTCTCTATCTTAAAAATCATGTTTCTGCCCTTTGCCTTACCAACTGAGCTGATTTACAGACATGTATCTTTTTGTTTGTTTGTTTTGAGGCAGGATCTTGTTATATAGTTCAGGGTGGTCTTGAACTCACTACGTAGCCCAGGCTGGCCACAAACTCCCACAGAGCCTCCTGTCTCAGCCTCCTGAATGCTGGGATTACAGGCCTGTGCCACCGAGGCCAGCCCATGGATTTATATCTTCAGGAGACTTGGGGTGCAATGGGCCTGAAAGAAAAAAAAAAACAAGGCTTAGAAAGCATAAAGAAGCATAGGGGTGCAGAGTTGGAGAGCCCTGGGGAGGTGACTGTGGCTGCAGGACAGTGCAAATTATGCCTCATATCTCTCCACCTGTCCTACCTCACAAACAGGTACAGATGGCTGTTACTGACATAATAACTATGCATGTTTATGGGGTACCTACCGTGCAGTACTTTGATGTATATCCACAGTGTACAGGGATCAAATCAATATAATTAGCATTTCCATGACTTCAAATACTTACCATTTCAAAATCCTCTCTTCAAAAAAAAAATCCAGTCTTCTAGTTTTGTCCTGTTCAGTGTGTGTTTGGAGGAGTGGGCAGTGCTGGGGATTGAACACCCAGCCTTTCCACTGAGCTATGTCCTTAGACCTATTTAATTCTTTTGTTTTGAGAGAGAGTTTCGTTAAGGCACCAGTCGCTGAGGCTGAGGTCAAAATTGCAATCCTCCTGCCTCAGCCTCCCACAGTGCTAGTAACACAGACGACAGAATTGGTGGCTCCCCTCCACTCAGCCTTGGCCAACCCTTTACCCCGCCCCCGGGCTCACCACATGATGGTTGAGATAAGGGAAACTAAGACTCCTCACCCCCAGCCCTCCTGCCCTAGAGGAACCTCTCTTCCCCTAGAGCATTGTGAAGGCTCCGGCCTGGCTGCATCTCCTGCACACAATTAGAACCCTGTGAATCAGCTGCAGCTGACAGGCCCTGTGGACGGGACTCACGCCTTCCACACGCTGTCGCTCCCGCTCTGGAAGACCCGGATGGGTGGCACCTAAGCAGGGGGGACACGGAAACCCACACTCTACTCTGAGCTGCTCACTGCGCTCCTGTCTGTGCTCTGATCAGCTGTGCTGCTGTTTCCCTGCCATGGCATGCCATGGCCAGTTCTCTGCCCATCGCACAGGAGAAGCTGGGACCTTTCCCGGGGCCCCTGGACCACAGTCACCATGGTCACCGAGAGTGCTGCAGAGAACTCACTCCTCCCTCCAAGCTGTTGAGGTTCCAGCCGGCTGTCTCCTCCGTGCGCCCTCCCTCCCCTCCCAGCCTCTGGTAGCCCTTGCACTACTAATGAGACCGGCTTCTTCGGGGCCCACGAGTCAGATCTCGGGCATTCGCCTTTCCGTGGCTGTCTTGTTTCACTCACTGGCCCGCAGCCTCACCCACGCCCCGGGCAGGACCTCATGAAGGCCGGGCCCTTCTGCAGCACACAGGGCCACAGTTTCTCCATCCACCCGCTGCAGTGGGCACCGCGGTTGGCTATATCCGGCTCCCGTGAATCATGCTGCGGTAAACGTTGTCCCCCACAGATGCAGCCCGAAGGACCCCCTGTCCTGCAGTTAGGCAGGTGGGCAAACACCGCAGGCCTGAGAGACGGGGCCCACGACACGCGCCGCTCCGGTTCCAGTTAAGCGAAGACACGAAGGCCTCCGTGTATGACGCGTTTAGCACCACTTGCTAAATCTCGGACCCAGGTGACCCCTCAAAGCACAGGTGCTGAGGATGCACAGTGGCACTGTTGTCCGTGTGCCGGGCTCTGGCCATCCACCACCACCACAGAGCGCGCGGCATCATCGGTGCCATATTATTGCAGGGAGGTGCGTTAATTAGATGTCTTGTAGGCAGTTAGACCGGGCCAGCGCGAAGGAGCCACGCAGAGGACAGTCAAGACACACTCATGGAAGGCCACACTGTAGAGGGAGAAACTACCACATCCAGGCAGGATGAATAGCAGTGGCTGATATTCCAAAGAGGTATCAGTCACCTGGGTGGGGGACCAAGTCTTCAGGAGAGATCCCTGACCCACCCCTTTCCACCAAAAATCCTTGCCCATTCCTTGTAGGCTTGCTACATGTCTTGTTTCCCCATGGATCCCCATTTAATCAGGATTACCTAAGTGACTATATACTTGTCATAATCTTATTGGTTGTTCATAGTTTTGTCCACATGGTGATTTCTCATTGGATCAGTATTGCCTAAAGGACTGTACTTGTAGTCTTGCTAGTTGACTACAATTTTGTCCCACCTTGAACCCATCTCACCTCATGGCTTTGCTCTATAAAAACCCCCTGGGAAAAAGTCCCCCAGACAACCCACTTTCCAGTCCCTTTTCTGTCTCTCTTAGACAGAACCTATCTTTCTTTTTTTTAAAAATGGTAATGAAAATTTTATTTTATTTATTTATTTTTGGTTTTTTGAGACAGGGTCTCACTATGTTAGTTGAGACGAACCTGGAACTCACTGTGTAGCCCAGGTTGGTCTCAAACTCACAGTGATCCTTCTGCCTCAGCCTCTTGAGTGCTGAGATTACAGACATGTGCCACCATGCCCGGCTTTATAATACAGCTCTTTTTTTTTTTTTTTTTCGTACCAGGGA
This sequence comes from Fukomys damarensis, assembly GCF_012274545.1. Taxonomy (NCBI): domain Eukaryota; kingdom Metazoa; phylum Chordata; class Mammalia; order Rodentia; family Bathyergidae; genus Fukomys; species Fukomys damarensis. Next base: position 1,532,549 of record NW_022900936.1, read on the forward strand.
TTGAACTTGGGACCTTGCACTTGCAAGGCAGGTAGTGGAACCACTGAGCTAAATCCCCCGCCCATAGAACCTATCTCTCTCTCAATAAATTTTTCTGCTCTTAACCTCCATTGTTCCTAGAATTCATTCTTTTACTTTAGAGAACTGGAACTCATGTTTCAGGTACCTTGAAGGTTTGGGAGTTGCATCTCTTCTCCGTGTCAATATCAGAAGGGGAGTGTTTGAGCTGCTCTCCTTGGGCTGAAACCTGATTTAGTTTAGAACTTTTTCTGATTAAGTCCCCAGAGTACACACTGATCATCTGAAAAGAACAAGGAGAGCATTTTCCAGATAGGCGCATTTGAAAGTAACTCCTAAGAGAAATGTTGATAAGTTTCTTAATCACCTTAGCCCTGATGTAACTCGTGTGCATAAAAAAATGCGACAGAACTCACATGGGGCAGTGGCCTCACCCACCCTCTCTTGAAGGTGCAACTATTTCTGCGTCACAGTAAACTCTAGATTCCTAGATCGCTGCGCAGCCACCTTCGGGTCTCGACTGAAATCTTTCACCGAAGAACTGAGGACCAAGAAGTGAGGGGCCTCTTTCAAGTGTCAGGCCGTGTTTCCTGGTGACAGTGTCTTAAAATGTGGCCTACTGGCAATGCATTCTGTTTTGGTTTTGGGGTTTTGTTGTTTTGCGTTTTTTGAGACAGGATCTTGCTTTGTAGTTCAGACTGGCCTTGAACTCACGGCATCCTCCTGCGTGTCCCAAGTTACCAGATTACGAGCGTCTGCCACCACATTCAGCTAATGCATTCTTTGTTTCCATTCGCATTGTCGCCCTGTCCTGCACTGCGTTGTTTGATCTCCTCTGGTGGCTTCAAGGTTTGGTCCTCATTGCTGGTTTCCAGCCGTGTAATCACCCTGCTCCCAACTGTTTTCTTCTGAGTTTTCCTTCTTCCGAGTTCCCTGAGTTTTGTCAATCTATACATTTATCTCTTGTCACCTTTGTGACCCTTTATTTCTTCATTTTTCATCTCCTGTATTTCTAGGACCCCCATAGTGTGAGTATAGATTTTTTTAGGTTTTCCCTGCAGGGTGCCTCAGGCTCCGTTTTGCTTGAATCTTCTCTGCTTTTCAGATGGGCTAATTCCTATTGATCTGTCTTTATGTGTACCCCGACTTGTCCTCTGTTGCTTTTGAGGCTAGCCAGAGGGTTTAAAGATTCTCAATGTTGCAATTTTATTTTAGTTTAGGTTTTTTTGGTACCAGGGATCAAACTCAGGACCTTGCGTTTGTGAGGCAGGTGCGATGCCACTGAACTAAATCTCCAGTCCTAAATTCTAATTATTTTTTGTTTGTTTTTTTTGAGACAGAGTCTCACTATGTAGTTGAGACTGACCTGGAACGCACTATGCAGCCCAGGCTGATCTCAAACTCACAGAGATCCTCCTGTCTCAGCCCCAGTGCTGGGATTAAAGGCATGCGCCTTTTAAACCATGCCCGGTTTTTCTAAATTTTTTTTTAATGGTGAAAATAATGTGTATTTAGAATTGGCCAGCTGCACTCAGTTCAGATGATCCTGGTTTTGTTGGCAGCATCCAAAGCATCGTAACCAGGAGCCAGGGGAACACATGCCTTCTCTCCATCAGGCTCGGTGAGGGTTTGACCTTGGCCCCGTCAGTGTCACAGAGCTTCTCCGCCGCTTGTTTGATCTGATGCCGTTGGCCTTGCCATCCACAGTGAGCTCGTGTTTTGTCCTCTGTCTTCCTCAAGAAGACCTGACTCTGTGGTGGTGGTGGTGGGGGACTTGATGACGGCACAGAGGTCAAGCTTGTTTCTCCAGGGGGCGCTCTTCCCGGGGTTTGGGCTGCTGCCGAGCCGCAGTGCCTTGGGACGGCGGAAGGTGGGTGACTGTGGATCTTCTTTTTGTGGCTGTGGACGCCTTTCAGCGCTGCTTTCTTGGCTTTCAAAGCTTTTGCTTTGGCTTCAGCTTTGGGAGGGACAGGAGCTTCCTTCTTCGCCTTCGGCGCCATCTCGGTAAAAAGGGCTGAGTTCTAAGTTTCTATGGTTTAAAAAGAAAGATACTGCCTTCTTCTCTGCTGAGACTTTCTTTTCTCTCTTTTTTTTTTTTTTTTTTTTTTTTTTTTTTTTTTTTTTTTTTTTTTTTTTTTTTTGGAGAATTTCTGTTTTTCCAGTGATTTTAAGAGGGTTTACTTTTATTTGAAGAAGCATGTTTGTTGTAGCTGAACTAGTCTTTGTCAGATAACTCCAACATCTGAGTCATGTTTGGTTGTCAGTTTCAGAGTGAAAGCTCTGCCTCCCCTTCCGTGGGCCGTGATCCTGTCTCAGGTCGGTTCTCAAGAGCCTTACCCTGCTGTGGTGACCTGTCCCGTGATGTACTACTCAAGGGCCAGCCTGGGATTAGGGATCATTCTTCCTCTCTCTTCTGTCTGAAGCTGATCGCTGTCACCAACTCTCCAGGCTCCTGTATCATTTTTGCTTACAAAGATGGGCTCTTTAGAAACTTTGCCCTCACTGCCCCCAGTTCCCTGAGTCTGGGATCACCCTTGAGCTAAAAGGCAACAGCAAGGGACAATATAAGGGACACCCCACCCACCCACACACTCTTGGGAGCACAAGTTTCCCTGTTCTTGGTTTCAGGGCCTGACAGATGGGTTTTCCCCTCAGGGTTTAGTGTGTGCTCCACTGTTGTATCATAGATCAGGTCCCTCTTGTTTGGGAGATGCCACGACCACTCCAGCGGAGTCTGCGTGACAATGCCGGTCACCTGGCAGAAACCAGACCCGAGGTATCGTCCCCGCGGGGTTAAGCCTCCTGGAGGTCCTTGGCACACACCGCATGCGAAGTCAGCCGTGAAGAGAATAGCTGGCCTCTCTGCCTGCAGTTTGGGGACATAGGGTTCATTTGTAATTCTGTTCTATTTTGTCTTTATTACTATTTGTTCATTATCTGTAGAATTGTATTCTGGGCCCAGGAAAGGTTAGGAACAATTAGATGTTCCTAGAGATGGGGAGGTGTTGGGGCACAAGAGGACGGGCGGCCAAAGTGCTGACCCTGAGCCCCGGACTGTGAAGTCCTGAAGGTGATCCTGAAGGTGACATGCTGACGCCAGTCCTTTGTTTTACACACTTCCCCTTCTGACTGCGTATAGGTGTGGTCTCACCTTGACCTTGTGGTCTTAGCTTTTACAGTACTATTGTCTATCTTTCTCATGCCTGCTTGTGACTGAAATCACTCTTGAGGTGTGCCCTTGAAACTAGTATATATACATCTAGAGTTAGAAATAAAATTGCAGCAGCTACTACCTTCACTACTCAGTGCTGTGTGGTTTCTGACTGTCGCCGCCGAACCTGCTCCCACCTTTCTGAAGATCCCTGTTCTCCTCGTGAAATCCAGTCTTTGCTCCCCTACGGTCGGTAGCAGGGAGACCTGAGAGGGAAAAAGCAAAAACCAGACAACAGAAGACTTGGGTTCTACCCACACGCTTGGGCTTGCAGTTCTCTCTCTCTCTCTCTCTCTCTCTCTCTCCCTCTCTCTCTCCCTCTTTCTCCAGAAAAGCAGGTTTACTTAGAGCTCACGCTGTTTGCAGGTGGTGTGCAGGTCCCCGTGGGCACCTCATCCACCTGGGAGATGAGGCAGGGAGACTGGAAAAGTCACCTATCAGGCAGGCTTTCCTTACTTTGGGTCTCATCCCCTACCTGATTTGCTGTGATTGACTTTCTGTGTGTTGTCTGGAGTTTGACATGGGGGCAGTAAGAATGGTGGACCACAGTGAGCTTTCTCCATCTTGTCCAGCACCATAAGTGTCTCCTTTGCTTTTGGAAGATATTTTGCTGGCTGCAGAAATCTGGGCTTTAGTCCTGTATTCATTTTGCTTGTGTTACTGGGGTGCTTGAACCTGGGACCTCAGAGATGCTAAGTTCCATCGCTTCTCGGCCTTTTGGCTAAGATCAAGTGTAGAGATGCTAAGTTCTACCATCGAGCCACATCCCAGCCCATGGACTGCAGTCTTTAAATGTGTTCTTCCTGTCTCCTGGTCTGTGGACCTTCTGACAAGAGACAAGCTGGGCTCTCACTCTTTTCAATCTCTGTGTGACATGTCATTTTTTCTCTCTATCTACCTGCAATATGTCTTTTCTGTCTTTGGTTTCAGCAGTTTGAATATGCTGTGACTTTTTAAAACATACTTTTGATCTTGGCTGGGGTTTTCCTTACTTTTATCTGTGGAATGGTGTCTTTCATTGCTTTTGGAAAATTCTGAGCCATTTTTTTCAAGTATTTCTCCTGCCCCATTCTCTCTTCTCTTTCTATTACCCCAATTACATATAAGATGGGCCATTTGAGACTGGGTGTGGTGGTGGTGCATACCTGTAGTCCTACCACTCAGGAAGCTGAGGCAGGAGGATTGCTGTGAGTTCCAGGACAGCCAGGGCTACAAGGTGAGTTCAAGGCCAGTCTGAACTACATAGTGAGACCCTGTCTCAAAAAAACAACAGGACAGAAAAAGATGGGCCATATGAAATTATTTCCAGGTGTTGTTGTTGTTGTTGTTGTTTTTGAGAAAGAGGAAGAGGGAGGGAAAGGGATTTTATTTTATTTTTTGGTACCGGAGATTGAACTCTGGACCTTCTGCTTGCAAGGCTGGCGGCAGCACCACTGAGCTAAATATCTGGCCCCTTTCCAGGCTTATTTTGTTTCTTTTGTATTTTTGTTTGTTCATTTGTTTGTTTTTCCCACATTTTTTCTCTTTGTGTGTTTCACTGATTTCTGTGCACTTGGAGCTCACTGATTCTTTCCTTTCCTGAGTTGAGCCTACTCATGAGCCAATGTTAGAAGTCCTTTTTTCTCTGACTCTGTTTTTATTCTCACATTTGATTTCCTTGGTTTGTATCTCTGTGCTCAAATTCCTCATCTTCTCATTCATAATGTTTACCTTTTCCACTTGAACCTTAGCATAAATTCCTGTCTGATGATTCCTCCATCTGAGTGCATCTGAGCCTGGCTCTGCAGATTTCCTTTCTGGCTGTGTCCTACGTATTTACCAGGAGCCAGACCATGTGTGCAGTGCAGTAAGACTGAGGTCAGGGGTACTTGCAGCTGGGAGCTGGTGCTTCACTCTTCACTTGTGGTTGCTTTTCTTTCAGATTGTCATTGAATCAGCCACGCTGTGATTTGAGTTGTGTTTAGGTTTTGCCGTTGCTGTGCTTACTTTCTATGTATCCCAACCTCAAAGGCCTTTGGTGTTAGTTTGCCAAGCCAGGCTGGTTTGTGGTGTGGATCTTCCCAGTGCTACGAAGGGTGCTGTTGTGCTAGGTTTCCTAGTGTTCTCAGGGAGCTTCAGCCCCTATGTGCTCTCACACCCAGGTGGGCCCCTCTCCAACCCCCACCCCTAGAGCAGATTGTTCTTTCTTGCTTCCCGATGCTTGTGAGCTGGTAGCAGGGGGAAGATGGAGTTCTCTGATGCTCTAACATCACCTTGTGTCCCTGAGTCTTGGATAGGGTATTTCCAAATATCCTGTTTTTTGTTTTTTTTGTTTTTGATACTGGGGATTGAACTCGGGCCCTTGCGCTTTCCAGGCAGGTGGTGGAACCACTGAGCTAAATCCCTTGAGCGCAGAGATCCTGTTTGTTCCGAGTCAGAAGACCTCCAAAGGAAGGGTCTAGTGGGCTCTGAGCCTTCCTTGAGAGGTAGAATATGTTCCTTATGCTTTACCCAGCCCCAGCTGGCACTCAAGTGTGTGTAGGGATGGGAGGACCCTTGCCTTCCTCCAGCCTCTGAAGGCACTGTTCCATGATGTCATGCTGACTGCTCCCCTTAGTGGTGACCCTACCAGCAAGTCTGTCTCTGACTGTGCCCTGCTCCTGGTCTTTCCTCTGAGGAAAGAGCCACGTATGGGTAGGAGCCTCCTTGGTGTCCCAAGTCTCACACACCCCACACTTGTCTTTAAACAACTTGACAGCTTTATGTGAAATCTTACCTACTTTTATGGTGGCCTTGGCTCTCCCTGCTCTCTGTTGAGAGTGTAATTGGATCCTGGCTGGTGGATTATCCTGCAGCTCCAGCTCTGTGATAGATGTAAGAAAAGTCATGATTGTGCAGCTCATTCAACTTGACTTGTTTCGGAGTGGGAACAGTGCTCTTTGCTGTTTTCTGCATTCTCAGCGGAGGAACCCCCATCACATGCCTTGGCCTCCAGGACTGTAAAATGGTGTGACGATAACGCCTCCTCCATACTGAGAACACACGTAAAGGTACGGGAGTGCATGGGTCCGTGAGCTTTCTCACACTGTGACCTTCCTGAGAAAATCGCGTGAAGGAACAAAGGTTTATTTTGGCTCAGTGTCAGAGTTTGGTTGATGGTGGGCTCTTATCGTGCCTGGGCCTGGGCTGAAGCGGAACACAACGGCAGATGGCTCTGGTGGGGCGAAGCCTCTCACTTAACGGTGCTGGGAAGAAGAGACCGAGCTTGCTTGTGTAACCCAGCCCCACTCAGCTATGAATCAATCAACAGATCAATTTATCGATGGGGTCAGGGCTTTCAGGACTCATCACCTCCCAGAGGTCTCCCCTCTAAACACTGCTGGTTTGGGCAGAAAACCTTCAACACATGAGATTTTTGAGGACTTTTTAGGTCCAAAGTCTAATGGCACAGCTCACATCTATACATTCTAGTGTCACTTCTTTTCCTTATCTTGATTTTTGTGATGTTCAGCTTGTTGGAGTTTGTTGTTGTATCATTTTGCTTCCAGTTGTTTGAAAGCTGTGTCTAGTTTCTTGGGATAATCTTAAATTTTTTTTACTTTTTTTTTTTTTTTTTTGTACCAGGGATCGAACTCTGGTCCTTGTGCTTGCAAGTCAGGCGGTGGAACCACTGAGCTAAATCCCCAGCCCTCTTAGTTATTTTTTTTAAACTACTTTTTCACTGCAATTAAACACACAAACATAATAGTGTACATAATGTGAGCATTTTTAAGTCCCTATTATTTTGTTAGCAACTGTTAACATTTATAGCTATTTTTTTTTTTCTGTACTACAGATTGAACCCAGTGCCTCCACAGTGAGCTACATCCCGAACCTGTTCTTATTTTTCATTTTGAGACAGGGTCTCGCTAAGTGACTAAGTTGTCCAGGCTGGGTTGAACTTGCAATCATCCTGACTCAGCCTCCCAGAGTGCTGAAATTACAAAAGCATCCACCATGCCTAGATTACATTTCCATCTTAAACCAGCCCAGGACAGGGCTTATTTTTTGTTGTTGTTTTGATTTGGTTTTGGTTTTTTGAGACAGGGTCTCACTATGTGGTTGAGACTGACCTGGAACTCACTATGTAGCCTAGGCTGGTCTCGAACTCACAGCAATCCTCCTGCCTCAGCTTCCTGAGTGCTGGGATTACAGGTGTGTGCTACCACGCCTGACTGGACTTGGTTTCACTTTCCTCCTTTGGAGAGGGGAGATTAGGGTGTGGCAAAGCAGCTGGTCAAGCAGGTTTGACCTATCAGTCATGGAGATCCAGCACATATGTGCAAAACATGTTCTAAGCCTTGTACCTGGGACCAATCAGAAATGCTATCTTCTGCTGTTCCGGCACAAGATTGAGCAGGGTGTTGATAGGCTGGCTAGATCCTACATCAGAATGGGGGGTAAAGAAGACAGTGGCTATTAACCTTGTGGCTGCTGTGTCCTCTTTCTCAGTAATTCACTTCACACTCTGCAGAATGAACTTCTTTTTCCACCTCTAATACTGTTATTTTTTTTTTTTTAATTTTTGGTACTGGGGATCAAACTCGGGCTCTTGCGCTTGTGAGGCAGGCAGTATTTATATATATTTTTAATGCTGTTAATTTGTTTGTTTGTTTGTGACAGGGTCTCCCTATGTAGTCCAGGCAGGTCTTGAATTCACTATGTGGCCCAAACTGGCCTCAAACTTGTAGTGATCCTCCAGCCTCAGGCTCCAATGCCTGGCAGGTGAGGCCCAACTCCACAGCAACCACACAGTTCAGAGAGTGGCCCAGGAACCACTGAGCCATAGTAGTGCAGGTACAGGAACTCTCACGGAAGAACAAAGACAAGACATTGCCCACCCCGAGAAAAGTGACCTCACTCTGTCCGTCTCCGTCTCCCAGACTCCTCGAGGCAGCAACCCTGCTCCTTCCCCTTAAATTATTTGTTCTCTCTCTATTCTGTGCTGAATCGCTTTTCAGATTCAGCCCACCTGCCTGAGTGTAATAGGAGAGCCTTACTGCTCACACAGTGCCTGCCCAGCAGGGCTCTCTCCTTTCTGCATCTCTGACATGCTGGGATTACAGGTATGTGCCACCAAACATGGCAGTACCTTTAATAGGTGTAAAACCTCACTACCCTTTGCATATTTTCTAATCCTTTTTTTTTTTTTTGGTAGAATACCAAGAACTGGGAAAGGGCCAGACCTTGTTAGCACAGTTTTGGCGAGCTAACCACGAGGTAAGAAAAATTAGTGGAAGCCAGGGAATCTCCTGGCTTTCCTCTGCATATATTTCATACCACTGTGTCTCTTCACATCCCTGCTGCTCTCCACCAGGATGGGTTTGCATCAAGGCCCATGGTATGTGTAGGGGGCTGTAACCCATGGGTGTGCACCCCAGTGCTGCCCTGTGGAACATGGCAGCATCCTTTATGGGCACGTGGGTTGGGGGCTGCCAGACAACCTTTTCAGCTTTCTTATTCTTTTGGTCTCCAGCTTGAGTAGATGCCTACCCCAGCTTTCCGCCTTTTGTGATCAGAGTCCCACCTGAGCTTTTCCCCTAGATGGCCTTTTATCTCTGGGCATCACTCTTTCAGGGAACCATCACAGTCCATGTGGTTCTGCTGTGTTTGTTACATTGCTAAAGCCTCTGTTTTCAGGGAACATATGGAACTCCTTCCCTCTTGTCTTCTGAATCAAGTTATATCCCCTCCCTGTTTCTTCTAACAGAAATTTGGATAATTTAGAAACATGTGCCTGAAGGCCTGAGCAGAACAAAGGAACAGCCAGCCAGTAAAGGTCAGCTCAAGCAGCTGTGAGTATGCACAAGTAGAGCTACCCTTGTCCTTAGAAATTTTTAAAGGTTGTTTCTTTTTTTCTCTTAAATGATAAAAAGATAGTTTTACCTCTACTGCCTTACAGTAATTACTAAAGTTTTCATTTTTCCAATAAATGTAAGGGATATTATTTCTCAAGCAGCTATACGGAAGCCCCAGGGGAGGGGCTTTTGATCTTTTAGGAGTTTACTCTTTCTCAAGTAGCTGATTGGGGCCCCCCAAGGGCTCTGTCCTCCTCTCTAGAGTCATAGTGTGTCACAAGGTAGTGAGAGTTCTAAGCAAAAGATAAATAAGAAGGCATGAGGTCTTACGGTCAATACAGTTGAGTTGCAAAGAGGACGCCTTTGGGGACTGAGCAGGTCCGCATTCTTCTGTGAGGGACTCCACGTGAAGGGCTGAAGACCCAGTGTTCTCTATGTCTCCACAGGCCCCACGATGTGCCACAGGAAACACCCTGCAGATCCCAGTGACCTCGCCCCTAGGCTGCATCCTTAAAAATTGGGAACAGTTTGACCTTGAAGAGGTCTAAGGAAAGTCGCTCGAGCCTCTCTCTCATCAGAGATATCTGGTAGGGTTTGAGCTTCATGACAGGTGCTTTTGGGAACTCAGCAAGTCTGCAGCCTCCTGCCTAGTACTCCTGCTGCAAGACCCCAGACCTAGTGTTCTCTCAACCGAGGCTCCACGCAGTACTGTTTGGGTCCAGTATAAACTCGGATGCAGTGAGAGATGGGACTGAAAGAAGCCTCCAAGGAAGAGGGGTTGGTCTCACTGCAGATCGCATCCTCATGTGCCCACTTGTCACTCAGGGTTCTACTGTACGAGTCTCTCCCACCTGTTTAATGAAAACAACGCAAGGGGTGGCCCTAGACCTTCTCCTTCTCATTGTCAGGCTAGTAAATGCTCGGGACCTCCACCGCGGCTAGCACCCCGGAAGACCCAGTTCCCTCCTCGTGTTCCTCAGACAGCTTTAAGCCCCACAGGACACACTCAGAATGGAGTCTCTGCTCTTTTGACACAGCTATGCTGCCCTTGAGCGGTCCCAGGAGCAGGGTGTAGGCTTGAGCCAGGTTCCTCTTTCAGTGACAAGATAGCCAAGGCCAAGAACAGTCAGGCCAGTTGTCAGAAGATCCTGGTAGGTGTACGGAGGGGTCCCAGACTCCTCTGACCCTGGCCATGGCCTTTTCTGTATTCAACGATCAGGGTCCAGACGAAGATGAAAGGAGAAGTGCAGGGAAAAGACAGGCCAAGACGATGACTGTCACACACCCAACTCTTCTAAGGGGGAAGCCGAGGCCAGGGACTTAGCTCAGTGGTTCTGCCACCTGCCTCACAAGTGTAAGGTGCCCAGTACCAAAAAAAGAAAGAGACAGAGAGAGAAAGAAAAGCCAAGACCACTTAGAGAAGGGTCCCTTATGGACCAGGACTTAGCTCAGTAGTTATGCCACTTGCCTCTCGCAAGCACAAGGACCTGAGTTCGATCCCTGGTACCAAAAAAGGAGTCCTTGCTCTAAATGAAACTGCACACTGCACCAAGCCCCAGCCTGGGCCCTGCTCTGTGTGGCTCCTGGGCCGGACTCAGGCACTGGAAGAGTGACTGTCCCCACGCCCAGAGAGGCCTTGGCCAGCCAGGCCTCGCCTTCGCTCAGATGAAGAGGACTGACGGTGGGGCGACCTGCAGCGCTTCTGTCTGGACGTCTCCGTCTCCTGTGAGACACCGTGGGGCCCTGGATATCGTACATGTAATCACGAAGTAGCTTCCTCTGTTGTAACTCCCTTCTCCAGAAAGCCCTGCTCTAGGTCTACAGCAACGACTGGTCAATGTTCAATCACGAGTTCCCAACTGTGCCATGGTGAACTGCCCAAACTAAGACAGCTGTGGCCACACTGGGGTCACTGGTAGTCTTGGGGGTCGTTGAGCAAACTGTCTCTGGTTTTTGTTGCAGTCTGGATGTCCAGCACCCCCCCAAAGGCTCAGTGTGTTGAAAGTGTGGTCCCCAAGGCAAGTGTGTCCAGAGGTGGGACTTTTGGGGTGTATGGGATCGTGAGGGTGCTGACCTCAAGTTTGGAGCAGAAGGGGTTGGTGGAAGGGTGTGGGTCCGAGGTGTGGCCGTGTGGATGGGGCTTACCCTCAGCCCCTTCCTCCCCAGATTTGCCGGGAGCCCAGCAGCTTTCCTCCTGCACACCTTCCTGCCATCCTGTCTCTGCCTCACCTGAGGCCCCAAAATAGTGGGGCAGGCTGGCAGTGGACTGATGATTTCCTGCTCTTAACTTGGATGTGTCAGGTATTTTGTCACAGCAGTGAAAAGCTAACAGCTTTCAGCCGAGTTTGATCTCCTGTAAACAGGTGTGGTTTTCTTTGTTTATTCTAATTGGGTAGAGCTATCTCTGTAATCTGAAAAATCTTTTATTATGTCTTCCAATATTGCCTCTGGCCCTTGTCCTCTTTTCTTCTCCACCTTCTGGGGCCCCACTGGAGGAGTGTGTTAGACTCTGTGACGCTGCTCACGTCTCTCAGGCTTTGCAGAGTGAGCCACACCTTTTCCGCACTCCTCCTCTTCCTCCTCTCCCCCTCTTCGCTTCCTCACCTTCTTCCTCTTTCCGTCTCCCTACTTTCCCTCCTTTGATTCCTCCTCCTTCCTCTTCCTCTGTTTCTCCCTTTCCTCCTTCATCCTGCCCTTTTGTTTTTGTACCGGTGATCGAACTCGGGCCCTTATATTGCGAGGCAGGCAGTAGAGCCACTGAGCCAAATCCCTGGCCCCTCCTCTTCTTTTTTGGGGGACAGGGTCTCTCACTCTGTAGTCCAGGCTGGCCTTGGGCTGCCTGGGCTACCTAGTGCCTCAGCCTCTTGCGTGTTGGGATTACAAGTGGGTGCCACTATGCCCAGGCTTGTCTGTGCTTGAGTATTTTTTCTTTTGTTTTTGGTACCGGGGATCGAACTCAGGTCCTTTCGCTTGTGAGGCAGGCGGCAGAACCACTGTGCTAAATCCCCGGCTCTCAAGTATTTTTATCTGACTATCTTCCAGTTGATTAATCATTTCTCCCACTGTGTCTAATCTGTTCGCAAACCCAAGTGTTGAATTCATAGTTTCAGCTATTGTATTTTTGTTATTTCACTTTTTAAGTGTGAGCTATGAGAAGATTTATAGATGAATAAAATAACTAGTGATGCTTTAACCACGCTCCACTCCTCTGCTCAGACTCCTGGCCTCCCGGGCTCCTCTTGAGCACATCAGCCGCAGTGACTTCCCAGCCCATCTGCTGACTCCAGTGTCCTCCTCACCTCCGTCTTTGCTGTGACTTCCTCTTGCTTTGTTCTCCTGCTGTTTTGTCAGCATCAGTTCTGGAGGTTGTATGTGGAGCTGTACGGGCGATGGCGCCCAGCAGTGGCTTTCTCTCAGCTCAAGCTGCTCTGCAGTTTGTACCCGCTGATCCTCAGCTGCATGTTGGATAGCACAGCCCCCCTGGCTGGCATTGCTGATCACAGCCCTGTCCTACGGACTCCGAGCTCTGCTGGGTCTGGCCTTTTTGTCCGCTGCGTAGGTTGCTGCCTGAACAGTGTTTCCCCAAACTCTGACATGTTGAATCCCTGACCCCACTGTGTCTGCATTGGACACAGGGCCTTATCACGGCAATTAAGGGTAGAGAAGGCCGTGCATGAGGGCTCATCTCACGGGACTGGCATCCTGTTAAGAAGCCAGGCTGGACGCGGTGGTGCACACCTGTAATCCCAGCACTCCGGAGGCTGAAGCAGGAGGATCACTGAGTTAGAGACCAGCCTGGGCTACATAGTGAGTTCAAGGTCAGTCTCAACTACATAGCGAGACCCTGTCTCAAAAACAAACAAACAAACAAAAAAACAAAAAAAGAAGGGGAAAGCCATGTGAGGCAACAGCAAGAACGTGGCCATCTGCAGTCGGAGGAGGCCTTGCTACCATCAGCCCTGGCAGTGCCTTGATTTCTGAATTTTGGCCTCCAGAACTGTGAGGAAATAAATCTGTTGTTCAAGCCACTCTGTATTTTTTTTTCTTGTGGTGGTTCTGGAAATTGAACCCAGAGGAGCTCTACCACTGTACTACACCCCCAGGTTCTGGTTTTTTTTTTTATTCCGGGGATTGAACTTGTGAGCCAGGCAGTGGAACCACTGAGCCAAATCCCCGGCCCTTCCCAGGTTCTGTTTTGCTGTTTTGAGACAGGGTCTTACTGAGTTGCCCAGGCTGGCCTGAGACTTGTGATCCTCCTGCCTCAGGCTCCCAGGTAAATGGGATTACAGGTATGCAACACCACACCCAGTATTCATCTGTGTATTTTGAACGGCACCCCAAACTGATGAGTACAACACACAAGTCACCAAATATCTCAGGAAAAACTGAGTTCCCCTTATTCTGGAGTATTTGTTCCTAGAAGAAAGTCTCTACTTTGGTAGACATCTGGAATGTTCAAGAGATTTTTAAGATATTTTATGCAGGTTTCTGGTTACTTTTGATGGGAGAGTTTGGCCCAGGCAGGAAGCCTTTGGGAGGCAGCAGCAACTAGGCTTCCCGCCATGGCTTGCTCGCCCCATCTCGGCCCACCTTCTCCTGTTACTCCCACCACGGCCAGGCCAGCGCTGACCTCAGCATCCAGTCTCTGCGTCTGGAGTCCTGTGACTTGCCGCTTCTCCTGTTCTCAGCCATGACCTGCTTGTCCTCACCTTCATCATGGGGCTTGTGGGGTCTGGAGCAGGCGGGAAGGTGGGGACCTCAGTGTCCGTCTCAACTGCTTTATTGTCTCTGAGGTGCAGTGTCCAAAACCCACAGCTCTAAGGAGAGGGTTTTTTTGGCTCACAGTTTATTATAGCGATTTCAACCTATAGTTGGCTGGTTCCAAGAGGGTGGCATGGCAGAGGGAAAGCAAAACAGAGTGTAGGGAGGAGTGGGAGGTAAGCAGATGCCCCCTGATCCACTTCCGCTGACCAGGCTCCACATTTAGCAACTGTTGTGGCTCGAATCTAGATGTCCCCAAAGTCTCATGCAGTCACAGGTGGGGCTTTTCTGAGGTGGCCACCCTGGCACCTACCCTGGGCACGGGGGCACCTATCCATAGGCTTGTAGGCTGGATGGAATAAAACGGGACAAAGGGAAGGCAGGCTTGCCGCTTGCTGCCTTCTGCCTGCCATGCCATGAAATGTTTCTCCTCTCTGATGCCCCTCTGCCCTCTGTCGTGCCACCTGCCTTGGAGCGTTCTATGGACTGAAACATCTACATACTGTGAGCTGAAATAAACCTTCCCTCTTTACCTGTGCCGGGTATTGTGCCTTAGCAATGGGAAAGTAACTGAGACAGCTATAAACCCATGAGTGGTCTAATCTGCTGATGAGTCTCTTGCCCCCACGAATCAGTCACCTCCTAAAAGCCCTATGAGGTCATGTGGCTTTGGGGGGACATCTAGGTATAAACCATACTATTCTGCACCCAGCCCATAAAAGACTCACGTAGATCCCTTTATGCAAAATGTATTTAGATCATCTTTATGAGTCGACAAAGTTCTAGCAGTTCCAGCACTGGTGAAAAGTCCAAGTCCAAAGTCTCTGAGACCGAAAGCAGGCTGTTAGCTGTGAGCCCCTGTAAAAGTCAAAAAGAAAGTTGAGCACTGTTGACATACAAAGGCCCAGGTAAACATTCCCATTCTGAAAGGGAAGAAAAGGCAGATAGAAGGCAATGGGGCCAAAGCAAGACTGAAACCCAGGAGGGAGAACTTAAATCCTGTAAGTCTGTGTCCAGCACCGTGAACAAGCTGTCGTGCCATGGAAGCTCCCAACCACTTGGTGGCCCACCCCTGCGACCCTGCTGGTGGTTGTCACTCTCTCTTGGTTTGTTTTTGGTACTGAGGATCGAACTCCGGCCCTTGCGCTTGCCAGGTAGGCAGCGGAACCACTGAGCTCTGTCCTCTGCTGTGGCCTCTCTTGGGTTGGATTTGCTCAGTTCCTGACCTTCCATGTTCCTGCCTTTGGTCCCCACTGCAGGTTTGGCTTCACACCCTGCCCTCAGGGTCTCCAAGGCCTTTATCTGAAGATTTGAGTGGAAGCCTCCCTGACCCCATAAGGCTTGCATTCTGCATGGCACCATGTGGATGAGCCCAAGGTCCACTACAAGTTGAAGCAGTAGCTAGGCCCTTTTGGACCATGGCTCCGGAGGTTATCGAGTGCCTGGCTGGCTGAATACTGTGGACCACAAATTCATTCTTTTCTTTTTTTGGCACCTAGGATCAAACTCGAGCCCTTGCACTTGCGAGGCAGGCGGCAGAACCACTGAGCCAAATCCCTGGCCAGAACGCTGTGGACCAAATGCTGGGGAATCAATAACCTAGCTGGCCCTCTGAAGAAGGATGCCCTCAGGCCCTCTTCACAGCCAAGTCTTTCACTTTGGCAATTCTGAGCCAGCAAAGATGGGTGTGTCTTGCTCTGCCTTTGATGCCTTCCAGCCAGTTTTTTTCTGTTGTCTTATGGAAAAGTACATAACTTGGCTTCTTTTTAATGTTAAATCTTTTTGGCACCCAAGCTCTTCTTTGCTCCAGTTTTATGGGAGCTTCCATTCTGGCAAAATTAAAAACTTTACTTTCTTGGTTATTTTGTTGTTTGTTTTTTGAGACAGGGTCTTGCTAATTCACTGAGTTACCTAGGCTGGGCTTGACCTTTTAGTCCTCCTGCCTCAGCCTCACAGTGCTGGGACTACCCATACCTGGCTCAAGTGATTTCTCATTGCAGCACATTTTGCACTGTATTTAACCCATTCAAAGGAGAAGTTCTCATATTAATAACTTGGAGCCCTGATGCCTTCCCTCCACAGCTTGTTGTACTGTTATGCACGCAGCTGCACACTATGTGGCAGGGGATTGGACTCAGGACCTTGTGCTTTCGAGGCAGGTGCTGTGCCACTGAGCTAACCTCCTGGTCCTACAACGTGATCTTTTGTCCCAGAGCTGAACAGGTAGATGTGTTGAACAGTGCCTCCGAGTCACCTCACAGCTGCCAGTCTGGGGGGCTCTGATCCCCAGAGCCACTTTGGCAAGGGCAGGTTCCTGGTGTTCTCACTTCCCAGACCCAGTATGAGCTGACTCTACCTGTGCATCTTCAGGCCAAAGCGGCCATGGTTCCGAAGCCACAGGGCAGAACCAAGCCTTGGGGTTGGCTGGGGTGGGAGAATGGCTCTGACTGGACCGACCATGGAGACCTCACAGCTCTCAAGAGAGTGCAAGTGCTCAAGACTGGAAGATGGTTGTGAAGTTTCCGTCAACGGACGCTTGGCGCTAAGGCTCTGCAGGTTCACAGGAAGAGGTGGCACCCATCTCTGGGCCTTTTGGAGATGGGGTAGATACTTAGGACCAAATCCCGACTCTTGCCATTTCCTTGCTGTTGATCTTGGGCAGCCAGGACAGAGCAAGACTGCATCTTTCAAAAGCTCAGAGCTGCACAAGTGAAAGACTTTGCTTTGGGTGGGAGCGCACCACAGGGTACCCTAGGGAATTGTCTCCGCGGGAGTTTTGGTTCACAGTGCTCAGCTATCCAGGCACTTGGTGGCCTCTGGAGCCATGGCCCTAGAGGGTCCCGCTACTGCTCAAGCTGGCAGCAGTCCCTGGTGTCCTCCTAGCTTTACTTCTTACCAGCACTGCGGCCTTGGCCATTTCACTTACTCTTTTCTCCTCCTGTGTGAAATGGGTCGCTGTGAGGAAGAGGACAGCATTCCAGAAACTGATCAAAACACAGGGGCTCGGCACACTAGCCTGCCAGGCTTTCACTTCTGGGTCTCAGGACGCCCCAGAATTGGTGTTTGGGAACAGAAGCTGCACAGACTGGTTGAGCTCAGAGCAGGGGTGCAGCGAGAAGAAAAGGACCTTCCCCGTGCTGAGAGGCCCTTCTGACGGTCTGTCCAACGCCCTGGGCCTCAAGGGGGAGACGGCGGACAGTCGTGGTCTCTGCCCTCCCACCTCCCGCGGCACCCTCAAAGCGAGCAGAGAGGAAAGAGGCCTGGGGTGCCCCGGGCCTGCAGAGGTGACACCTGCTTCTAGTCGCGAGGCCTCCGCCCCCTGACAGCTTCCCGAGCCACTCGGGACCCCAGAGTGTCCC
>NW_022900936.1:1550809-1561512 GCF_012274545.1 Fukomys damarensis
GGGCCCAGTACGATCCCCTCCGGCCTGGGAGCCACCTCGCCCCATCTGCGCGGTCTGCGCCGGCTCGGTGGGTGGAGCCCAGGTCCAGCGCCTGGAACCCTCGGCCAAGTGGAGAGATGCGGGGCGGCCCTGCGCCCTCAACCGAGCCCAGCCCAAGCCTGCCTGTAGCTCGTGCACTGCCAATCCCAGGCCCGCCCTTGGTGACTTGCGGGCCTTCCTCCTGATGAAGTTAAATACAACAACTACACGTGGTGCTGAGCTGAACTCCTGTCGCAGCTTGCTCCAAAGTGGCTGAGTGGCTGGCTGCTGCTTCCCCCAGGCCCTGGCTGACTCTTCCCTGATGGGAGCGGCTCTTCTGCACAGGGACGCAGGTCCCATATCCACACCTGGCCTCTGCCGGCGGTGGCCGAAAGAAAACAGCGTACATCGCCCGGTAGCAGAAGTGGGCACTGACCACAGCGAATTGAGCTCACTGTTTTCAGATTTTTTTCTTCTTTTTTTTTTTATAGAGAGGCTTCCTATGAAGCCCAGGCTGGCCCTGTACTCACTGTGTAGTCCTGGCTGGCCTGGAGCTCAAATTCATCCTCTATCCGCAGCCTGCGGAATTCTTGGGATTACAGATGTGCACGCCACACCTGGCTTAGGGTTTCATTAGAAAAGTAAAACTCCTTGGGACAGGGATTTAGCTCAGTGGTTCTGCTGCCTGCTTTGCAAGGGCAAAAGTCCTGAGTTCGATCTCCAGTACCAAAAAAAAGAAAGAAAACTCCAGAATTCCTAAACAGGACTGCATAGAGGGTCACCAGGGCTGGGGACTGATGCTTGTGGGTGGTGCCCTGTCTGCCCACCTCCACCTGTGTGCAGCCCTGTTCTGTCAGCATCAGTGCTGGTCCCTTTGTGCACCAGTTTTCCTCTTTGCTTTTGGGGAATGGAGAAGAGCCCAGAGGGGACTCCTGTTGTGGAAGTGGGGCATTGAGTCGTTGGTGCCCCTCCTTGGTATGACCCACTCTGGCATCCCGAGTGGGACTCCAGCCACTTGGGTAGCCCAGTGGCCAGCAGTGCACCAGCCTTCTGTGCCCACTCACTCCCCTCTTCTAGGCCCAGTGGGATGGGGGTATGGGGAGTGAGGAGTGAGGGCCTGGCTGTCTCCCCTGGAAGGGAAGGCACAGTGGACGACAGAGCCAAGAGAGCTCCTGAGGCACCCAGCTCCGGGGTGTGCAGGGCCGGGATGAGCAGACAGACGCACAGACACCACTCTGCTGTTCTGCCTGGTCCTCCAGGCCACCAGTGCGGCTTTGTTTCATTAAAAAATAAATGGCTCCTTAGAGTTCTTTACTTCTGGATGGTGCCAGGTGGCGAAGTGGTACTTCCAGCCGGCCTGGCAGGCTTGGGAAACAGAAAGTGGTTCTGGGACCTCACTTCCTTTGCAGGCAGAGCAGCCCCAGTGCTGGCTCTGTACCCTGAGCAAAAACTTTCTGGTAAGTTCAGTGTATTCACAAGCTGTTGAGTGGCCTGTGTACATCATGAGTGAAACAGAAATGAAATTCTAGGAATGGCTCCTGTGCCTGCTTTTCTTTGTGAGCCTTGTGCTGTGGAGCCATCTTTGCCCTGCACCCCTAGCTCCAGGACAGGCTGAGCCCCACACTCCAAGGAGGGCAGAGGACGGCTTCACGCCCCCATACCCCCTGTCCAAGGCGCTCCTCTTTGGCTGCCCAGGCACTGTTCTGCTTTGCTGTGTTCACCAGTGCTGTGTAGCTCCTGTAACATATGGGTGTGGTTTTGTGGGGTTTTTTTTTTGGTACGGGGATTGAACTCGGCCCCTTGCACTTGCAGTGCAGGTGCCAGAACCACTGAGCTAAGTCCCTGGCCCTGTGGGTGTGGTTTTTACCAGCTGCATGAGAACGATTTTAAAGCAGATGGATTTCCTCCTAGATGTATTCAACCAGCTTTCCTGGCATTAATCTGGAGGACTCCAGCATTGCACTGTTGCCTACATGTGGATGCTTAAAAAGTGGAAGTTAAAAATAAATTCTGTGTAAAATAAAAGTCATATGACTGACTCTGAACTGCTGGAGAATTTTAAGAATTAGGTTGGTTCTAATGACCTTAAAAAAACCCCACCGGTTACCCGAAGACTTGATGTCACACTGGTGGCTGTAAAGCCCTGTTTCTGTCTTGCAGGAGGGTGTGAAGACCGAGAACGACCACATCAATCTGAAGGTGGCGGGGCAGGATGGCTCAGTGGTGCAGTTCAAGATCAAGAGGCACACCCCACTGAGCAAGCTGATGAAGGCCTACTGCGAGAGGCAGGTGCGCGGGCTGGGCCTGCTGGTTGTCCCCCAGGGGCCCTGAAAGCGCCTCTCCCTGGGTTTCTGTGAATCAGCCATCTGCCAGGCATCCTCCAGGGTGGGCTGCTCTTCAGGGACTGCATAAGTCCTGGTGCTGACCACTGGTGGTATCTTTGCTTTAATTAATTAATTAATTTATTTATTTATTTATTGGTACCTGGGATCGAACTCCGGTCCTTGCGCTTGCAAGGCAGATGGTGGAGCCACTGAGCTAAATCCCCAGCCCCCTTGCTTAAATTTATGAATTTCCCAGAAATGGCAAATGAAGCATTCTTCTTCGCTTCTTTTTTGGAATATGCCTGTAGAGCACTGTCCTTGTTGATGCTTTGGTTTTTCTTCTGCCTAGGAAAGGGAAGAAAATGCTTTATTCTTTGACTTTACTGGATTTCAAAACAGCAAGCGACCAAGTAGGTTAGCCGTTTCTGGTTGGCGCTGACAGTGTTCTCTGACACCATTAGGTTCACATTGTGCTTTGGTTCATCTGTTTATTTTGTTCTCGCTGAGATCTATGTGTGTGGGCCCCCTTTGGCGGAGGTATCTCACCTCATCCTCTCTGTCCCTCAGCTGTGGCTCAGAGGTGCTGCACTCTGTCTTTAGTACAGGGCCAGAGTACAGGGCTGGTCTCCTCTGCCCTTGTTTGGCTTGGTCTGCTTGTTGCTGTTTGTGTGTGTTTCTGGGTGCAAGTCACTAATTGGTCACCCCAGTTCCATCCTCTTCTGCACTGAGACCCGCGTGGAAGGGCACGTGATGCCACTGCCAGGCCATCTCTGCTTCCCAGGGTCCTCTGGGAGCCTCCTTCCTGCATTATTTGGGTCAGTGTTACCCTGTCTGGTGGCATAGCCTCATCTCATCAGAAATAGGAAGCTGAAAATGACCTTAACACTTGGGTATTTGGCTACATGTAGACTTCCAAGTTGCAGTCCATTTTCTTCTGTGTAAGTTACTGTGGTTTTGCAATACTGGGGATTGAAGCCAGGCTTCCTCACTGAACTGCGTCCCCAACGCTTTTTAATTTTTTGAGACAGAGTCTTGCTAAGACACTGAATTGCCCTTCCTTGGCTGGTACTTACAATCCTCTTGCTTCAGCCGAGATTATAGGCGTGTGCCACCACATCTGGTGACATTCTGATTCTCTTCCTGTGTGTGTCCCTTGGGTTTTCTCAGGAAGTGTCAGGGCCGTCTCCTGCCCTGGCCAGCTGAAGGTCTATACCAGGTGTTTGTCTTTGGGGTGCCTTGAGGGCTCCTTCCGTCTAGAGACTTATTTTCAGCTTCAGAAATGTGACTATGAGTTCTTTGATAATCTGTGTCCTTTTGTAGTTTCTATTCTCCCTAGAATTTCTTGTTCTCCTGCAGTTGACTGTCCTCAGTGTTTTCATTTTGATCACTTTTCCCCATTTTACTTTTCTTTTCTGGGAATTTTTCTTAACTTTATTTCATTTATTTATTTATTTATTTTTGGTACCTGGGATTGAACTTGTGCTTGTGAGGCAGGTGGAGGCACCACTGAGCTAAATCCCTGGCTCGCTTGCTTGCTTCTGGCTCTCTCTGTCTGTCTTTTTCTTCTTTTCTTTTCTTTTAATTTTTATTTTGTTTTGAGACAGTGCCTCACTATGTAGTTCAGGCTGGCCTTGAACTTGCAGTGATCCTCTTGCCTCAGCCTCTGGAGTGCTGGGATTACAGTTGTGCGTTACCATTCCTGCTTGGCCATTCTTATTTCTCTGGTGATTTTTACTTTACAAGAGTTTTTTGCCCCCTGTTCTTTTGAGTTTCCTTTTTTTTTCCAAAGGGAACTTGCTCTTGTGTTCTGGATATATGTGCATTGATTTTTTTTTTTTTTACCTAAGAGCTCTGAGCTTGCGCGCGTGTGTGTTTAATTGCTCTGCCTCTTTCCTTCCTGTCTCTTCACTCCCTTTCTTTCTTTTTTGGTCTGACTCATGTTGACATTTTTCCTTGAACAAACGTCCTCTGCTCCTTGTGTTTGAGGGTGTGGCCGCAGGGGCTGCCTGGCCAGGCCTGGTGGCCATGTTGGAGGGGCCCAGACACTGTAATCTGAGAGTAGCTCCAAGTGTTCCGGAAGTGAGCTGAGGGGCTGGGGTGGGGCTGGCTTTTTTCTTGCTACTGGCTGGCCACTTGTCCCTGGTGTCCTGAGCTCAGAGCTCCAGGAAGTAGATGTAAGGTCTGTGGTCATCACGGGACAGTTGCGGGGAGCGGCTAGCTGGCTGGCTGGCCTGGGCACATGGCTGTGAACTTTGAAGGAAGCATTCTGGTCCGTGCCCAGGTGCTCCTGGCCTCTCCACCCCAGCCCGCAGCTGTTGCCCCTACACCGCAGCGCCCAGGGTCCAGTGCCCAGAATCACAGCGTCTGTCTGCCGGCCTCCCCTGCTGTTCACTTTGTCCCTGGGGAGTGCTTTCATTTATGTCCTTTCCGCATGGCTTCTAGAGGGCTTGGAGTTGCTGTTTTAACCCAGCTTCTTGATAAATGATTGTGCCTGCCCCAGCCATGTTCACTGCCCTTGGACTGGACAAGATGGGCTCTGCCTTATTTTGGCTGGAAAGTGCCCCTCCTTCCTGCGTCCTGTGGCTTCCTTTACCTCGGCCCTTGCTGTCACCTGACTTGTTTCTCTCCAGGAACTTTCTGAGAGGGAAGGGCGGTGCCAGCTATGTAGAAGTCCTGCTGGCTTCTGGGAGAAGAGGGAGCTGGGCAGACACGCACCAGGAGTGAGATGTGAGGAAGGTGGCCTCTGAGGGTACTGGTCAGGACACTGCCTGAAATAGGCCGGGGCCACAGTAAGCGTTTCTGCTCACCTGGCTCATAAATGTATATATTCAGAATTCTGGTATGTTGATTTTTTAAAAAAATTCAGCTGTGAAGGTTTAACAGTAATTTTGTTTTCTTTCCAGGGCTTGTCAATGAGACAGATTAGATTCAGGTTTGATGGGCAGCCCATTAACGAAACAGACACTCCAGCACAGGTACGTAGCTGGCCATGCACCGGCTGCCCCAGGGGCACCCACACCGTGGCCACGTGGGAAGCACTTGAGAGTTATTGATGGACGGATAGAATGCCTAGTTCTCTCTCTCTCTCTTTTTTTATTTTGGTACAGGGGATTGAACACAGGACCTTGTGCTTGCAAGGCAGGTGTGGCAGCACTGAGCTACCTCCCGGGCCCTTAACAGTGGTTTTATGGGTTTGCCCCCAGTTTTCCTTGTCAGTACTTGTTTGCAGAATATAAGAGTCACATTTCTCCAGGGGAGTTGGCACATGTCCATAACACATCTCAATTCTTTGTTTTCATTCCCTTTGCCATCCCTAACCCCTCCCCACTTGCAAAAGATCTCATTTTTTCCTGCTGGTCTTTTATTTTGCTACTATATTTTGGGTTTCTCATATAAGAGAAACAATGTAACATTTAATCTTGTGTGTGGTCCTAACTTTTTTATTTTTTTATTTTTTTTTGAGACAGGTTCTCACTATGTAGTTGAGACTGACCTGGTGTAGCCCAGGCTGATCTCGAACTCACAGTGAGCCTCCTGCCTCAGCCTCCTGCGTGCTGGGATTAGAGGCATGTGTCACCACGCCCGGCTTTGTTTTAACTTTGAATTCGCAGATTTTAAAATTTTGGTGTTTTGAGATGAGGTTTTTCATTTGAGAAAATGGTTCTATCACATGTCACCCGTGGTCCCCAGTTGGGGGACCTGTGCTCTCAGGGCACCTGGTCAGTACCTGGGCACTTCCCAGGAATCCCCAGGGAGGCTGGGCAGAAGCTCCGTCCTGCCAGTTGTCCGCACTCTGAGTTCACAACTTTAATCAGTCTGTAGCTGGGCGCTGGATTCCGTTCCTGTACCCGTAAGCGTTTTCACAGGCGAGGGTGGCAGGGGTGGCATCATGCCCCATCGTCACCCTGACTGCAGGGCTAAGCGCCTGCCTACCTCAGCTTCCGTCTTGGAGCTACACACGCTTCACACTTGAGTTCAAGTGGCAGCCCTTGCTGTCGCCACTTGGGAGTCCCAGTTTTGTTGGTGTAAAATGGGGACGGTAGCTTTTTCTTTCTCCCTTACAAGGTAATAGTCAATGGGAATATTTTATGTAAAAATATTTTTGCAGAACATTTATTGAAAATAATTCTGCAGTATTTAATTGCTAGCTGCCTTTGGAACTCAACCCCCCTAGATACAGTGGTGGGCTTTCTGAGAACCCTGAGGGAGTGAGCAGGGTGCGAAAGGCCTGGAGAGGAGCTGGGCTGGTAGGTGGGGGTTCGCTGGCTCAGATGGTCACCCCAGCAGGCCTGGTGTCTGCACCCCCAGAAGGACTTGTCCCCCTGAGAAGACTGCAAAAGTGTTCCCGCTCCCAGCCAGGGCAGGCCCTGGGCAGACCATCCCTTCTGTTCAGAGTGAGAACGCTCAGGGAATGTTTTTGTACTTGATTTATCGGAAGAGAAGCACATGGGCAAGGCTTACTGGCCTCTATCCTGGCGTTGAAGGCAGGGAGGGCCCACAGCGAGTCTGTCTTCATGGCCCTTATTTTTGGCCCGCTGCCCTTGCCGTAAAGCACGTGGCTCATGCAGGCTAAACTGGCGGCGCTTCACTGGGATCGGAGTCTGTGTGCTATGGTCAGTGTGAAGTTTAAACATGTCCGTTTAATTATTTTCCTTTTGGAACCAGGGATCGAACTCAAGTCCTTGTGCTTACAAGGCAGGCGGCAGAACCACTGAGCTAAGTCCCCAGCCCCATGTCAGTTTAATTTTAATGACTGTTTTCCTGACAGTTAAAGTTCTTAGCTGTGACTTTTCCTGCATGAGCTTTGTAGGGGAAATTATTTGGATTGATAGTGGGGAGGTAGTTGTGACACCGCAGCGTGACAAAGGGTGGGCAGGCTGCCTCTAGTGTGGGGGAGCGGGTGGGGTGCCTGTGTCCATTCACTTTCTTCTGACATCTCTGCACTCTCTCACTGGGCCTGGCCACTGTGACTGACAGCTGGAGATGGAGGACGAGGACACCATCGACGTGTTCCAGCAGCAGACGGGAGGTGCGGCCTCCAGAGGGACCGTCCCCCACCCTGCATTTGCTGTGGAGTGGTGAGCGCACGCCCAAGCTGATCACCGGAGTCTGGGAAGCCAAGGACAGTCACCGAGCACCCACCTCTGTCGGGTGCACTCGCAGTGCAGCGCAGAACTGCATCTACAGAGACGCGTCTACAGCTTCAATTGGGCCAGGTTGTTTTTTGATTAGATAACATGAGTTGTGAGGTTTTTGTTTTCATTTTTTTTTTTTCTCCCCTCCAAAACATTTTTCTGCGAGAGCTGTGACCGAGTGGCGGCTCTCACCCTGGAGTGGACTGCTCCTGAGCTGCCTGTCGTAATCATGTAGACAGCGCGTGCTCTCCCAGGGAGTACGGCTGTGGGATGGAGCAGGGTTCCACTTGCTTTTTGTTGTAGATACAGGTTACTACAATTGCAGCTTCAGACTCCATCAGGCAAATGGTTAAGTTGAAGGGAAGAACTGGACTGCTTCCTGAAAAGGAAAACGTACGTGACAAGTCATAGCGTGATCGGGCCGTGTCCCCTGGGCCCTGAAGCTAGGATGCCGTCCCTCTGGTCAGTACCTGGTGAAGGGTACCCGGGCAGAGTTACCAGCTTTTCCCCTTTTCGTAACACAGAATAAAGTAACTACCACATTTCTCATTTGGTAATTGTATCGTGGCCTCTGATGAATAATTATGGTCTTCATATAAACATAAGTTTCCTGAATTTGCAGTTACATTTCTGTGTAAAAGAGCTACTTCAAAGTGTGGTCGCAAAAGAAACCATGGAAAGGTGACTGTGTTCTTCTCATGGATCCATGCTCCGCCGCTTTCCAGTTACGTGTTGATGTCATGCATTAGTCCGGTGACTCCAGTTCTGTGACGTGTTGGGCTCTATACCAGTTACAATGTTCATAGCTCTGCCTGTTGTCCTTCTCTAAGGATCCACTGCTGCTTGGCAGCCTTTCTCTGACTTTCATGGTCACCTGACAACGACCTGCCATCTCTTGCTTGCTTAAAATTCTGCAAAAAGTGTTCTTTGTTTTGCTGTATGGGCTCGGGGTGGGTTGTTTGTTGGCTCTGTTGTGTTTATTCACCAATTTGTACATTATTTGTTGTCCTTTACTACTGTAAACAGTAAATATAGTTTGGTATTCTGTCTCTTGGCTCACATTAAACACTGCGTTTGGCGTAGGGCGAATGTCAGAGCTCAGTACACATATTGACTGTGCAGCAGGCCACTCAGAAATGGACTCCAGAGATGTGGAAAGCCATTTGACCTGATGGCCCCGACATTGCCCAAGCTGGGCCACATTTCCCCTGCCAGCCAGCTGATCTGAACTGCTTTTTTTTTTTTAAATTTTTTTTAAAATTTTTTTGTTTTTTTTGAGACAGGGTCTCACTATGTAGTTGAGACTGACCTGGAACTCACTATGTAGTGCAGGCTGGTCTTGAACTCAGCAATCCTCCTGTCTCAGCCTCCCTAGTGCTGGGATTACAGGCATGCACCACTGTCCTAGCTGATCTGCACTGCTTACGATGATGACACTCAACTCATCCTGCTGGCCTCGGGTTGGGGGTAGGTGGGTCTGGGTGTTAGTCTAAGTTTTAGGGCATCTTAATATTTCTGCTGTTTGAATATTCTATTTTATTTATTTTTTTGAAACAGGGTCTCTGTAATTCAGGCTGGTCTTGAACTCACTGTGTAGCCCAGGGTGACCGCGAACTTGCTGGAATCCTCCTGCTTCAGCCTCCTGAGTGCTGCTGGGACTACAGGCACGTGCTTCCATGCCCAGCTGAATGAATTTTTTTTTTGGTACCGGGGATTGAACTCGGGTCCTTGTGCTCGAGAGGCAGGCGGCAGAACTACTGAGCTAAATCCCTGGCCCTCGGCTGAATATTTTCTTTTGTGACTTTGATAGCCTACTCATGTCAATTTGAAAATGAACTGAAGTCTAGGTATCTGAGATGTAAAGCCAGATTAAGAGTCAACAGTGACCAACAGTTTTGGTCAGTGAGCCAGGGGAGCACAAGGTGAAAGGTGGTGGGCAGCGGGACACAGTGCTCTGAGTCACTGGGCAGCGGGAGGACATGGGTTAAAGCACGGTGCAAACGGCCGTTTGTCACATCCTCTATGTAACAGAAAGGCTGTTGAATCCAGCAGAGTCCATAAGGAGAGGGACGAATTTCAGGGCCTTTCAGTCAGGTGAGACTTGCAGCCAAGAAGTTGCCTGCCTATATGTTAAGTTGCTCCAGCTTCCTCTGCCCTGATGTTAGCAGAAAGAGCAGCGTGTCTTCCAGACCTTCATTTTAGAAAAGTACCTGAATTGTGCATTTGGAATAGTAGATTTGCTGGTATTGGGAGATAGCATTTGTTTTTCAGTGGTGTGGCTGCAACCCTGGGCCTTGTGCATGCTGTAATACTGACCTACGTTCCAGCCCAATATTTTAGAAAACATTAAATCAAATAATTTAATACCCAGAATCTTAGGATTCAGTGGATGCCTCTGGGTGATAGACCCTACTTATCCCTGTATGGGTTTCCAGGGTCCCAGCTGGAGCCTTCTGGATTTTAGCACGGAGGCTCCACGTTTCAGGATCCCCACAGTCCCAGCACTGCAGGGGTCTGCAGCTGTGCTGTGCACCGCACCCGCTCCCACTCAGGTGGAGAAACTGCTTTCCTGAGGCTGTCAGGGCACTGGTCAGCTGGGACACTGTGCTCCGGACCTCAGCTGACACTCAGAGCCACCTCCCCTTGTCCTTGTTTGGAAAAGCCACTGTTACCCGCTGCTCACAACCCTTGTGGTCCAGGTTGAGAGTTGCCAGATGTACCAGGTTAAAGCAGAACTGCAAATAACTTCATGATGACCCTGAGGGGGAAGTTAGGGAGGTCCTGGGGCTCTGAAGATCAAATCCCTTGTCCAGCTGTGCTGATGTGAGATTTGCATCTGGCTTTCACAACCCGTTTTGTCTTTTGGGGGGCGTCTTTTTTTGCCATTCAAGGCTGGAACTCATCCTGATACAAACTGTAAGCCAAATGTCTGAAAATGAGTGGAGGACACTGCTCTCTAAGAGCAGGATGTCTGGAGGAGAGCGCTGCAAGTGGAGAAAACAGGAAGCATCAGGTAACTGCTGTTGGTGGTCTTGATGCCCACGCTTCCAATGGCTGGAAAGAGGCGCAGACCCAGCGGGGCAAGGAACTGCGGGCTTCCCTGAGGGGAGGCAGACCGAGAGCTTGGCTAGGGCAGCGTGTCCGCAAACGCCCGGACGCGTGTGGGAAACGGGGTCCGGCTTACGGGGAGGGGCGCCACGTGGACCGCGCCTGTGCGCCGCGCCCC
>NW_022900936.1:1561864-1574187 GCF_012274545.1 Fukomys damarensis
CACTCTGCGAGGCTGCAGCTCGACCTGGGGCTGAGCGCTCCGCGGTGCCGCCCGGCCGCTGTCAGTGGGGTTCGCTGCGGTGGTTCCCGTAATTAGGTCGCAGATAGTTTGGGGACCGAGTTGAAAATAAGCTAAGTAACAACGCATTACAAGTTAGTGGCAAGCGCACGTGCAGCCCCATTTCCTCAGCTGTTGGTGGCGCCGCGCAGTGAGAGTTGATGTTGGGCTTCAGCAAACCGGTGTTACGAGCACAGGCTCGTTAAATGTTCAGGTAGTGCTCAACGCCCAAGGTCCCTTCGGGAACGAACATTTATACCTTTGTCTTGCATTTTTGAGACCGGGTTTCACTACGTATACGTGGCCCAGGCTGACTATGAACTCATGATTTATGATTCTCCTGCGTCTCCCGAGTGCTGGGAACACTGGCAGCAAATAGAGCTGTCACAACACCCAGATGTTTTTGTATATTTCGGAGAGATTTTCAGGGGACAGCTGGGGGGGGTGTGTGCGCCCTGAACGGAAGGTTGACTGGAGGCGCTGTTACCCGTCTTTTGTTGAGAGAAGGGTTCAGACGTGTGAACACTGCGTTTCTTGGTGCCCCAGTCTTTTGTTTCTTTTACTTTTTTTTTGTACTGGGGATTGAACTCAGGTCCTTGTGCGTTCGAGGCAGGCGCCAGAAGCACTGAGCTAAATCCCTGGCCTTGTCTTACTTTTTTAGCCCTGTTTCTACATTGTGAGCAGGTGTTACTGTTTCACTTTTTTTTTTTTTGTAAATATACGGGGATCAAACTCAGGTCCTTGCGCTTGCAAGGCAGGCGGCAGAACCACTGAGCTAAATCCCTCGCCCACTTTTTCACTTTTATAGAGAAGGAGACCATCAGGCCTCTGCATAGGGAATTGAGTTCAGGCTCCTGTTCAATCCAGTTTTGGGCTGGTGAAGTTGATTTTTTCCTCTTTACAAAGCTTCATCCATTATTTCCACAGCATTGCCAGTTAATTTGCAGTAATAAACCTAAGTAACGATTGTTTGCCAGAGCTGTATCCCAGAAGTGTGTCATCTGTGTTTTTATGTCTTAATACATGAAATGCTGGACTATCTCTGGCAGATGGCTCAAGTTCTGTACTCTGACACTGCTGAGCTGGCATTGGGAAATGTAATTAAGGCTACTACTCTTCACTGACTTTAAGAAAGAGAGATGATCTTGGATTACCGGAGTGGAACTAGTAATCACAGAAGGCCCAAAAGCGAGGGAGGAGATTCAGAGGTTCCAGGTATCTGTGGTGGCTGCTTTGAAGAGAAGGGGGCTGTGAGAGGGCTGTGAGCTGCCAAGAAACTGAGCATGAGGAGGCAGGCGCAACCTGACTTCAGCCACGTGGATTGAGCTGTGTCAACAGTAAGGCAGAACTTGGGCTGCAGCCCTGCCTACACTGGCCCTCACTTCTGACACACGGGAACTGTGAGGTCAGCACTGGGTGCATTTCTGAGGCCCCCAGTTTGTATTAAGTTGTGGCAGTGAGAGAGCCAGAGTACAACAGTACAGTGAGTAGGTGCTGTGCTGAGGGATTTTCCCCCCTATGTCCTGATATAATAAAATTCCACTTAGGGTCTCTTGTGTCTTAGCACCTAGTTTGTCCTCAGCGTATTTAAGGGAGTGTGAACCGGTGTAGAGGTAAACACAGCAGAAACCCTCTGTGGAGTGGAGTAAAGGTAGATTTGGATTTGTGTCCCAGCACACTTGACTGCTTGGGGATGGAGAATTGCGAGTTCAGGTATGGCTCTGTTCAGGCTCCTGATTTTACAGGAAATTAATCTGCAAAAAGATTTGCTTCTGTTCATAGAGTAGGAAAAAAGGAGAGGCGGGAAAAGAACCAAGTGTTTTAAATTGCTGCCTTCATACCATCCAGCCTTTCCTGGACTGAGAGACAGGCCTAGTTAGTATCCTAGGGCTGCCACCAGTGGGGCAGCTCAGCTCAACTCAGCAGAAGTTTATTCTCTCCCACTTTATTTATTTTTTTGGTACCTGGAATTGAACTTGGGACCTTGCACTTGCAAGAAACACAGCGGAACCTCTGAGCTAAATTCCCAGCCCAGTTCTCTCCCACTGTAGAAGTCTCAAATCCAGGTAGACAAGGCAGTGCTCCCTGGGGAGGCTTGTGGGGGGGCTGCTGCCTTCCCCCCACTGGTTGGGGGCAGTCCTTGTCCTTGGTGCTCCTTAGCTTGTCCCCTGTCACTCTGATCTCTCCTCTACCCTCCCACAGCCATCATCCCTGTCTGTATTAGTGTCCATATTTCCCATTTATGAGGACTCCGGTTGGTAGGTGGGGTGAGAGAGCTCTGTAATCCCAGCAACTTGGGAGGCTTGTGAAATTGAGGTCAGCTCGGGCAACAGAGTAAACCCCATGTCAGAAAGCAACAGAAAGGTATCAGTCTTTGACTTAGAGCCCACCTGGTCAGTGTGACCTTTTTTTTTTTTAAACTGGAGGTTGAACCCAGGGCCTTGTTCTTGCTGAGCAAGTGCTTTGCTATGGAGCTATATTCTCAGTGCTTTTCACTTTGAGACAGGGTCTCACTATTTTTGATACTTTTGCCACAGCATCCTGAGTGGCTAGGATTACGGGGCTGTGCCACTGCACCTGGCTTCTTCACTTTATTTCTTGAGACAGGGTCTCATTAGATAGTTCATGCTGGCCACCTGAGTGCTGGGATTACATGCGTGCACCACCATGCCCAGCTTCTTCACTTTAATTGTTACATCTATGAATACCCAATTTCCAAATCACATTAACAGATTTTGGAGGACTTAAATTTAGGGGGGTGCTATCTACTCAGTGTGGTATCTAATAGGAGCCCAGAGCCTGCATGTTCCAAACTGGCTCCTTAGGTGTTTGGGCCAAAGACCTTGACATGTTCCACCATCCTCCCTCCATACTCCACCCGAGCACAGCATCCACTTCCCCAGGCTGGTCCTGGCCACTCACACCCTGGCCTGGATTCCCAACTCCTGTTCTGCCTGGTCCTTTTCCCTTACACTTTGTCCTGTTTTCAGCACAGCAGACAAACCCTGTCAAGGTTTAAGTTGTGCACACATGCGGCCCTGGGGATCTGGAGACTGGCAGGAGGTTGCCAGTTTGAGGGCAGCCTGAGAACCGAAGAGATGTTGTCTGAAATGACACTGCTCTGCAGCACGGCGGGGAACCCTGAGGGTCAGTAGCGCTCCTTTTCTTTGCTCTGCCCGCCTTCCCCGCCTCCACCCTTTCTGACTCCTCCCCACCCCCGGTTTATCCCCAGAATTGGCACCCAGCTCCCTGGATAGCTTCCCCCACTTCAGGGAGAAGCCAGCCCTGCCTGGCCTTCCCTGCCAGTTCCTCTTTAGTGTTTAAAGTGTTTTTTATGTAAGTTTATAAAAGATTGCTTTTCAGATTAAATAATAAATGAACATCTGTGTTACTCAGCTTTCTATTATTATGACAAGATACTTCAAATTATAAAGGGTAATGGGGGCCGGGGATTGAACTCAGGGGCACAGTTCCTGCCTCGCGAGCACAAGGTCCCGAGTTCAATCCCTGGTACCACAAAAAGCGCGGTGGTGGTTGGTTTGTTTCAGTTCACAGCTTTGGAGGTTTCTGTTCATGGTGGGGAAGAATCATTGCTTTTGGGCCTGTGGCAAGGAATCTATCATGTTAGGGGCAAGCAGCAGAACACAGCTGTTCACCTCATGGCCAGGACATGAAAGAGAGCAAAAGGAGGGGCTGGGGTCCCAGCGTCTTCTTTTTGTTTTTGTTTTTGGTACCAGGGATTGAACTCAGGTCCTTGTGCTTGCGAGGCAGGCGGCAGAACCACTGAGCTAAATCCCTGGCTCCCCAGTGTCTTCTGAAGGACATGCCCTTGGGCCCCAGAAGGGCTGCCTGGCCCTCTGTCCATTCTCTGTGTCCTGGCTGAGCCTTGAGCCCCTGTTAGGATGTGTACTGCCCTGAAATGACTGGGGCACCTGCGCGTGGACTGGAACCTTCAGAACTGAGCCAGATTAAATGGACCATCTCCGGTGTTTGTCACAGTAACAGAAAGCTGGCTAGCACAGTCTTCATGGCTCCTGGCTGTGACCATGAGTGGTGACGTCAAATCTTTGTGCTGCTTCCCCCCACCAGCAGAAGTACACTTGTTTTCGCTTTCACAGTATCTTCTCTTCATGTCTTTTGCTAATTTTATATAGGGTTGTTTGACTGTTGTAGACGGGTTGGAGCTCTGTCGCTAATCTGTGTGGGTGACCTTGTGTTCGTTACTGTATCCCTGCTTGTGCTTAGTCTTTTCAGCCTTTGTGGTGTCTTCTTTCCCAGCCACTGTAAGGAAAGCAGCTCCCCATGAGTTCCCTCCCACACAGTGAGTTGACATAGCGGACAAGGCCCCCAGGACGTGTGCATCTGGAGGACCGTCCCTGCAGTCCTGGCAGTGGGTGTAGCTGCTCCTCAGAGGTTTGCCCTGCCCTGGGTTTCCCTCTGTCCCTGTCTCCTTCCTGTGCCCCTGCCCAGGCAGTGACCAATCCGCCTCTGCTCACTTCCGGCTGGGTGTCCAAGTCTCCCTCTCTCTTTGTCCCCTTCCCAGGAGGTGACTGATTCATCTTCACTTCCTGTGGAGTCTAGTAGGTTTTTGTCAGACTTCTTCAGCTCAGCCTGCTTGTGTTGGACTTCAGTTGTGCTGTTTCCTGTTACCCCTAGTGCCCGCCCACAGATAGGGAGTAACTGGAATAAGTAAGAACGAGGTAGGACCGTTGGGACAGTGCTCTGTCATCAAGGTTAGGTGACTGGGATCTGCCTCCCCTCAGCTGCCGTGGGGGTGCAGGCATGTGGCCTGCACGTGCTGGGCAGAGAGATGATGATGATTCACATTGGGGCAGGAGAGAGCAGGGCGGCATGAGATTTCCTTACAGTTCTTGGAACAGCCATTGGACACTTTGGTATTCCTCCTGGAATTTTCTCTCTCTCTCTCTCTCTCTCTCTCTCTCTCTCTCTCTCTCTCTCTCTCTCTCGTACGGATTGAACTTGGGTCCTTGCACTTGTGAGGCATGTGGCACCACCTCTGAGGTAAATCCCCAGCCCTGGAATTTTCTTATTTACTTTGTACTGGAGACTTAATTTGGGCCTTCTACACTGAGCTACATCTCCAGTCCCTTTAAATTTGTTTTGTTTTGTTTTGTTTGAGATAGGGTCTTGCTAAGTTGCCCTTACCCGGCTTGAACTTCGGTCCTTCTTCCTCAACCTTCCAGACTACTGGGATCTCAGGCAGCACCACAGCTTCCATTAACGTTTTCACACCTTAGTTGGCAAGGAGCTGAAACCCTGGGAAGCCAAACCTCAGGTAAGGGTGGCCTGCTGCATTCTCCTTTTGTTTCGGAGTAACAATCCGTTGTGTGGTAGCCTACCCTTGTCTGTGTGTTTGGGCTCTTTCTGTTCTTGGCCCTCACAGACCGACCTGCACTGTGCATTGTGTGTCTTTCTGTGGAGCTGCTTTCGTTTCTCTTGCATAAATATCTGGGTCGCTGGAAGTGAAGAGAGACTTCCCAAGCATCTGTCTCTTTCCATTCTCACCAGTACTGCGCAGAGTTCAGTTGCTCTGCCTCCCCATGGTGCGTAGGACAGTTGGGCTTTGAGTATTCAGTCATTCTGTTGGGTGTGGATTCCTATCTTGCTGTGGGCTTTTCTGGTTGTTTTGTTTTTGTGGTACTGGGCCTTGAGCCTAGGGTCTCTGCACTGAGCTACATCCCCAGCCCTTTTTTACACTTGTTATTAGCCAAAAGCCGATTTTTAGCAGAGAAGTGATTCCCCAGCCCTTTTTACATTTTTGAGATAAGGTTTGCTGAATTGCCATTGCTGCACTCAAACTTGTGACCCTCCTGCCTTGGCCACCACACTGCCCTTTGTTTTGTTTTGTTTATGTAGCCTAGGCTGGCCTGAAACTCTCAGTGACCCCTCGCCCTCAGCCTTGGGTTCCAGGGTCACATTGTGCCATCATGTGCGGCTTCACACCCTGCTCTTACTCCGGTTTCTGTTGGATTTCCTTGGTGACTGATTCTTTGCCATTTATGTGGGTTCTGATTTTCATTGATGATATCTTTTTTTTTAACTTTTCATTAAGTTTATTGGTACATTTTAGGTATACAATACAATTGCATTCATCATTAGGATCTTGTACTTTTACATGATGTATCTTGGTTCTTATTTTTCCCCACTTCCCTGCCCTCCCTTCACCCCCTTCCCTATTTACAAAGACCTTGTTTCCATTTTTTCCTTTTCTCATACTTTTTCCTTCCCTTCTTTCCTTTCCCCTACCACCTCTATATTCCCTATGCCTTTAGACCTTTTCTTCCTATTCTTTTTTTGGGGGATACTGGGGAACGAACTCAGGACATACTTACCAGGCAGTCTGTGGCACCACTGAGCTGAATCCCTAGCCTTTTCCCATTTTACATTATCAATTATACATTTTGTTTTGTTTTGCTTTTTTGGTACCGGGGATCAAACTCAGGTCCTTGTGCTTGCAAGGCAGGCGGCGGAACCGCTGAGCTAAATCCCTGGCCCAATCAATTGTACATTTTGATCCTTATTTACACTTTTAGTTCCTCACAAGGAAAACTTCGGTATTTACATACGTCCTATTTATTTCACTTAAGAGTATGGCTTCAGTGTGCATCCATTTAGCTATAAATGACTAGTTTCTTGTTCTTTATGGCTGAGTAGTACTCCATTTTTTATATACATATAAAAAGACATCTTTATCCAGTCTCCAGTTGATGGGCAGTTGGGCTGTTTCCAAGCTTTAGCCATCACAAACTGTGCCACTCTGAACATGGGTGAATATATCTCTGTGGTATGATTCTTTTAATTCTTTTGGAAAGATACAAGAATAGGTATAGCTGGGTCAAATGGGGCTTCTAGTTGTTTGAGGAATCTCCATCTTGATTTCCACAGTGGTTGCACTGATGAAATATCTTTAAGTCTTCTGCTCATTTTTAAATTGTGTTGTTCCTGAGTTGTAGCATTTCCTTTTGTCATGTGCATAAACTTTTTTGTTGGAGGTTTGTCCTGTAAGTAGCCCTCCAACTTCCCTTAGCCAGAGACTCCCCTCTTGTTTTTCAGGCAGGCATGGTCCCACTGAGCCACATCCTGGCCCCCTCTCTTGTTTTCATTATGGTGTTCAGCTGACATTTTTAAGTGTGTGTTACAATTTTGTTAATTGTTCCTCACTGTTGTATAACAGATTTCTAGGCCTTTTCCATCTCAGATGACTGAAACTATGCCTGTCCTGAGGCTTGCCTTCTAATTTGCATAATTTTGCCATTTAAAATGCAGACTTTACAACAAAATTTCAATGAAGTCCAACATATTCAATTTAAAGTATTTCTTGGTTCTGTCTTATATTTAAGAAATCATTGCTAAATAGAAAGTTACTAAGGTTTTCTCTTATGATTTCTTCTAGGAGTTTTATAGTTTTAGCCCTCACATTTAGATCTGTGATCCTTCTCTTATAAAGTTTTATATACTCCAAGGAGATCAAGACCAAGGCTTATTTGCACATTATTTGCAAATGCTTTGCTTCTGTGTTACTTTTAGGCCACCAGTCTACCCTGGCCCAGTCTTTCCTCGAGGACACCAAAGTGACCTCATTCAAAGAGCCTGATTGCACAGTTTGATCTGCTTTTGCATTTGACCTGGAGGTCATTCTGCACAAGCCAGTAGGCATGGTTACAGCTAGCTATAGAGTGGACTCCAGGATCCACTCGGTGCTCTTTGGGTAGGCATTGGGGCTTATCCCAGGGCCTCCCCCACTTTCCTGTTACAAATAGACCTGAAATGAATGGGCTATGTGTGCGCCTTTTCCTCTTTCTGCTGGGTGCATTGCTAGAAATGGAACTGCCGGGTCAAGTTTAAGTTCATCTTGTGTGGTGGGTATTTTTTTTTTTTTTTTGTACCAGAGATCGAACTCGGGTCCTTGGCAGGTGGCGGAACCACTGAGCTAAATCCCCGGCTGTAGTGGGTATTTTTAAAGCCACTGTTTTAAGAAAAAATAATTTTTAAACAAATTCACATTCTCAAGGAATTAGTGACAAGGAATAAAATTTGTGATATAGGTAAGATTTACTTCTCTTTTGGAACTTGTTTTTATCAGTAAGCATGAAACCACGTGTGCATGTGCATGTGCGTGCGTGTGCGTGTGCGTGTGCTGTAGCCCTGAAGCAGCCTCCCTTTCCCTGAAGGCTTGTGGTGCAGGTCCTTGCTGGACACTAGATGCCGCTGTTGCTGCGAGGCGAGTGGGATGGGTTCATCTGGTGGAGCTGGATCCCTGGAATCGCAGTCTGAGTCCCTTCCCTCTCTGAAGTGGACGCGGTGGAGGGGGGTTCCACAGGGAACTCCAGCGAGGAACAAAGACAGCTTTCTGGTGCAAAGACTTGATGGTCGCACCGTGGCAGTTGGTGTGGCCCATCACATTTGGCTCGTAGGCACCAACTTGGTTTCCTGCTGACCTTTGTTTCCTCCCCTTCCCTACCCAATTTTAGCAGTTTACGGTCCATCTGTGTTAACCTCATTTTTTGGCCCCTGGGTGATTTGATTTTCTACACTAGGACTGGAGAATTCAGCTGCCGGGTGTGGAGAGTAGAGCCTGTGTGTCGGGGACTGTTTTGCTTCCCCCATTTTCCTCCCCGAGCAGAGACACGGGTGTGTCTTGCTAGCTTCAGGGGCCGAGCTGTACTGCATGCCTCCTCCCTTCAGCACCCTGGAAGCATCCCACTTTGGGCAGTGCTCTGTCCTCCGTTGCTGGCCTCCCCTACTCTGTCTTGCTCTTCGCTTCCCCACATTAGCATCTCCTTGTGAAGGGTTTGCTTGGCTCCCTTGTAGACCTTGTCCCCTGGGATCAAGTTTTCTTAAAAGATGTTGGCATTTGGAGTAAAAACGATTTTTCCTTGTGTAGGCCTGGTTGATAGTAGGTGTGAGCATTCCTGGCCCCCTCCTACTAAAGCGTGAGAACATTTCCCCATCCTTGTGGGATCTGGAGAAGCATCAGTCTCTCCCGTTGTTCCCTGAGGGACATGATGTCTGTCCAGTCCGTTATGTGTGTGCGGTGTGAAGTAGCCCTCAAACTTCCATCTCCAGCCTCAGTCTTCCCTTGGCCCGCAGAGCCACTTCAGTTCCCAAGACACCGAGCTGGACTTCTGCCCCACTCCAGGGTGAGCACCTCTCATGTGGTTCAGAGCGTGGGACCATGCTTGCTTTCCCTCACAGGCCATGCCCACGGCACCAGTGAGCCCAGCTGCCTCTGCCTTTGCTGTCAGCATCACGTGCCCTGCCCACATTGTTGCAGGACAACTTTCTTTTTTCTTTTTTTGTACCGGGGATCAAACTCGGGTTCTTGGGCTTGCGAGGCAGGCAGCGGAACCACTGAACTGAATCCCCCGCCCTGCAGGGCAACTTTCTGAACTGTACTGGGGTGAACTGGGGTGGGGTGATGTAGGAAAATTGTAGGGAACAAGACTATGCCACCAGCCACCTCAGGAGTACCCTCCTGTGACAAGAGGAGGTGGCCTACTGCAGAGACAGCCACTGGCGGGCCTCTGTTACAGGAGCGCTTCCTCCTTGCTTCTCTGGGTCTTCCCACCAAAGCATGTGCTCTGGAACAGTGTGGTTTTTAAGTTAGATTAAATTAAAGTAATTTTTTGGCTTTTAGCTTTTTCAGACAGAGACTTGCTATGTAGCCCAGGCTGGCCTTGAACGCACAGCGATCCTCATATTTGGCTCTTAATTGGCTTTGAGACTCACTGAATAGTTCAGGCTACCTTGAAATCATTGTGTAACCCAGGCTTGCCTCGAACTCCCGAATGCTGTGATTACAGGTGTCATTAACCACGCCTGGCTTGTTTTATTGGAATATCTGTAATGGTACTTGTACGAGGCTTGCCTGTCCTTGCCTAACATTGTATTGTGTGTAGTTGTGAGTCATTTATTTTTGTTTTCATTCCATTGTATGAATACCACATCTTGGCCTCTTTTGATAGATATTTGGGTGGTGTCCATGTTCTAGACCTAGGACTAATGCTACTGGGAAGAGTGTGGACTGTCTTCAGCGCCCATGTGTGTACACATTCCTGCTGGAGACATGCTGTCCATGCACTCTTCTGGGAGTGGTTCCAGTGCCTTTTCCCACCAGCAGTGTGGTTCTGTTGCTTCCCACCTTCCTGGGCTCTTCTCATTGGTCTCTTCAGCCTGGGCTGGCAGGTGGTTCTGGGGGCTGAGTGTTTCTCTTCAGTGGGTATGGAGCGCCTTGCTGTGTGGTGTAGGCTGCTTAGATCTCTTTCTTGTGTGAAGTGCCTGTTCAAGTCTTTTGCTTGTTTTTCTTTTGTGTTTGTATTTTTAACTGGGTATTGAATCCAGGGCCTTTGTATCAAGCTACATTCCATATATATATTTATAGTACATATAGTACATATGTATATATTACACATAGTATTTTATATATCCATATATGGAGAGGGGGCAGGGAGAGAGGCCATCAAACACACACACACACACACACACACACACACACACACACACACTTCAGTAGTTCATCATACTAATGTCTGGAAGCTGATGGCCACCACTTTGAGCACTTCATTCTTTGAGCCAAAGATAACATAGTAATCTCATAATGTCTCAATAAATTTAGTATTAAAATGTTTATACAAGCTTTTCCTAATGTATACACTCTTTGGTGGTCTCTAGCTCTTGTTCTCTGTACGTATATATGTATATGTGTATTTTATATTATACACACACACACACACATATATATATTCTTTTTTTTTTTTTTTTTTTTTTTTGTATTGGGGATCGAACTTAGGTCTTTGTGCTTGTGAGGCAGGCAGTGGCCAAATCTCCAGCCCTGTATATATTTTTTTGATACAAGGTCTTTCCAGGTTGCCAAGTTGCCCAGGGTAGGTTTGGATTTGTGGTCCTCTCTCCTGGCCTGCTGTGAAAGTCATTCTTTAGAAATTCTGGATACAAGCCCTTTGTTGGTTATCTCTGTTGCAAATTTCTTCTCTGGGCCTTACATTTTGATGTTCTTAAAGTGTCTTTTGATGTCAGAAGTTTTTTGGGTTTTTTTGTTTGTTTTTGTTTTGTTTTGTTTTGTTTTGTTTTTTGAGAAGGGTCTCATTATATAGTTGAGACTGACCTGGAACTCACTATGTAGCCCAGGCTGGTCTCAAACTCACAACAGTCCTCCTGCCTCAGCCTCCTGAGTGCTGGGGTTACAGGTGTGCGCCACTACGCCCGGCTTGATGTCAGAAGTTTTAAATTTCATTATTCTTCATTGTATCTTACCCTTTGTGTCTTTTGGTTATTGATTTTATTGTTGTTGCTATTCAAGAAGTCTTTATACAAAGTGCATGAAGATATATTATCCTCTAAGAGATGTTTTATAGTTCATAAAACAGTTGAAATTAATTTAGGGGAGCCAATGTTATTGAGTTAAAATTTGCACATAATGCGCCAATCTCAGGTAAGTAGGCCCTTGTGCAGCTGCCATGACAGTCACGCTGTGGGATGTTCGCATGGCTCCCAGAGCTCCCTGTGCCCTCTGCTCCTCCCTGCTCCTGGTCCCTGCTGTGACTACATTAAGTTTGCTTTTCACTACAGGCCCAGCACCCTTAACTTAGACACCCATCAGGAAAGCCCAGGATCTACTCTGTTGGGGTGTGCTGTGACTTGTACTAAGTGATACTCTGCCTGCACAGCAGGTTGCTTTTCTGGAATTCAGAGAGATGGTTCTGGAGTCTTCCTAGTTCAGACTTCCTTTGCTTGGTGGAAGCTGTGGGTCATCCTGTTGTACACACCGTAGTTCTGTCCTGTAGGGCACCTTTGTCTTGCTGGGCAATGGGTCGTTTCCAGTTGGGAAGTGGCCGTGAACACTCAGCTCTGGGTCTGTGTGGACACACAGTCCCTTAGCCGCTGTGTGATCCCTGCTGTGACCCAACTGCCAGTGACGCAGGAAGAGCCAGCCACCACATTTAACAGCACGTGGGGTTGGCAGTCATTTTATTTTTGTTTGTTTTTTTTTTTTGGTACCGGGGATCGAACTCAGGTCCTTGTGCTTGTGAGGCAGGCGCCGGAACCATTGAGCTAAATCCCCGGCCCATTCATTTTATTTTATTTTTATTTTTTTGGTACTTAGGATCAAACTCAGGTCCTTGCGCTTACAAGGCAGGCAGTGGAACCACTGAACCAAATCTCTGGCTGCAGTCTTTTAATGTCACCTATTCTGTCACGACTACAGACATATATATATATATATATAT
>NW_022900936.1:1574452-1576659 GCF_012274545.1 Fukomys damarensis
CACCGAACCACTGAGCTAAATCCCCGGCCCCCATTTAACCCTGTTTTTATTGTGTTTTTAATGTGCATTTCTCTTGACTGTCAAGGGTGAGTATATTTTTATGGGCTTAATTACTGTCTGTCTTACTTCAGGCTACTGTAACAAAAATCCCATACACTGGAAGCTTAAACAAGAAACAGTTGTTATTCCTGAAGCTGGGGCAGGTCTGGTGCCCGTGAGGGTCTCTTCCTGTTGTGTGTCATCATCTTCTCATGTCCTCAGTGGCCAGAGAGAAATCTCTCCCATGTTCTTCCCTGACCACTTCTTGCAGCACTGGGGCTCAGACTCAGCCTTGCCAGTGCTAGGCTAGCACTCTGCCCCTGAGCTGCTCCTC
Organism: Fukomys damarensis; assembly: GCF_012274545.1. NCBI lineage: Eukaryota > Metazoa > Chordata > Mammalia > Rodentia > Bathyergidae > Fukomys > Fukomys damarensis. The sequence goes on from NW_022900936.1 coordinate 1,574,826, forward strand.
ATTAAGGCCACTGACGCCCAGTGCCATCTGAACAGGGGGTGGGGGTGCAGTGTTAGATGCCCACATGAATGTTTTTGTTTTTTTTTTTTGGTACCAGGAATGGAATGCATGAATTTTTGTGGGGGAGACATAGACATTCAGACTGTAGCACCATCCATGTCTCTTTTGGTGCTGAGTCTGTTCATATCTGTGGCCTCCTTTTTAATATTCAGTTATGTGTCACATAATGACATCCTGGTCAGTGACAGACCACGTATACAAAAGTAGTTCTGTAAAAGAATGATAGAGTTGAAAAATGCCTATGGCCTGGTGAAGCCATAGCCACGTGGCCTTGTCCTGCAGCAGTGGCTGTCAGGTTTGTCACATAAACATGTACCGTTATGCACAGTGCATGGGACCCAACGATGACAACAGGTCATGTGTTTCTTGTGCTTCATGCTACCTCCCATTGTGCCCCTTTGGATTATCTACCTGGCACACTGTTCTTGCAGTACTGTTACCCAAGGGCTGCCTGGCGCCCTGCTGGCCGTATCTCGATGGCATCAGTGGGCCACGCGGAGTGGCTGTGAGGCCCGCACTGTGACAGGTTTCTCAGTGTGTCCCTTTCATTAAATGATGTAAGACTGTAGCTGGAGTTTTGTATGTTGTGTGAGATGGGAAAGGTTTTACTTTTCCAACTTACAGACTAAGGTTAGGGTTTGTGAGTATGAGTTTGCTTTCTTCTTTCCCAGTCTGTGCCTTATACAGTATTTGTTAGGCAGGGATTTAGTAATTTTCTGTTTCTCCAAAGACCACCTTTTGGTTATGTTGGTCTCTGTGTCTGCTGTTTTATTGGCAGGGAGTGTGTTCTATGGCCTGGTTTTCCTCCCCACGCTGCAGCCCTTCTGTGTGACTTTTGTCTTTTCCTTCCCTTTTTTTGCTTCTCATTCATTGACAGCTTTGGCTTCATTTTGGAGTCTTCTGTACCAACAGATGGTGTTAGCCTGCTTTTCATTACGATAACAGAATGCTTGAAGTAGGTAGCTTTGTAAAGAAATGCGGTTTATTTAGCCAGTGTTGGGCAGTGGGTGGCAGTGGCAGGAGTGCCTGCCCTAGGATGTGGTCACACCTGCAGCTTGTGCCTTAGGCAACAGCTCTTGTGAACACTTGTCAAGGTGTCATACTCCAGCTCCCTCCTCCATAGTGGCCTAAGATCTCCCGGTGATGCCTCCTTGGGGACCAGGCTTTCCACACTCTGACCTTTAGGGACACTTGCCACGTGTACACACAGCCAGACTGAAAGTAAAGCCTGGATTTGAAGCCACACCTTGTGGAGGCTTCCCAGGGGCAGAGAGGGCCTTAACAGTGTCTGATGGTCGTAAGCTTCCAGGAGCACGAAGTGGCCTTTCTTACCATCTAGTGCTGATGCCTCCTGTGCTGGCAGTATCAGTCTGGGGCCCACTACCTTGCAGAGTATCCAGAACACAGTGTGCAGTGTATTTGAACGTGCTGAGCTTCTGCCACTTTAGCTCTGCTCATTTTCTCCTTTGTCATAGACACATGCTTAAAATGACAGGAAGTACCCCTTCAGCTGGAAAGTAACACTGTGGTAGGCTTGTGAGCTTTAATCAAGGTAACCAGTGGGAGTTTTTTGAAAAGACAGCTTACCCCTTGTTTTTGTTGTCTTTTGTTTTCATTCATAAAATGAGACTTTTGTTTTTTGGGATAAATAACTGCTCACATAATTTTTATCAATATTGTAACAAGACCAGGCATTCACTTTGGGCAAATAGAATTGTCTATTTTTGAGATGTGTACTCTATAATTTTTTTTTTTTTTTTTTTTTTTTTTTTTT
>NW_022900936.1:1576730-1582276 GCF_012274545.1 Fukomys damarensis
TTTTTTTTGGTACCGGGGATCGAACTCAGGTCCTTGAGCTTACGAGGCAGGAGCAGAACCACTGAACTAAATCCCCAGCCCTGTACTCTATAATGTATAGTCTCATATGCTTTGTAAAATGTTATCTTAGAATGACAATGTAATGTTCATTCTGTTGGTTAATAGTTTGACTTCTTGCTTTTGTAGAATTAACACTGAACCCTCCAGAAGGAATTGTGGCAGGTAAGGGACTTAGTAACTCCTTTATAATTTTTCTAACTACAAAGTTGCCTTTAGGGTTAAAATGTTGTGGGACTTTTTTTCTTTCTCTGCAGGCCCTATGAATGAAGAGAACTTTTTTGAATGGGAGGCTCTGATCATGTAAGTCATTCACATGTTACTGGTTTTAAGTGGTTACCTGAGTACCTGAGAATCACATTCAGCGGTGTGACTGTGCTCTGAAGCTGATGAGGACAGGGCAAGTGGATCTTGTGACTCTCCGCTCCTCCCCGGCCTGCTCTTCTGCCTGAAGAGGACTGCTGGACATCCGTCCCAACGCTGTGACAGTTTCTTAGAAGCAGTAAAAGATTAGTTTTGAATCATGTTTGTAGTTTCCAGATAATGGTATGTTCTATTAGGAGAAACAAAACCCCTTCTTCCCTCTGCTCTCATACCACAGTCAACACAGAAAACTTCTGTGAATCTAGAAGATGCGGGGGTTTCTTTGCTCCTGCAGCGGACCCCAGCTGGATATCCCCTATTGCAGTTGAGGCTTAACTCTGTCTCCCTGAGAGTCTTCCGGTCCACAGTGGAAACTCTTTCTCCAAGACGACCCCACTTCAGTCCCAGCACAAGTCCGGTCTGCAGAACTTCTGACCAGCCAGCTATAGACTGAGGTTCCCAGCGCCCCACCCAGGCTCCCAGAACCCTGAGAAATACTTCTCTGTGTTTGCTGGTTTATAACAGAGGACGCTTAAAGGATTCGCATAAGCAGCCGGGTGAAGGACACATGAGTTTGGTGTGGAGGAGCCTGAGCCCAGCTCCTGCCTCAGCTCTCCACAACCGGCCTGCACCCCACCATGCAGGTTCCCCAGCCTGTCCTGAGAGCTCTAGGGAGGCCTTTCTGTGCTGGCGTGGTTGCTTATAAGCATGAGGAAGGTCTTAACGACCTCCTATCAGCCAAGGGTAAGTCTCAGACTTTAGTTATGATCCACACCAAAACAAAAGAATGGGAGGCTGGTGTTTGGTCACCAGGAAGAGGCAGAGATGTCCTGGGTTGTAAGCCCCACCTTGGGGAGGAGCTAAGAAGCCACGAATCATGTTCAAACCATATTTAGTGGTCATTGTGGGTTAGCCCCAAATTGTATGGGTAGCTTTAGCTTCCAGAAGTCCCTAGAAACCTGAGTTTTGGGCAGTAAGGAAAGGGTCTTTAAAGCTGTGGGCACATGTGGGCCAGCCTTGCCCATGGGTAGGTGCTGCTCCTCCTCTTATCCTTCCTCCACTTCTCATTCCTGCTTGCTGTCCCGGGGCTGATAGACCCTCCGCTTTCTGGTCCTGAGATGCTGCTTGTTCCAGGAGCTGTGGTGCCTGACCCTCACTAGGTTTCAGGTTATTAAATTTGAAGCCGTATTGCCTGGAAGGAGAAACAGGCAGGCCGATTCCAGAGTGTTCTGCAGCCCCCAATCTGGACCTGTACTTTTCTTCTTTCTCCTTCAGACGTGCAACAAAATGAAGTAGGTAAAATTTAGGAAGTTGAAATTGGTCACCAGTCTCTTGCTTTTCTTGTTTGTGAAGTGAGCTGTTTGCGTTAGTCAGGTTTCCAGTTGCATTTTGTCATAGAGCGGGCTCTGGTGGGCAGGGACAGGGCACCTGGTCTGGGGATGAGCTCCAGGCAAGGACAGGGCACTGCCTGTTGCTTGTGTCCCAGTCATTCGTCACGATCCACAGGTCAGGTTGAGGAGGGCATCGCTGCCAGTTGTCACCTGTGCACAAAAGCTTTGGATAAACCGTGTCAGAAATCTTCATCATACTCCGTGCAAAATACAGCAGGCCTGACATTTCCTGATGATTTGCAAGACTGATTACTTGGGCTGTGGCACCTGCTGTTTCTGTCTGAGCACAAACTTCCAAACTTTTCCAGCACATGTGTTCCCTGTGTTTGTGCCTGATGTGGTACCGTTTTCTCTATATCCCTGTGCTAAGCCGCCGGTGGGTGCCTGAAATTTCCTATGCTAAGTGCTCTGTCTTCTGGGCACATGTGTCTGCGATAAAGCGTAAGTACTAAGATAGGCAAAGCAGGAGATTAAGAACAGTAACTAGTAAAATAGAACAGATAGGACAACAGTTTGAATAAAAGTTATTTAAAACTTGAGTTATCTCTGGAATTTTCTGTTGACTGTTTTCAGACTCGGGTAACTGGAGTGTAGCACCAAGCCTTTCATGCCAGGCAGGTGTGGGCTGCGGGCTGCCCCTGAGCACAGAGCTGGAGAGCATAGCAGAGAGCATGCGTGTGAGCTGAGGTGTGACCTCAGGTCTTGTCTCCTGTGTCTTGTGTCAACAGGGACACGCTGGCTGCGTGGCACACCTGCTGCAGGGCACTCACGTGCAGGGAGCCCTGGTGAGGCGGGGCTGGCACTGAGGGTTTTGCAGGGCTCAGAAGGTGTCAGCACTTGCCCCCACGTGGATGGATTTAAAAGCTTGTTGAAGGCACAGTTGAGCTTTCCAGTATGCTTTTTAAAAAGTGTTCATTGTTAAAAATTTGTTAGAGTATCTATTAACAAATTTTAGATAAACAGTATAAAATTAAACCAATATTTTGAAAACCTGTCTCAAAGCAGTTAGAACTGATTTGGGGGAGAGCACTTCTGTGTTTGCATAAGGCTTTGCATTCCTGTGGAATTCCCCTGCTTCAAGATTGGTGAGTTTGTAGGTTTTGGTTCTGCTCCAGACCCTTCACAAATAAGAGGCCATTTACAGATATACTTAAACATCCATTAGGGAATTAACTGTCCTCTGGCAGTCCGTCTCACCCTTCTGTTTTGGCAGACAGCTGGCTGGGCTTCTGCCTCTTCCTTGCTACTTTGCTGGTTTCCAGGGCCACCCCTGGGGCCTCGAGTCTCTGGACACTGAGCTCTTCTTTTGCAGCCTGATGCTGCTGGCTTTTGCTATCACGCCTGCCTGCTGGGCCTCTCGCTCTTTTGGGCAGTGCCATAGAAATCCTGCCTTTTCAGATGCTCAGGCAGAGGACAAAGGCCTGTGGCGGGGCCCGTGCAGAGGCATCTGTCTGGGGCCAACCCCTCTCTCCACTCATGGAGGATGGGGCCAAGGGATCAGGCTGGGGAAGTGGGACAGTAATGAACGAAGCCAGGGCTGCGCAGGAAAGTCACCACAGACAGTGATTAGAAGTGGTGCCACCTCGGATGACCATGCTGAGCTGCTGGTGGAGTGTGGCTGGGACTGCAGCTCACAGCAAGGGATGGGCCATCAGAGCTGTGTGTTGTCCCCAGTCACTTGGACTGTGTGGCCTTCACTTATTTGGATCCAAAGTGACCCAGCTGCCAAGGGTGGTGACACGTGCCTGTAATTTCAGCATTTGGGAGGCTGAGGCAGGAGGATTGCCCTGAATTTGAGGCCAGCCTGGGCTACCTTGTGAGTGCAAGGCCAGCCTGAACTGCATAGTGAGACCCTGTCAAAAGAAAAAGTAGTGGTGCAACTTTCTTTGGACCCATGGCTTAAGGCCTTTTCCAGCCCCAGGGTGCACGGCCGCTGAGACCCTGTGGTCTCAGCTGTTGTGTTGGTGCACGTGGAGTACCTACCTCCATGGCATAGAAGGGGCTTGTGGAGCAGGTTGGCTGCCGTCTTCAGTGGCCAGCAAGGTGAAGTCTGGGGCAGTCCTCTGTCCTCCTCTGTCCTGCCCCAGCGCTCTGGAAGCAGTTGTGCTGTCCTCTCCCAGTCTGTCTGGCCTCACTGCTGCCACCTATCCCAGACCAGCTGGCTGTGGAGACTGGTGATCGCCTAAGAGGACATCCCCCTTCCGGAAAGGCTGCCTTCCCTGGGTTGGTCCCACCCTGCATTCCTGCCAGCGCATCTGGGCCCAGGAGAGAGTGGCTGTCCCAGGGTTCTCACAGGCTGTCGCCCTTCCTGTGATCACAGGAACCATCCTTACACCAATGTTTCTTTTTACTGAAAACTCAGAGCGTCTCATGTCAGTATTCCAAAGATTCCTCTGTGACAGTTTATTGCAACCTTCCTTTAGCAGTGAGATGGAAGTATGGATCCCGAAGTCAGGACCACTTTGTAGCGAGTGCCAGGGAGCACTGTGACAGGGTGTAGGTGACAGGCAGACTGGACAGGAGAGTGGGCCTGGGCCAGGGCTTTAGCTGGGCACGTTCCCCACAGGTATTTGGCAGTGAGTGAGCCCTTCTGGCCATTATCACTGGGGTGAGGGGACCCCTGCTACTGGCACTTAGGGGTGGACAGTGACTCATGCCACAGGCATGGCAGCCCTCACAGGTCAGGAGTGCCCTGCCGAGGGTGGGAGTGCGAGGTTGCGAAGCCCCGGTCCGGTGTGGTGCGCTTGCCCTGGCGACGTGCTGTAGTGTTTGACTGGCGTTAACTAGTTGGGGCTTTGCATCCTCACTGCGATCCAGTCCTAGAGCATTTCCAGAAGACCCCCATGCCTGTTTGAAGCCAGTCCTCGTTCCCGCAGGTCTGCTTTCTGACTTTGTCTGTCCTCCCTGAACGTTTCCTGTAAGTGGGGTCTTCTGCACCCGGCTTCTCTTAGCAGGGGAGTTCGTCCTTCGTGTCATGGCGTGTGTCAGCGTCTCCTCCTCCCATCCGAGCACTGACCATGCCTGACCCTGCTTAGCTCCTAGCTGAGACGAGATCGGGCGTGTGCGTCCAGGCGGTGTGGCCATGGACTCCTCCCTGTCCACTCATTCATTGCCTTCTCGCTCACGGGGTGTGGGTGTTTGGGTTGTACTCACTGGCTGCTGTGAGCTCTTGTGTGCAGGTCTCGGTGGGCATTTTCATTTCTTTTTGTTAGATGCCTAGATGTGGAATTGCTGGGGGGTTATGTTTAATTTGCTAAGAAGCTTCCAAACTTTTCCAAAGCCACTTGCCTTCGTTCGCCCCCACAGCAGAGGACGCTGGTCTTGGTTTACCTGCCGGCCCAGCATTCGCTGTGGTCTGTTGTCACAGCAGAGCTGTTCTGGTGGGGAAGTGCCGTCACCCTCCCCTGGTGGCTGTGCTTGGACATCTTCTCATGGACTTAAGAGCCGTTTGTATGTCTTCCTTGGTGGACTTCAGAACCCTCCCTCCGTCCCTCCCTTCCTCCCTTTCTTTCTTTTTTTTTGGTACCAGGGATCGAACTTGGGTCTTTGTGCTTGCAGGGCAGGTGGCAGAACCATTGAGCCAAATCCTCAGCCCAGAGCTTTTTCTTATTATTGAGTTATAATAATTTTAAAAATACATTCTGGGGGCTGGGGATTTAGCTCAGTGGTTCCACCGCCTGCCTTACAAGGACTTGAGTTCGATCCCTGGTATAAAAAAAAAAAAAAAAAAAAGGA
>NW_022900936.1:1582407-1584342 GCF_012274545.1 Fukomys damarensis
AAAAAAAAAAAAAAAAAAAAAGGAAAATACATTTTGAGTGCAAGCCCTTTATTAGCTATGTATTTTTTATTTTTTCTCATTGAGTTTATTGGTAGATACGTGATTTTAAAATACTTTCCAATTTGCAGCTTTCCTTTTCATTTTTTTAACGGGGTCTTTTTTTTTTTTTTTTTTTTTTTTTTTTTTTTTTGGGGTTAGAACCTTACGCTTGCTTGTAAGGCAGGTGCTAGAACCATTGGGCTAAATCCCTGGCCCTTAATGGGGTCTTTTGAAACTGAAAAATGGTTAATTTTGATGATGTATGACTTAACAGTTTTGTTTTAAAATGGATCATGCTTTTGGTATCATGTGTAATCAGAGTTCCAGAGGTTTTCTTTTGGAAGTGTGGTGGTTTGTAGCTCTTACCATGAGGTCTTCCCGTGAAGCCCTGAGTGTCACAGCCAAAGGCGCATTCTGGCATCTTCTTCCCTCATTGTAGAGGTGAATATTTTAGTGATTTATGTTAATTGCACTGGACCAAAACAATTGCATCGAGAGTTTAAACAGGTTTGTGCTCCTAAAAAGTCTGTTGTTTAAAGTGCAGATATCCATGTTTCTGACCTGTTTTTCCTGGGCTGCTCCCTCGCCTCACTCGGAGCAGCAGGCCTGGTGGATCCCTGTGGGTATCTGGGCTGGGTCCTTGCAGGGGTTCTTCAAGGAAGCAGAGCTGATCTCCCAAGTGGTTTCTTTCCTTCTCCTTTGTCCCTGGGCTGCTTGTTCACCACTGTGATTGACTGTTTGATCTCTTTTGTTTTGGGTACTGAGGATCAAACTCAAGATCTTGCACTTGTGTGGCAGGCACAGGCAAGTGGTAGAACCACTGAGCTAAATCCCCGGCCTGATTGATCTCTCTTTGTTTGGTTCTTTGAGACACAGTCTCAATATGTAATTCAGGCTGGCCTTGAACTTGTGGCAATCCTCCTGCCTCAGCCTCCTGAGTGCTGTGATTGTAGGCTTGCACCACCATCGCACACCACGCTCACAGTGATTTCTCCTCCTTTAGTATCTAGCTCTCAGCGGGCAGTTCTGTACATGATAAAGATTGCTCACAGTCTTTAGAACTACTTTGATGCATACTTTATTAGTCACTTCCCTCACTGAGACAAAGTATGCCAGCAATGTAAAGGAGGAGGGGTTTATTTTGGATTATGTTTCAGAGGGCTCATTTCCATGGTTGGCTGGCCCCAGTGCAGAAATGGCATGGTGGGGGGCATGGTGGAGGAAAGTAGCCCAGTCCATTACAGCAAAGAAGAGAAACAGAGACAGATGCACAGTGTGTGGATAGAGGAGGAGCCGGGGCAAGAATGCTCCCTTCCAGGTCACCTCAGTGACTGCCTCCACCCAGGCTCAGTCCAACAGCACGGCCGGCCGTGAGCTCATCTATGGGCGCTTTAGTGCCCTGACCCAGTTACCCTCCAGAAGCCCCTCTTTTTTTTTTTTTTTTTTTTTTTTTTGGTACCGGGGATCGAACTGTGGCCATTGTGCTTGCAAGGCAGGTGCTGGAACCACTGAGCTAAATCCCTGGCTCCAGAAGCCCCTCTTCTGAACATGGAGACTTTTGGGGACGTGCTGTAGTGAAGTTCGTAGGGGAGGGCTTGGTCTCTCCTGCAGATGCAGGCTGGTGGCTGTCACTCTTCCCTCTCCTGCTGCCTTCAGTTCTTGGCCACCATAGAGGGCTTGCGTCTCTGCCATCAGTGGGTGATGACAGTGGTTCTTGGGCTGTGGCCCAGCTGGCACTGTGGTGTGGGTGAGGTTGATAGGTGCCTGTAGCCAGCCTTCTGCACCGAGGAAGCTAGGTACCATGTGCTCTTGAGCAGCAGCTGCAGCTCTGCCTGTCTGCTTGCCTGCCTGCCTGCCTGCCTTCCTCTCTCTTTCTCCCGAATCTGTTTCCTCCCC
>NW_022900936.1:1584693-1588128 GCF_012274545.1 Fukomys damarensis
TCCCCTCCCCTCCCCTCCCCTCCCCCTTTTTCTTTTCTTCCTTTCTTTTTGTGCCAGAGCCTTCACACTGAGCTGCATTCCTGGCCCTTTTTTATTTTGAACCACAGTCTCACTAAGTCCCTAGGTTGGCCAGGCTGGGCTCAGACTTGTAATCTTTTTTTTTTTCTTGAGACAGGGTCTCACTATGTAGTTGAGACTGACCTAGAACTCACTACATAGGCCAGGCTGGTCTCAGACTCACAACAATCCTGCCTCAGCCTCCGAGTGCTGGGATTACAGGCATGTACCACCACGCCCAGCATCAGATTTGTAATCTTCCTGCCTCAGCCTCACAGAGTGTCACTTGTTCTTACACAAGGTTACAAAAGTCACTTCTTAGGCATGTTTAAAACCCCACCACATTCCTACCCCCGCCAGGGATCAAACTCAGGATCTTGCATTTCGAGGCAGGTGCAGTGCCACTGAGCTAAATTCCCAGCCCTTCAATGTGGGGAACGGGGAAAGGGATGTTCCCAGAACCTCTGCACCAGGCCCTAGTCTTCTGCGAGCCACGACAGCACCAGGTGAATTAATTAATTAATTAATATATAGATAGAAAATGAGACTTAGAGAAGAAGCTATGCTTTGGCCTGATGAGTGCTATTCTAGGCATCAAAGACCCCAGACCCTGAGTTTGCCACACCTTTATTCAGAACATCAGTAGAAACTGAAGTAGCGAATGACTCAGAGGTCACGGTGATGACCCTAGAACAACAAGGAACTATGCAGGTGAAGATTTGGTTCCTCCCAGGAAGTCTCCAGCTGATGTAGCCCTGCCCTGGAGCCTCACAGCATCAAGGGACCATTGAGGTTTTAGCTGTGACCGTAAGCCAAGATGGAGTTATGTCTTGACATGCCGTAGCTGGCCAGTAGACAGGAAACTAGGCCCTAATCACGATTTAATTATGAAATGATTTTCCCCAAAATCACGCAGAATTGCTCCCAACACTTCAAAAATGTTAAATAAGGCTGGGGATTAACTCAGTGGTGCTGCTGCTTCGCAAGCACAAGGACCCGAATTCGATCCCTGGTACCAAAAAAAAAAAAAGTTAAATAGCCTTCCACTGCACCTCTTCACCCTGCTGTGTAAGAACCATGGATTCTAGCTGAGTGGTGGCCCTAATCCACACTTTGGCCCTCATGCGTGGCTGCTGCCACCTTTGTGAATGTCACTCGGCCTCTGCACCTGCCCGAGATTGACAGCAGCTGGAATGGCAGAGAGACACACTTGCTCTTCAGAGGAGCATGTCTGATTGCTGTTTCACCTGTCCACAAGCGCTTAGGAACAGAAGTGCTCCATCCCCAGGATTGTGATGGACAGTGCAGGGGGTGCTTGAGCTCCTGCCCGCCTCCTCCTTGTCTTCTAGGGGTCCTGAAGACACCTGTTTTGAGTTTGGTGTTTTTCCTGCCATCCTGAGCTTCCCACTGGATTACCCACTGAGTCCTCCGAAGATGCGCTTCACCTGCGAGATGTTTCACCCCAACAGTGAGTGCCTCTGTACATGGGCTGCAGGCCCAGTGACCCTGCTTCAGTGATGATGGAAAGGGAGGTGTAGCACTGCGCCTGTGGAGGTCCTGAGGTTCCGTCCCAGAGACAGTCCGCACACAGGTGTGGCTGCAGTGCAGGAGCGGGGCTGGCCCTCATGTGGGGTCAGAAGGGCACCCGCAGCAGCAGGAGGCTGGCTGTCCAGGGTCCGCTGGTCGTCATCTCAGTCCTGGTCTCTCCACCTGTAACAGGCACTCTAGGTGACAGATGAGTCTGTGCAGAGCTGAGGATTTGACCCGGTCTCACAAACCGGGGACCAGGCTTTGTTCTGCTCTGGATTCCATTGGGCATCTGGAGGCCCAAGGAAAGAGTCATGGTTTTTAGCAAAGACCATTTTTAAGTCCCCGTCTGCACCAGAAGAGGACATAAATCGTGCTTTTGGTGAGCAAGAGGTTAAGGGCCCAGGAGCTTGCTTGTTTTGTCCCTGTGGTGGCCTCTGTATCACAGCTGTCACCAGGAGACACAGAAGTTACGCCCAAGTGGAGTGCCGTGTGCTGTGATGTAGACTTCAAGGCGAGTCTGTAGGTTTTCGAGCTGTGCAAAGTAACGATGGCATTAACACCATGGTTTCTGCTGTGGAAAAGGAAAGCCCCCACCTGAAACTGGCTCAGCCATCCTGCTGCATGGTTGGTCAGGAGTTTTAGGCCTGACATGTGCTCAGCAGGCTACACTGGCCCTCATTACAGAGTATTTTTAATGGTAGAAAATGTGGAATCAATCTTTAAACAATAGAGAATAATTACTAGTACTTTTTTGCGGTGCTGAGGACAAAACCTATAGCCTTGCATATACTAAGCAAGGACTCTACAATCCAGCTACACACCCAGTAAATATTTTAATGCTTAGATGCAATATAGGTAGCTTTTAAATTTTGTCTTACTATAAATGGACATTTTTCTTTTATAAAAGTGAATTTTGAGAACTGTCTTGCAGGTCTAAATATCTCAAAGATCGGTCGCTCAGTAAAAACTTAGAAGAAGTCATTCAGCACCTCTGCTGGGTGTGGTGATGACCCAGCTACCTGAGGAAGGGTGGACACTGCTGTGGGAGCCGCATAGGCAGGATGCCCTGCTGGCCAGTGTGAGCTGCCCCTTTGGGAGAAGCAGGGTCACCTGGCCTTCTGGGCAGCCATCCTGGGGGCCGGGGGCTGGTGTGGTGCAAGTGGAGAGGAGTAGGCCAGGGGGTCAGTGGAAAGAGCTGCTCCTCCTCCCGTCCCTTGCAGGGCAGTGGGGGTGTGGGAGCAGTGCAGTCAGGCTGCTCTGTGACAGGGCACCAGGCGGGCCGGGGACGCCCAAGAGTGGGCACTGGGTGCTGGGGCGACATGGGTGGAAGTGCAGTTGATGAGACTTGGAAAAAGGACGGGCCAGTGGTGAGGACACCCTGCTCTGGGTGTCTTTGGGCTGTGCATTGTCCCCACAGAGCACCGTCACCTCAAGGGGTGGTGCTGACCTGGAAAATGTCCTGGTGTCTGCAGGTCCTGCAGCTCCTGGATTCCGTGTATGGACCCAGGGCCAGGAACAGTGTCCCCCTGGCTTTCCCCATAACGAGAGGCGGTGGGCAGCTGTGGGCAGCCAGAGAAGCTGAGGGGCAAGGCACTAAAGAAAAGGCCATTTGGGGGTCACTACAGTATTTTAGGTTTTTGTGAAACTCTGCTTCATGAGTTAAGGTGAATTAAATAAGTTTACTTTGAATTGTCATTTCTGTAGCCTCAGTGGCTTTGTGTAATTTTATGGTTGAGTTCCCCAGCAGGTTGCTGTGTGTTTGAGTGTTTCAGACCCTTGGGGTCTCCGGACCCGATGTGAGAGCACAATATGCACTTGATTTCCTGCGAGCCCTCCCCCCCCCCCCCC
>NW_022900936.1:1588232-1600878 GCF_012274545.1 Fukomys damarensis
CCCCCCCCCCCCCCCGTTGCGCCCTGAGGTTCCCTCTCCACCTTGTTAGCACTGCACCTGGAAGGGAGAGGGGGGAAGCGGGTGCGTCGGAATGCCCTGACCATCAGAGTGCGGATGGGGGCTTTTCTGTTGTAACATTCACAGAGATCTCTGGATAGTGAAGTGATTCCAAGTGCTATTATCCTAGCCATGTGAATGTGGTTTTTACAGTCGAGCTTAGGGATTTAATGGTGGAATTAGGAATGTCTGTGAAATGTGACTCTGAAAAGTATTTCCAGTATCCCTAATTTCGGTGAAATGTCTGCCAGATCGCCTTCATTCACTTGTCTTTTGGAGATAATGCTTAAAGACATCTCTTAGAAGGCAGAGGGGTCAGGCCAGCCTAGCGTCCTGTTAGTGGGTGCATGGGGCCCTGTGAGGCCCAGCTTGCAGGCACAGCAGGCCGGGGCAGATGTGAAGCACGCCACTCAGGCCCTGGCTCTTCTGCTGCTGTGCAAATAGCCGGGTCCTTCTGCGCTCCTTCTCTTCTACCTGCGGCATCCGCCCCAGCCCCGTGTCACCCAGGGCACCGTGTGCGGCTCACCTGGCTGCCTCTGACCCTTGCAGTCTACCCCGACGGCAGAGTCTGCATCTCCATCCTTCACGCACCAGGCGACGACCCCATGGGCTACGAGAGCAGCGCCGAGAGGTGGAGCCCTGTACAGAGTGTGGAGAAGATCCTGCTGTCGGTCGTGAGCATGCTGGCAGGTAGGATGGCCTGTGGCCAGGCCCTGTGCCACCGGCTCCTGTCCCTCCATCAGCCCCATCTGAGTTTTATTTCTTTGTACTTAATCTATGTAATTAATTTAGTGCTGCTTTGCCAAACATAAACGTACTTTTCACCACTGTAAATCCTAAAGACAGTCTGGTGTCACGTAGCGTACTGTGCACTGTGATTGGCCATACTCTGACCCTTGGGCATCTTGTTCACTCAGTAGGTGTTCACTGGGTCCTCCTGTGTGCTCGCACTACGCTGAGGGGTAAAGCTCAGTGTGGGAGACTCACGTTCGAAGAGAACCTGTCAAATCCAGCAGCAGCTAAAGGCCAATGTGGCAAGTCACACTGGGCTCACAGGCCACTTCCTGGGATGAGTTGAGTTAACCAGGAGTTAGGAGAGGAGGGAGGGAAAGGCTGGGGTGAAGGAAACGGCTGGGCTAGGGTGGCGTTGGCCGAACCTGCGGGGCACTGCCAGACCTATATCAGGAGCCCAGGCTGGAGGAGGGGCCCTGCAGATGTCTGTGGGCCTGCGCCTCAGGAAGGAGGACCCGGGCCTGGGTTAGGAGTCGGCAGCATCCAGGAGCCCAGCCGGAGTTGGTGGGGCGGGAAGGGTGGAGAGCGCAGGCCGTCTGGTTAGGGATACAGAGCGGGCAGAAGGGTCTGGGGTGCCGGAAGCAAACCGCCCGCCCACCCGGTGGAGCTGCCCTGCCCCAGCGGTGGGAGCTGCTGTGCAGTGGCTGGCTGTAGAAGTCACGAGCTTCCCAGCAGCACCCTCACTGCAGGGAAGGCGAGGAGGCCCATGTGTCCTCTCGTCAGGCTGCCCATGCAGACCCCCTTTCATGTGCAGGGCCCTCCCTTGTCTTTCAGAGCCCAATGACGAGAGTGGTGCCAATGTGGATGCTTCTAAAATGTGGCGGGATGACCGTGAGCAGTTTTACAAGATTGCCAAGCATATCGTAAAGAAGTCCTTGGGACTGTGAGGCTGCGCCCGCATTTGGGCACACATGCCCCACAGAGCTGTCCAGCTTGCTCCTGCAGACTCTTGGTGTCAGTGCTGCCATTCTGGCACCAAAACTGGCCATTCACAGACCCACAGCCCGTTCTCTTACCTTCCACCCAGACAGCTCTCTCCGGGACCGGCGGTTCACTCCTTGTCGCAGCACCACAGGGTCCCTCCTGGGTACCCAGCTTGGCCATCTGCCCTGTCTTCACTACCTCTTCTCCCTCCAGCAGCGTGGCCTGCGGCTGCCCTCCCATCCTGAGCCACAGGCCAGGCCTCAGGCTGATAGGACACCAGCGAGGCTCTGCGAGAAGACTTGTGGCCTTGGAAGCAGTGGGTAAAGCTGTGGGCTCGTGTAGGTGCCCGGTCAGTCCCTTGTGCCCAGAGGTGTTCATCGCTTCCCTTCCTGCCTGGTACCTACCAGCAGCTGCTGCTGCTGCTGCTGCGTTCTCAGACGCCCTTCCAGGAGACGCTGTGGAAGTGCTCCATGAACAGGGATGTAGAACACATGGCTACTTCGAGCCACAAAACCGATGGCTTCTCCTGTTTGCGTTTTAGGAATTTGCATTCAGGTCCTCATTACTGGCCCTCTGCTGGAGAGCAAGCTGAGAAGAGCTCTGTAGTTTTAGTGAAGTCTTCTCCTGGATCCTGCAAGTTTCCCTTTTTAGTCTAAAGCTGAGAAGCTCCAGGGTTTCTCCCTGTACGTGGTTGGCTGCACAGGAAGCCGGCTGAGTGGCGCAGGGTCGTGTGGCGGTCTTCGTGTCCCTATCAGCGGACAGGGCTGAGCAGCACAGTCTGGAGAAGGCTCGTTCAAGCAATAACAGACCTGGCTCCGGTGGGAGCAGACACCCGCCTGTTGCAGACAGGTTCGATTTAGATAGGAGTTTCTATTTTTAAAGTAAGAGACGGCGTGATACACGCAGTAGGTCTCACTTCATATTGCCCCTTCGCTCCCCGAAGCTGGTGTGGCTCGCGGACTGTTACCTTTCCACCAGGGCCCCCCCAGCCCAGGGCTCTTCCTTTTTAGAGGGAGTTGTTCACAGCTTGGGTTTCGGGACGGACTTGTGTGAGGGACGGGTGGAGAAGGACGGTATTGTACCCAAGCAATATTCCCAGGCGTGAAGGACCGTGAGTGGTCTGTGTGCGATGGGCTGGGCAGGCAGCCACAAAGCAGACGCCGGAGTGCTGGAGGTTACCAGTTGGCTTCTGTGGGAGCGGGGGGCCGGTTTCATTACAAAGCAAAGTATTTTTATTCATTTGTATTTATTAAACGAGAAATCCCAAGTTTTCCCTCTTCTGTGGTGGAATTTCTTTACTGTATTATAAAATAAAGTTCTATATTCTCCCTCTTCTCTTTCGTTGTTCTTTTTTTGTTGTTTTTTGAGACAGGGTCTCACTATGTAGTTGAGACTGACCTGGAACTCACTATATAGCCCAGGCTGGTCTCGAACTCACAGTGATCCTCCTGCCTCTCCCTCCCAAGTAGTGTATTACAAGCGTGTGGCGTGTGATCGTTGTTCTTTTTTTGTTGTTTTTTGAGACAGGGTCTCACTATGTAGTTGAGACTGACCTGGAACTCACTATATAGCCCAGGCTGGTCTCGAACTCACAGTGATCCTCCTGCCTCTCCCTCCCAAGTAGTGTATTACAAGCGTGTGTCACCATGCCCGGCTTCTTTTGTTGTTCTTGGTTGTGTCTCGTATGATTGTTTGGGAGCCCGAGCCGGACTCAGAGTTGTGGCTGCTGCTTTTCCTGCGCTGTGCATGGCTGCCTGTGACCACGAAGCTCCGCTTGCACCAGGGTCGCCTCTGCAATAACTGCTCCTGCAGACCGTGCTTGGTTGTTCCTTTCATCTTGTGACCTTGCCTCTGTGTTCTCTGGCCTCTGGGGCGTGCTCAGGGTTCTCTGTGAGAGCTGTGTAGGGAGAGGGAGGCTGAAGGTGGACGTGGTAGAGTTCTGCTAGCCTCTCACTAAAGGTTAGCAGTAGTCATAAGTAGAAATCAGCAGGGTGTCCAGACCTCACTGAGGTTACTCCCTATTATCCTAATTGTCACTGTGGGACTGCAGTTACTGCTGAATCTGCTCTAATCTTGCAGTTTTGTGAGCTGTGCTGGTTTTCTGCAACCCTTTGGTCTGTCTTGGCTGAATGTCATCCTTGATTTCCTCCTAAGGATGTCTCTAGGACCCCTGGTTTTGGCTTTAACCCCTCTGCGCACCGTCCCCCTTGCGGCAGTGGCTCTGGTTCCCATGGGCTTGGCTCTAACACCCCTGTTCCCCCAGCAGTGGCTCCGGCGCCCCTGGGCTTGGCTCTGGTCCTCCTGGCTATGGCTTCCACTCCCTGGATGCCTGCACCAACTTTGACTTCTTCCAGCTTGGTCCTGTGTGCGTCAGGTGGTTCTGGTTTTGGAGAGAGCCCTGCTCTCTCCCCCAGAGTTCCTCACAGAACTTAGCTTGCTCTCAGTGCAGGGCAGAAGCTCCCTTGTGCCCTTGCTGTCCGGTCCACAGTGCCAGCTTCTTTGTCTCTAGGAAAAGTGACCCTGCAGATCCTGTCTCTCCCGCCCCACTCCAGGGATGTCCCTGCCCCTGGCTGTGTGTTGCTCCCAAGTCTGGTGCAGCAGAGCTCCCCTGGAAGGCTGCTTGCCTTGCGCCCTCCTTGCTCCTGTTCCCACACCTCTGGCTGTAGCAGCCTTGACATCTGGAGCTAGCATTTCCCCGGGACCAGAGGAGCTGATGCGTGCCCTCCTGACACTTCTGTGCAACTCACTCATCCCGCCGTGTCCACCCTCGCAGCCCAGACCCAGCGTACTAGGTGTGGGTGCGAGGGCCACCAGGGAGGACAGATGGTATGGACAGCTGTGCAGAGGGTGGGGCAGGGGACGCAGGGCACAGCCTGGCAGGGTGGAGGGCGGGTGGTGAGCAGCTGCAGTCCCTTTGCACTGAGGCTGCCTTGGCAAGCTGGCTTGCTTCAAGCACTGGCTGGCACGGGCACTGCTTTGAGTGCCCACAGGTGCCATCCCCCAGGTGGCCATGGCAGGTGTACCGGATGGGAGGGGCTGTGGCACTGAGTCCCCTGATGGTGGTGACACATTGACGGGGGTGCAGGACCGCGGTTTGCTCAGGGCTGCTGCAGGCCAGCAGGGACAGTCATGCCACTCCTAAGCGGTGTGCATGTGCACATGTGTGCATGGTGCCTGTAGCTTTCTGGCAGAGGACCTGTTGTTGGAGCTGGTTCAAGGGAACTGGAGACGTGAGGGTTGTCCCTCGCTGATGGGTCTTTGTAATGCTGGTGGTGTGCCAGGGAGCTGGAGCCACATGAAACAGTGCGGTGGAGGGCAGAGCGGACTGGGTTCTTACAGGTTTTCCCTGTTGGACCAGTTCCGCCTGGCAGGGTGGCACGGCAGGGGCCCGGCCACGGTGCGGTCTCCACACCCATGGGCCTTCCCACTTCTGAGCTGTGAGTGTAGCACACGCAAGCATGTAAGTGTGTGTGTGTGTTTGGGGAGAGAACGCTAGGGGTCTTGGGGCGGTCCAGGGAGGCACCTGGCCTCCCACTCCGTCTCTCTCTCTCCCTCCTTGTCGTCGAGGGCTGTCCAGTTGCCTCTATCCTAGCTGCTATGGAGGGAGCCACCCCTGGGCCTGGGGGAGGTGGGTGTGGGTGGCATCCCGGCCGGTGCACCCCAGAGCTGCCCACACTGGAGCCGAGTGGGCTGGGCTGTTCTCTCCTTCATGTGACCTTGCCTGGCCGCTCCTGGGTGCGTCTATGGAGTCCCCAGGGCCAGGTGAAGCTGCCTCACACCCTACTGGGCCCAGTGTTCTGTGTCCCCAGGCTGGGTGGGGTGGTGGTTGCCCCTCCACTGTCCTCTCCATTCCTGGCTGCAGCAACTCCTGCTGTGTCACAGGTGTCACCCTGCTGCATCTGTCAGAGAAACAAGAAACATTGCAGTGAGGCGCGTGTCTGGATTCTCCAGTAGAACGAACCTGTGTTCGTGCTTCTGGGTTGCAGTAAGTTAGCTGTTCAGTCTGGTGTGCTGGCATTTGCCCAGTAGTTGTGGCTCATTCTCTGTGGCAGCCTGGCTAGCTGAGAGCTTGATTCCCGGAGAAGCCCCTGTCTTAGGTGTGTCTGAGAGGGTGTTTGGGAGAGGCCTGTGTCCCTCGGGTGGCTGGGATGCCAGTCCCCACCAGTACGCCATGTGCGGGAGCCTGCGGAGGATGGAAGGGTGCTGTGGGCAAAGCAGCCGTCCTGGGGCTGGGCACCATCCCTCCTGCCTGCGGCCACCTGCCCTCCTGGTCTGCAGGCTTCGGACGCAGCCTCACCTCGGGTGCCTGAAGGGGGCTTCTTGGTGTCCCATTTGCACAGGGCAGGCCCCATGATTAGTCCCCTCCCTGCTGCCCACGTACGTGAAGGTCGTCTCCTGGTCTCCAGCCTCCTGGAGCAAGTAGCTCCAGCTCAGTCTGCAACCCCAGAGTCCACGGAGGCCCAGGTCCCTCGCTTAGGATGGGGCAGGGTGTGCAGGGAGCCTGCACCCATCCTGCTGCTGCTGGTCTTCTCTAGGCAACTTAGCAAACTTCGTATGATACAAATGCTGCGTAACAGTGGTTCCGCTGTGCTGTTCGGGGAACATGTGTTCCAGCAAACGCAAGTCTTTCCCCATGTTCGATCCACGGTGGATGTGCACGCACACGCATGTCTCCTCGTGGTTCTGTCTCTCCTCTGACCCCCATCTCAGATTTTTGTCTCCTGTGCACCCACACCGTTTAGCACAAATGCAGCTGCCTGCACAGCAAGGCAGGGATGAACATGGCAAAATCAAAGATTTCTCCTTCACAGCTTTTGTGCAACCACGTCCGCCAGAAATGGGGCTCCCGTCTGGGGGTTCAGGCCCTGGCAGGCTGTGGCTCCAGCAGGCCTGTGCTGGCTGGTCTTGGAGGGCTGGGAGGGAGATGAAGGGGAGCCACAGCCCTGGCCCGATTCTCCGGGTTTGCTTTTAACACTGGCCAGTGCTGCAGCCCGGCTGCCTCTTCATCAGAGCCAGAGTGAAGGAGGCTGTGGTGTGGTCTCGCCGTGGCTTGGGTCAGCATCCAGGTCCAGCTTCGTTTGTCCTGTATTCCGCCTGGAAGTTGAGGTTGAGCCCAGTGGAGGACAGGGCTCTGTGGGCTTGCTCCATCTTGGGCAGCACGAGTCCGGCGCACATTGTGAGAATTGTCTTCCTCTTTGCACCTTTGTGCCTGATGCTGACAGAATAGCACAGACAGTGACTTTAAAAGACAGACATTCATTTTCTCCCAGTGTGGAGGCTGTGGAGTCCACGGCTCTGGGGCCTGCACTTCCGTTGTTGGGAGAAAGGAGGCTGTGGTCTCTGCCGTGGCGCCGTGGCACTGCTCCCTGTGTCTTACACGCCGGGGGAGGTCCAGGGAACTGGCCGACTGTGTGCAGCCTCCCCTGGGGTCCCTCATCCCCTCAGAGAGGCCCTGTCATTGTCACCTCTTACAGGCCTGCCCTACACACCCTCACGCTACCACTGCACCCTGCACCCTGCACCCAGACCCAGGGGACACAACCACACCAAAGCAGCCCTCCGTTAGCTCCAGCTGTGCTGACTTCCGTCCTGGCAGCCTTAGGGCTGACTGTGTGCTCTTAGATAGCAGGTTTATGGGGTCCACATTCTCCTGCCTGGCCGACGCTTCCTTCTACCCCTCCCTTGCTTCCTGCCGGCCTTGGCCAGAATTAGCCCCGCCTCCACCCCTCCTAGGGCAGAGTTCTCTCATTTGGAGTGTGTTGATTGCAAGTCAGGGGCCTTCCCTGCGTGTAACTATGTTGCCTTTTTCCATGCTCCGGAGATTCTTTCTTTACTTCTCAGCAGTTTGACCATGACTTGCCTCTGTGTGCTTGAGTTTGCATTTATCTTGCATAGGACTGACTGAGCTTAAATGTGGGGAATGTCGTCTTCCATCTCTTCCGTCTTTTCTGTCTCGGGTGGATGGGTTAATTTCTGTTCATCTGTTTTCGAAGTGAACCCACTGATGAGTCACTGTTCCAGATCTTCTGCAGCAGAGAAGTAAAATTTGCATTTTTACATTTTGCATGAATCTTCACCCTCACATCCTGCTGTCCTTTCTCTCTTCACCTCCTTGAGTGTCTTTGCTAAGTCCGACCCCTACACACCTCAGGGTTGGCTCTGTCCCCATCTGCGTCCCTGGGGGATGTG
Organism: Fukomys damarensis; assembly: GCF_012274545.1. Classification (NCBI taxonomy): domain Eukaryota; kingdom Metazoa; phylum Chordata; class Mammalia; order Rodentia; family Bathyergidae; genus Fukomys; species Fukomys damarensis. Next base: position 1,596,195 of record NW_022900936.1, read on the forward strand.
TCGCTCTTCCTTCTGGTGTCTAATATATTTCTTGCTTATTTTCTGCATCCTAAACTTCACTGCTAAAGAGTGCTGATCTTACATCATGGTGGCTGAGCTGATGCACTTGGTGTCCAGCTGTCCATTGGGCTGGTCTGAGGGACACTAGAGGCTCTCCGTACCCTTGTAGGTGCCATTCCTACCACGCATGCCAGGTATTGGTCAGCTGGCGTCTGCAGAACCCAGGATGCCTGTCACACATGACATGGTCGGGAGGCTCCGTGGCCGGGGCCTGAGGTGAGCGGTATCATGGCTCAGGGGCCTGGTGGAGCAAAGCTGCCTCTGTCTGTCACAGTGGCCGGGAAGTAGGACACAGAGGACACATGTTGGCGAGGGAGACCCAGAGGCCCAAGCGACTCTCTTCCGTGGTGGGCCAGTCTACTGGGGAGCCTAGTGCCCCAGGGTCTAGTTGCTTTCCAGCCACGTGGCCCACACACACACACGCGCGTCTGATAGCCCAGTGTGTGTACAGGACCACAGCCACCACAGCCCAGTGGTGACCGCCATTTGTGTCTCGTACTGGTCTCTTAGAGCTGGCCCATGGTACTCTGTGATCTGGAAAACATGAAGGGCCAGATGCTGGCCTTGCTGGGGGTGCTGGGTGACTGCCTGTCACTCAGCGCACCACGTGGGACAAGATCCTCCTGCCATTCCTGCTTGAACTGCCTGAAGGAGGGCTGGGATCTTGAGGAAGGGGGTGCCAAGATGGACTCGGTTTCCTTTGACACCAGGCTTCTAGCCCATAAGGACAGCGTGTAGAGCCTTTCACCTGGCTCTCCATCAGCCATCTGCCTGTGTGTCCCTCTGCCTGGGGGCCTCTGTGGACAGTCCCATTGCCACTGACATCTATTCAAAGAATCAAGAGGCACAGAAGCCCCCTGTGGTGCCTGGAGCTGGTGTGTGGGTGCAGGGTGGGGCTGCTCAGCAGACAGGAGGTCACCGTTGTCCCTGGGGTAAGCCCACCCCAGCTGACCCCTCGGGAGCAGTGGGGTTTCAGTGACAGCAGTGCTTCCTCGTGCCCAGGGGAGAAGGAGCCACCTGGGGCAGTAGGGCTGGTGCATCCGACTCATGGCAACCAGTGTGCCTACCTGGCCGCATACAGGAGGGTGGCACCCGCAGGCCCCTGGCAGCTGGCCCAGCCCCCTTCTAGCCTGCTGGCCAGTGACCAGGGTCGCCGGGAGGGGCCTCTGGCCTAGGTGGAGGAAGGGCTGTGGTCCAACGGGGAAGGCAGGTGGTTCTGGAGCAGTGGTCCCTTTCTGGAATGTTTGTGCTGTGGTGGGGAAAAGGATGGACAGGGCAGGAGACAGGAGGAGGAGTCCACCCTGGGAGCCAGGCTGTGATGGCCACATGAGGAGGAGGGGCTGGTCCAGCCCCATGTCCCACACAGAGGATGCAAGGGCCAGGCTGTGGAAAGAGCTGCAGGGCTGGTGGATACTGGCATGCGCTCCACACTCTGGAGACCCGGGTGCAGAGCCCCCAGGCGCCCTTGGCTGGCTTCGGGTCCATCAGATAGTGCCCGCTTCCCCAACAGCGCCCCATGTTTGTGGGCCAGCTTCAGATATCTACCAGTACCCTCGAGACAGTGATTAAAAAGTAATTAACCTAAATTTAGCCTGATTGTCATCAATAAATTAGCCACATGAATCACCTGTGATTTGCCCGCCTACACATGCCAGACTACCAGGTGAACGTCACCACAGGGGAGAGCTGGGTCCCTGAGGCTCCACACCCGGGAGGGCCCCCTCTGTGTGGGCCAAGGTGTCCTGTCGGGTGCAGGTGGCAGGGGTCCCCAGGGATCGGCTGTACCTCCTGGCCTCAGTGGCTTGGGCTGTGACTAGTATACCCAGAGCTGCATTAGACAGAGAGCAAGGCCTGGCAGCTGGGCCTTCTGGCACCGGCTGTCCCCTCTGCCCACCGTGGTGGCCACAGGACCAGGCTGGGCACTGGGAAGGGCCCTGTGGGCTTCAGGGTCCTGTGGGGCTGTTTGTGGTCATGGGTGCTGTGACCAGCAGGTGGCTTTGTGGGGACCTGGGCAGGGCAGGTTCCTGCTGCCCATGGCGGGAAGGGGTTTTCCAATTCTGGCCCAAGACAGTGCCACTCTGGCTCCAAGCCAGGGGAGTCCTGTGTGACCCCTTTCCTGCGTCTCCTCCTCAGATTCCCTGCAGGCTGCCCCTCAGTCGAGGTTCCTTGGGGTTCTGTATGCCTTGCCCATTGCTCAGCCTGCTTCAATGTGTTTTGTTTTTTTTTTCGGTTTTCTGAGACAGGGAATCACCATGTAGTTGAGACTGACCTGGAACTCACTATGTAGCCCAGGCTAGTCTCGAACTCACAGTGATCCTCCTGCCTCAGCCTCCCCAGTTCTGGGATTATAGGCGCACGCCACCATGCTCAGTTTCAGTGTGTTTTCTTACACAGCTCTGTGTCCCAAACCTCTGGCATTGGCCCAGCTGGGCCCATGGTTGTGGGACGTGTCTCTGTGCCCTGCTGGTCCCCCTGCTCTGCTCCCTCTGCACTCTCCCACCCAGGCTGGGGCAGGGCCTCTGGCACACAGAGAAAATCAGTGTGCAGTCATTCTAGATAAAAAAGAGGAGATAAAGATTAGCAGGAAGACCCATGGTCCGTGGGAGGCTGCTGCCTGGTGTCTGTTGCCCTGCTCTGAGCACACAGTTCCATTTCCACACCTAGCCCCGGGTCCACTTCCCACAGGTGTTGGGCTGGGAGGGTGGGCTCTCCTCGGCCTGTCTGAGTCCAGGGGCTTTCTGAACAGAGTGGGCTGCCTCCTGACCGGTCCCTGACATCTAGGCGGGCCTAGGTGGGAGCTTGGTGCTGAGACCACGGCCCCCAGTCTGTGCCGCGGCTCTCAGTCGTGAGCTGCCGCGCATGGCCCAGTGCCCCGTGGTCTTGGTGGGGAGGCGCCTGCCACCACAGCACACCACCGGTGACACACTGGGTATTTCTGTGAACTGGCTGTGCAGCTGTGGGGAGCAGACGGGTCAGTGCCTGCCAGCTGGACACACCACCTAGCAAGCGTGTGTCCACTGGCACAAGGCTGGGCAGCGTCCCCAGGGCCTGGTGCTGTGCGGGGCAGGCGTCCAGGGCGCAGTAGCTGTCGGCCTTCCGGTGCTCCCAGGCCTCAGCAGGAGGGCGTCCTGTCTTCCTCTCCAGCCTCTCCTGCCCGTGCTCAGGGCATTAAGGAGTAATCTTGGTTGAGGGCTCTCAAGGGAGTTACAGAGAAGGTCGAGGTGGTGTTCGTATGCTAGGCAGAGTAGGGAACCAGCATCCCACCCAGGCTCCTCGGCCTCTCCCCGCGCCCTCGTGCCGGGGCTGCACTCCTCCCCGTACTCTTCTTGCTGCAGCCCTTCCCTCACCCCTTCTTCCTGTCTCCGCGGCGCCCCTGCTCTACCCCTGAGCTGCACACCTAGCCCTGCGCCCACTGCCACACCCTGCAACGCCCTGTGCCCGCCTGTCTGCTTAGCCTGGCCCAGAGGACAGTGGCTGGCTCGGTGCAGCAGCCCTGTAAATGTAAATGCTTGTGGAATGAACAGGACTTGAAGGTCTGTTTTCTGGCCAGGTGCTCTCAGATAAAGGTTATGTCAAAGGCATGTCCGAGGAGCACCGCTGTGGGCAGCCCTGACTTCCTGCTGGTGAACCGTGAAATATGTGGTGAATTTTAAGTTAAAAGTTTGCATTGCAGTGGAAAACACATTGCCATGAATCTCCCTCAGAATACTCCCTTTACTTCAAACACACTTACCATCTTGGCACTTTCTGAAGCAGCTCTGGAGCGCTCTTTCATGTCTTTCTGAGGTGTGATCAAAAATATGGTGAATGCCGCACCTGAGTGCCGTCCAACAGAAAGGCAGCTTGTAAAAACACGACACTGTGTCCTCATCCTCCTTATTCACCAGATCTGGCACCGTGTGGCTTCCGGCTCCTCCCCAAAGTCAAAATGACCACAACAGGGAAACATTTTGAATCCCCTGAGGGCATCGAGGCAGCCAGGACAGTGCAGCTAAAGACACTCAGGAAAGAGGGTCCAGAGCTGCTTCAGAAAGTGCAGCGAAGGGGCCGGGTTGATGGGACGAGTATTTGAAGTGAGAGGGGGTGTTTTGAGGGAGATTAGTGGCAGTGTGTCTTCGTGTGTAATGTAAAAGCATTCACTGTATTTTCTGATCACCACTAGGTGAAGACGCTCCACCACTGCTGGCTCCTGGCTCCTCTGAAGGAAATGTGTCTTTTTCTTTGGCAGCTTTAATGTTTTCTCGCCAACACTGGTTTTTTTGTGGGCTCGCTGTGATGAACCTAGCTGTGCATTTCTTTTGACTTACCAGTTTGATTTTTGTTCATCTTGAGCCTGTAGATTGGTGTACTCAATCAGTTTTGGAAAATCCCCAGCTGGTATGTCCCAAATATCATTTTCTCCTTGTTTTCCTTCCCTTCCCTTCTGCAGCTCTGATTGAGTCTTCTGACCTCTCTCACCACTTCTGTGACCCTTACTCTTCCTCTACATTTTCTACTTTTCTCTTTCCTTGCATCTTTCTGGGTTGGGTGTCTTCAGTTCTTATTTGTTTTCCACTTTATTAATTCCACTTTTGGCTGTGAGTTAATCTCATATTTTTTTTTTTTTTTTTTTTTTTTTTTTTTT
>NW_022900936.1:1601203-1616362 GCF_012274545.1 Fukomys damarensis
TTTTTTTTTTTTTTTTTTTTTTTTTTTTGGTACCAGGGATTGACCTCAGGTCCCTGTGCTTGCAAGGCAGGCGCCAGAACCACTGAGCTAAATCCCCGGCCCTGTTAATTCCATCTTAAATGCTTGCTTGTGGTTACTGTGGCAGGCAGACTGATGGCCCCCAAAGGTGTCCACATCCTAACCTGGGTATTGGTGAGTATGTCACCTGGCATGCAGAAGGGACTTCGCCGGTGTTTAAGTTGAGATGGGGAGGCTGTCTCGGAGAGGGAGTTTCTGTGCAGCCTCCTCTGCTGGGTAGAAGCTGACATCTCTTTTCTGGGTCTAGGGAGACTCTCAGCTCGGCCTCTTAGCTCCCTCCTGCTGGTGGTAAATGACCCCAGAGCAGAAGTGGCTGATGCCTGGCTTTCTCTGGTCTGGGCCTAGTAACCCTATGGCTTGCTATCCCTCAGAGGACTCTAGTGAGAGCTTTCAAATATTTTTCTAGCTCTGTAAGCTGTCCGCAGCCTCATCTACCCTCCTTCAGCTGAGGTGCATTTCTATACACCAGCCTGTTTTATTTACTGTCGTGTTGCTTTAAGTGAGAGGTCACATCTTCTTATCAGAGCTGTGCGCATACCCTTTTCTCCAACCAACTTCCTGCACTGACGATTCCCGCAGAAGCTGCCTCACCTCTTGTAAGCAGACTCCTCTGAGAAGCTACAGTGGTCAAAGCAACCAAGTGTGGAGTGAGCCCACCCTGATCCTGCTCATTCTGAGGTCGGGACGAGGCATCCTTGTCCTGAAGCACAGGGCTTGGGATCGGGCAGGCCTGGCTTTGACCCTGGCTCTGGCCCCTGGGCTGTGTGATGCAGGACAGTTGCTTTGCTTGTTGACGCATTCTGGCACAGGGCCGTGCTCTGCAGGCACCCTCTGTTCTCACCGGTGTCGTCGTGGTCAGCACCATTGCTATCTGAGGCTGCAGGCAGCGCAGGTCCCCTGGCTCCTCAGGTTGGGGTGCCTTGAGCAGGCTCAGCTGAAGGACCTGCCAGGCCACTGTCCTCTGCCAAGTGCATGCCACTGAGAGCTCCAGGCCAGGCCACAGACGCAGAGGCAGGAGCTGGGGCCGCTGGGTACGCTCCCTCAGGGAGCCTTGCTTTCATCTTTTATGGGCAGAGACGCAGGTTGAAACCAGTTGCCAGCTGCCTCATTAGCAACAGCACCGCTGACGTTGCCCGGGTGTCTCTCAGCCGAAAACCGGGAGTCATACTCGGAACGTGTCCAGCTTCCTCCCCTTCAGCCACCTGGAGATGCAATCACTGTCTGATCCAGATCCTATCTGCTTTCAAAGCCACAGGCCCCTGCATTAATTCCCCAGGGTGGAGGTGACTCACAGCCTGGGCGTCCCTCGTGGGTCAGACAGCTGTGCACACACACACTGCACACACACAACCCTGTGCAACCACACACATAGGTGTGCATGTGCACTCAGACACACTGGCTATAGACATATCACAGTGCACACTCACGCACACGCTGCACACATGCAGACAGACACACTGGCGTGCACACGTGCAAATACCATGTTACCTGTATCGATGCCAAGTGGAAGTGAAGAGCTGTCATTACGAGGAAGCACTCAGAACGCCTGTTTCTGTGTCGGAGGCCCCCGAGCTCAGCACAGCTTCACACACTAAGGTGTCAGCCAATTGTACATGTATAAATTTTAAAATTTCATCATCCTTTCATTTCATCATTCCTTCATTCTTTACTCATTCAGCGCTCCCCAGGCACCAGGCACTGTGTTTGCCGCTAGATTGGTAGTGGGGAGATGATGCCCGGCAGTGGCCTGTGGGGGCTGCAGGGGCCTGAGGGATGTCCCTGTGGCTCTGAGTGGGGCCTTCCAAGCATCACAGAAGCCACCAAGGGCAGAACTTGCTCTCTGCAGCCCGAGGAGCTCAATGCAGGTGCCCTGAACACTCACCCTGAGTGCAGGGCACATGCACCCAGAGCCCAAGGGCAGCCCGGGGCGAGGCCCGGGTTCCAGCATGTAGAGCGTGTGATGGGCTGGCATGGTGGGCAGGCCCCAGGCACCTGCGGGGCATTCCTCGTTTAGCTGCTTGCCTCTAATTGGTGCCTGGAGTTTCCGGTGAATTCCGAGGAGGCTCCCTGCCAGGCTCAGCTCCCGTGGGGGCGCGTTCCGTGCCAGGGCCTGGTGTGTGCCCGGAGGAGCCACCGGCATGGGCTGGTTGGGCTCCAACGGCTCAGTTATCTTGCTGGTGCTGACAGTTGTCACCCTCTACGTCCTCGCATGCCAACTGTGCTGTGAGGACTCCACTCGCCTGGCTGCAGACGCTCCCCTGGCACTGAGGTCCCCCACGTACAAACCTCCACCCATAGGGCTGGGGATTTAGCTCAGTGGTTCCAGCACCTGCCTCGCAAGCACAAGGACCTGAGTTCGAGCTCAGTTATCTTGCTGGTGCTGACAGTTGTCACCCTCTACGTCCTCGCATGCCAACTGTGCTGTGAGGACTCCACTCGCCTGGCTGCAGACGCTCCCCTGGCACTGAGGTCCCCCACGTACAAACCTCCACCCATAGGGCTGGGGATTTAGCTCAGTGGTTCCAGCACCTGCCTCGCAAGCACAAGGACCTGAGTTCGATCCCTCTTGTAGTCACCCTCTACGTCCTCGCATGCCAACTGTGCTGTGAGGACTCCACTCGCCTGGCTGCAGACGCTCCCCTGGCACTGAGGTCCCCCACGTACAAACCTCCACCCATAGGGCTGGGGATTTAGCTCAGTGGTTCCAGCACCTGCCTCGCAAGCACAAGGACCTGAGTTCGATCCCTCGTACCAAAAACAAAAAACAAAAAACAAAAAACAAACCTCCACCCAGCCGTGAGCAATCAGGAATTAGATCTCTTCCTATAGAATGCTCCAGGGCTGGGGCCGACACCCAGTGAGGGCTGCATGCGTCGTCCTATGAGCAATGGCATCTGCTCAAGTGTGAGTCAGTTGTGCTCTTAGGTCAGAGACAGACGAGACCACAGCGGGCTGGTGGTGGGAGCCTCGGGTGTGCTTTCCAATCTCTGCCAACACTGAGTAAGCCAGCAGAACAGTGGGACCGTGTGTTCGGGGCCTGACTTCCTTCCCACCACTGTCCACTTAGGACCAGAGGAGCCGGGCTTTGCCCGGCATCCCAGGAGGGTCCTGAGGGCATGGGGACTAGGCAAGTCTTCCTTGAGGCCTTGTGGGGCTCCAGGTCTCCAAATCCACAGTAGATGGGCAGTCCATGTTGGTGTCCATGAGTTCCTCAGCCTGGCAGGAGATGTCTGTCTGTCCATCCAGCCACCCACCCATCTATTCATCCATCCATCATCTGGTCACCATCTATTCATCCACCCATCCATTATCCATCCATCTATCCATCCATTCATCCATTCATCCATCATCCATCTTCCATCTTCCGTCTTCCGTCTTCGTCCATGTAGCATAGCTGGTATCCTGCCATCCTAGCCAGAAAGAGGGCCCACCTGGGAGACTGAGACACATGGTTTGGAGAAGATTTGGCAAAGGCTTCAGGCCTCATGGGTAGGCTGGCCTGTGTGCCCCAGCCCTGCGTATGGGCTCTGAGGACTCAGCTGCCAGTCCAAGATGGTTTTGTTCCTGAGTGGTTGGTGTGGTGTGGAATTTGAGGGCTGCAGGGATTTGCTGGCTGGTAAGCAGGGAGTAGGGGCTGGCATGAGGCTGCCCCATGAGAGGTCCCTGAGAGGCCACAGGCCCTGTCCACAGCTGGGAGGACCGGGGGCCTGTGGGCTGGCAGCCAGGTCTGTGATCCTCTGTCCTGGGCTTCCTTGTCCCACACCCAGCTGGCATCCAAGCCTGTGGCTTACAGCTGGCAAGGGCACAGAAGCACTGGCCCATGTGGGAGCCTAGGCCTGCCTTAGGTGCAGAGACCCAGACCTGCTGAGAAGCCCCTGCTGGAGACCTCAGTTTACCTGTCCGTGCAGGTGGCCAAGCTGTGCCCTGTCTCAGTCTCCTCTCCTGGGGAAACCTGTGTGTTTCAGTGCCGCCAAGTGACTAGCTGGACAGGAAGACTCAGCAAGGCCACACTGAGTCTGGGGCCCTCCAACCTTGGGCGAAGTGAGCACTTGCACCTGTCAGGAGCAATGCCGGGACTTCAGGTGCCCACACTCCTGCCCGCCTCCCTGCAGTGTGACCCCCATGCCCATTGCCATGTGGTCCTGGGAGCAGGCTGACTGGTGGCCTGCACGGACCCCAAGTTGAAGCCCAGGTGGCCCTGTTCCCTTCCCAGACAAGCAGCATACCTGGAGTCTATGCCCCAGCGCATGGGACCTTGGCCAGGGCAGGGACCCATCCTGTTCTGCTTAAGGTAGCCCTGGGTGGGCTGTCAAAATCCCAGTGCCACCCACAGAAGTCCCAGAGATGCTGAGCCTGGGCTGTGGTCACAGGCGGGCTGCCTAGCCAGCACCGTGAGAGAGGGAAGGTGAGCGGGCTAGAACTGGGCTCTTCATTCTCACAGGAGCCCTGGAGAAGACACTGCCATTACCAGCTCAGGTGAGGAGGCAGGGTGGCTGCGGCCTAATGCCCACTCCAGGATGCAGCCTTCAAGGCCACCCTGTCAGGACTCACCTGGGTGGTTCTGGCCAGGTGTGCTGCAGGTCTCAGGACTCCCAGGTTCTGGAGGCCACCCCCAGGAGGGACCAGAACTGGCTTGTGAGTAACTGATACCAGAGTCACACTATGGCCCAGTTTTATTTTTCAAACAGAGGTGAAACTGCCGCGCACCAAGCCATTTTAAGGCCGTGGTGCAGTAGCTTCCTGCCCACCACCTGGCTGCACAGCCGGGGCCCCTGTCCGCCTCAGGCTCCCTCCTCCCGGGCCCTGGAAGCCGCGGATCCACTTTCTGCTGCTGTGGCTTTGCCTATGGTGGACGTGTCCCTTCTGTGGACATGCACAGCACGTGGCTTGGCGTCTGCCTTCCCAGAGCTGGGCTCTGACCCATCGTGCGCAGTGGGATCCCCAGGGGCTGTGATGTCCTTGCCGACTGGGGTCTGGGGTGTGGTGGGGCTCAGCCCGCTCTGCTCCCTGAGCTCCCCCCAGGCCTGCGTGCCTCCCTCGACTCTGCGACGGTCACTCCAGCTACTCGGGGTTCTGTCCACCTTGGCCGTCCTCGGCCCCCATCCTCTGCTCTTCCCGCCAGCCCCACACACTTCCCTGTGCAGGCGCAGCACTCCCTGGTGCAGCTGTGAGGCCTGTCCTGGCAGAGCCCTTCCTTTGCCTCCCTCCTGGGCTGGGAGGGGCCCGGGAATTTGCATTTCTAATGAGCTCCCAGGTGGCACCCCTGGGGCCTCCCAAGGAGGAGCTCTGCCCCAGCACAGGGCTCTGCTCAGCTGCCCAGCATCGATGTTCTGTGCTCAGCGTCTCTGCGATCAAAGCTGGGGGTTGAGCGTTCCGTGATGTTTCCCCCATCTTCCTTAGGGTTAATTCAGCTGCACAAACATGCTAAGTAGCACGACGCGCAGTGAGACTCAAACAGGGCAGGTCACTTGTTGGAAAGTGTGCTCTTGCCTAGATGGCCGTGGATCCGTCTGTCCACACTGCGTTGTCCACCTGGCTTGCGTGTGTGGATGGATAAGAGCACGGTGGTGACAATGGCTCCAGAGTTGGCTTCCCTCAAGTCTCATGTCTGTGGCCTAAAACCCCGAGTGCGCCTGATCTTAGCTGGAACAGGGTCTCGCTCTGTAGCCCAGGCTCGCCTCAAAGTCACAGCCCTCCTGCCTCAGCCTCTTGAGTGCTGGGACTATAGGCGTGCACCACCAGGCCCGGCTCCTGGCGCTCAGCGCCTCACTGAAAGAAGCAGCAGCCTCTTAGCTTGGTCTCGGCCAGGTGAGGACACAGCGCTGAGGGGACAGGAGAAGCGTGGCAGCCGGAGCTCGGTGGGACGCATGCGTGGTCCTCTCTTGCAGCACAACCCCCAAACCCAGCAACCTGAATCTGCCAACGGGCAGCACCTCAGCGGCTCCACTGGCCCTGTGCAGTGTGGCTGTGACCGTAGCTCGGGACGCTCGCTTGGTGTCAGGTCTGTGTGGCCCCGCCTGTCACACAGGAACGGTGGGTCCCGATGGGCGTCCTCACCTGTCTGTGGAGACTCAGGGAGGCGGGCCTCGGCACCAGCTCCTGTCCTTGTTCTCCCTGGGTCCATGTCTTTGGCTGGTGCAGGTACTAGAGAGGGGCAGTCATGCAAACTGCCACTGTGGTTGGGGCCCCTCTGTGGCCCAACACCCCGTTAAATATAATTTTTTTAGAAGACAGATTCTTTCTATGTAGTTCAGGCTGGTTTTGAACTCACACTTGTAGCCCAGTCTGATGATCCTCTTGCCTCAGCCTCCTGAGTGCTGGAATTATAGGCGTGCACCACTGTGATTGGCAAACAACCCCTTTTAAAATATCACCCTTTTTACTTCCCAGTTCAAGACAGAAGACATCCTTTAAATCCCTTGGGCCTGCCCCCTTGTGCAGGGAGAGGTGATAGCCAGGGGAGGACTTTGCTTTAGGTACTGGTGACGCTGTCCTGTGGCTCCTCTGTCCCCGAGATGTCACTGCTGCTCTGTGGAAGGTGTCAGCCCCCTCTGCCAGTGGAGGTGTTGCAGTCACTCTCTTCGCACTGGGACACAATATCCACACCCAAAACTTCAGAGGTTCGTTCCGGCTCACGGTTCAGGAGTCTCAGTCATGCATGGTCACAGCCTAGGGGAAGGGTATGGCTTGGGAGAGCAGCTTGGGTCACGGTGTACCGGAAGGAGAGAGAGACCAATGCTTCTGGGTCTCGCCGCAGCCCCAGTGATGCCTCCTCTGACCTGACCCCACCTCCCAGCAGCAAGCAGCTGTGGCCCTGCCACCCCATTACACCTGCACAGGTGCTGGCCAGGCTGGGCTCTGAAGCCAGGCCCCGGCTCTGGCTGGAGAAGCTCTGAGGCCCTGCAGGAGGACTGTGATCAGGCCCTGGCTTTCAAACTTAACACAGGCATAGAGCCACACAGTGGGGCAACGGTCCCCACCCCGGTCTGTCACTGCCAGACTCCTGCACCTGGGAGGCCCATAGCCTTCATGCCTTCCAGCGCTGTCCCGGGCTCCAGGCTCATGGGCTGGCCGCCCTCCCTGGCTGGCGCAGGTCCTGGGTCCTCAACTCCTGTCTGCAGCGCTGCAGTGTGACCGCTCCCCTCACACGGTGGAGCGGACCCCGCTAACGAGCCCAGGCAGGGCTACGGGGTGGAAGAGCCATCGCTTTACACCTGGGAGACCTTCTGCCCCCGGACACACACAAGGGATGCTGCGTCATGGCACAGACGGCTCTGCCGTGGCCGACCGAGCTCTGAGGGCCGCTGCTGAGGACTCTGGAGAGGCAGGACGAGGCCCTGTGCTCTCCTTGCTGCCTGCTCCTGCCTTTCTGCCTTGGCCCCTCTGCCTGAGGGAGCTGCCGTCCCTCTTCTCCTCCAGAAAGCCCTCCCTGGTCCCTGGCCTGGTCCCTCTCTGCTCAGAGCCTCCCACCACAGAGGAGGGGACCTACGTGGAGGGCGGCTGGGCAGCATATTATTTCCCACAGCCCCTGAGCAGTAGCTGCCTTTGTTTGGAGCACTTTGTATGGTGCGTGACCCCTTCTAAACTCACCCCCAGCTGGTATTCGTGCTGAGTTTTTACCCATGGAAGAAACCCCGAGGCCACAGGGTGGAAGTTGGTCTCACTGGGTGTTCTGGGGTTCCCATCCGTGCGCCCACGCCTTGCTCTTGGGCAACTCTGCCTTCTCCACCCTAAAAAGTGTCCCAGTGTCCCTTCTGCGGATGTCCCGCATCCTCACGGCCCTGCCTGCTTTCCTGGAGCACAGGTAGCATCCAGTGCTGCTCAGACTCCAGCCCCTCCCTGCCTCCCTTTCCCTCCTGCCCTGCCATCCCTCAGCCCCGGGGTCTGTGCTCAGGCCAGAGACCTGCAGAGTGGCGTGTGGCATCAGGTGTGCCACAGAAAGCACACAGGCTGTTTTCATTCCTGTGAGCTGTCTCAGTGCAATATCGAGTCCTAAAGGTCCAGCGCAGAGCTAGCCGCTCCCAGAAGCTGGGCCCACAGGCCTCCCTTCGCCCGTGGCCTGGCAGCCCACTTCCGCCCTGTCCTCCCCATGGCTACGCCCCGCTGCCCCGTCCGCTCGGCCCTGCTGCGCGCCTCATGGCAGTCTCAGGCTCCAGTTCCGAGATCGATGGAGGCTTCCCTGTGGGTCAGCGGCCCTGGGGGGCCTCCCCCTGCCTCACCCCCGCGTCCTCTGCACCAGGCTGTCTGTGACACAAACACACCTGTGCACGCAGCTGAGTATCTCCAGCCTGGGCGTCCTCACGAGGGAGGCTGTGCGTGCTGCTTACCCACTGGTCCCCAAAGCGATGGCCATAGGTGGAGGCCCTGGGAGTGCCCTGCCCTGTCCCCACCGAGGACGCAGCAGGAGACCCCTCCGAGAGCCTGAGTGGCCGCACTCCAGCCCACGCCTCACCTCCGTGCCATGACATCCCTGCCGTCAGTCGGCCACCCGCACTGGTGCTGGAAGTGGAAACGGGACACTGTCGTAAACTGAGGCACGTGTGGTGTCTGCAGCGGCGAGGGCCTGGCCGGTGCCTGTTGCGGTGTCTGTGGGGAGCGTGAGGAGTGGCTGGACGAGGAGCTCACTGAGGACATGAGGCTTGGGATGAGGGGTGGATGGGTAGCACAGGGCTCTCCCAAGACCAGGGAGGAGGCACCAAAGGAGCTCCCGGTCACCGCACAGGCAGCCTGCCCGAGTCCCGGCCTCCCTGCAGTCGGCAAGGTTCTTGCAGAGCCCGCAGCCCACTGCTGCCCGCCCTGTGGTCTCAGGTTGGTTGGCCGGTCTGCCCGGCCTCCCCTTTCCTGGCCCTGCCTCGGGAGCAGGCCGCCTGCCCTGAGCTCTCCGCATCCGTCACTCACCCGGTCTGCGGGCTCCCAGTGGGGCAGAAACCGCTCCTCCAGTCCCACCTACACGTCGTGCAGCGCTGCACTTCATTTTAGTATTATTTCTAAGCTGCTTCCCTTCTGCTGTCTGCCATGAGAGGACTATGGAAGTATCTGTCTCCACAGAACCTGCCCCAGCCGCCACCACAGCTCTGGCCCTGTGGCTCTGTGCCTTGGGAGGGTAGGGTCTGCTGCTCCAGCCCCAGTGTGTGGAGGGTCAGGCAGCCCACACTGATGGGGACGGTGGTGAGAGGTCAGCGTGGCTGCAGGGCCCCACGCCCAGCCCACAGTGAGCTGGCTGGGAGAGCCAGCGAGTCCGAGTGTCACGTGTCCCAGGATTGCCGCAGCCGGGGACACCAGACCACACCTGGGCCGTGGAGTTACCCCACAGACCCCAGCCTGAGTTTGGGATTCAGTGACAGCCTCGCTGTCCCCTCTTCTTCGCGGGGTCACCAGGAAGCGTGGCTGGCTTCCTGCAGGTCTGGAAAGTTCTGTCCTGTGCCTTGCTGTGCTCCACAGCCAACCCATGGCTGCGGTGGACCTTGGCGCTGTCTCTGAAGGTGCCCGAGGCATGCATGGTATCCATGATGGCGTGCAGCTGGGGGACAAGCGGGAGGGCCAGACCCCTGCCACTTCCAGCCTCATGGCCCCAGCCAGTGGGGTACGAACAGCGCCTGGCTGGGCTGCAGTCCCTGCAGTCTGCCCGCTCCCAGGCTCAGGCAGGGATCTCCACTGGGCGCCGGTCCCCGGGGCTCACTCTGACCATGCACCAGCCTGCCCGGCCATGCAGGGATCTCCTGAGAGGCTGGGATGGACGACCTGGGTGGCAGCCGTTCGCAGTGCTGGTGATGCCAAGCGGCTGTGCCAGGGGCCACGAGGGGTTGTGGGATGGAAGTGCCTTCTCCACACTGCGCACTTGAGCTGCATCAATATTTGTACTTTGTGTGGCTTCTGTGGCAGTGCAGCAGGACACCAAGTGCTTCCTTCTGGCAGCGGGGTTACGGTCGATTTCACTTCTATCTGTGGTCATCCGTTGGAGAGGAGGCCTCTGCAGCGCCTGCCATCCTCCTGCTCTGCAGAGGGGAGTGCGTCTGAGGGCTCATGTTGAGGCCCAGCCTGCCAGCAGGTTCCTGGCCACAAGCGCTTGGTGGCCTTTCTATCCCTGCTCTTTTAGCAAATCACTCAGGAAAGAAGCAGCACGGTACAGGGCTGGGTCACCCAAGTCCCCACCGTAAGAGACACATCCCACCACTATCTCCCTTGGCTTGACTTAAATCTCCATTATCGGGGTGCAGGCTATCTGACCTGGTCCTGGATGAAGTGTCCATCTCCCCACAGCGTCCCTGGAAAAACTGTGAGGCTGGTTTCACGTGGCCACTTTGATTCAATTTTATTCTCCGTGAAAGGGTTAGGGCCATGATTTTCTCCTAAGTAAATATTTGCCTTTTGTTGTTGTTGTTGAGATAGGATCTTGCTGTCTAGGTCAGGATGGCCTTGAACTCACTGTGTAGCCCACTCTGGCTGGCCATCAACTTGAGCGATCCTCCTGCCTCAGCCTTCTAAGTGTTGGGATGATGGGTGTTTGCCATCACCCCCAGATCCTGAATAAATATTCAGTAACACAGTTCTCTCTCTCTGATAATGGCTCTTATGGGCTGAATTGTGTCCCCCAAACCATAGGTTGAAATCCTGACCCCTACTTCCTCAAATATGACTATATGGGAGGTGGGGTCTTTGAAGAGGTGGCAGCCATGGTCTGACTGTGTCTGCATAAGAAGCTATCTGGACACGGGCATGGAGGTTGGGGTGGTGAGGACCCAGGGTGAGATGCCGTTGGCCAGCCGAGGGGTGAGACCATGGCAGGGATCAGCCCGGACTTCTGGCCTCAGCTTCTGTTGCCCAAGTCCCCGGCTTTGGGGTCCAGAGGCAGCCATAGCAACTGCACACAGGGCAAACGATTCTCTCCAGTATATCCAGAAGACAGGCGTGGGTATACCACGTCAGATCGTGGCCTAACAGTCTGCGCAGTTTTCCCAGGCTCCCTCTCAGGCTGTGAAAGTCTTTGTGCTTGCTGTTCAGAGTGTTGATGACCCTAGCAAGACAGCTATTTGTTTATTTAGATTTTTTGTTTTGGAACCAGGGATTAAATTTAGGACCTTGTGCTTGCCGGGCAGGCGCTGATTCACTGAGCTAAACCTCTGGCCTCTATTTATTTAGATTTTGAGACAGTCTTACTAAATTGCCCAGGCTGGGCTCCAATCTGCAATCCTCCTGCCTCAGTTTCCTAGAGCGTTGGGATCACAGGTATGTGCCACCATGCCCGGCTTGTCCCTTGAGATCTCAGCAGGAGCTGTGTTCCACTTGTTGGTCCTGTCAAGACTCAAGCCATCCCCTGGAAGAGGGCACCATTGCATTGTGCTGCTGCATGCGTGGCCAGGGTCTGAGGGGAGGCCCTCTGGTCCTGTCTATTCCTGTACACACTGTGTCCTGGGTGAAGCCTTCCCCGGTGTCTCCACCTTGTCTCTAGGCCTGCACATTGCCCCTGCTTCCTGTGTCCACCTCTGGCCACTGCCTCACTGTCCAGAGCCCCTGCCCTGCACAGCACACCCCACCTCAGCCCGTGCTCCCGGTGCCCTCCCCTGAGCCTGTGTCACAGCCCCTCTGCTGCTTCAGCTGCCCTGCTCTCTCCTGGGCCCTCCCAGCCCTTCCTGCCCTGTGTGCACTCTGCTCCCCTGCTCCCAAGGGGTCCGTGATGGCCTGCACGGGGTGCCTATAACCTGCACCCCACAGTCTCCCTGAGGCCATTCTGGCCACTGTGAGAACCTCAGCACCACATGACCTGGGTGCCCCATGCAGTCCACCAGGCTCATGAGTGGACAGGTGACTGTGGCATCAGCCCCTGGCGTGACCAGCATGGAAACGCCCCACAGTGCCACTGGGAGTGGGGCAGCCTGGCACAGAGGCGGTGCCTGTTCCTGATGGCAGGGTGGGCTCAGTACCCCAGGGCCACAGCTGTGCTGGAAGCCAAGTGCCTGGAGGATCCAAGCCCAACCAGCCTGGTACCCTGGGCTGTGCTCGCCTGGCTCCTTGAGGTGAGGGTCATAGTCGTGGGACAGCTGAGGAAGCCACAGAGGGTGGGGGAGCTGGGGGCGCAGGAGGGAGAGTTGGGAGAAACCCAGGTGGGAACAGGGCTCCCAAGGGGGGGCCAAGCTGGACCGATTCTCAAAGTGGCATCAGGGCAGCCCAGGCCAGGCTGACCTCAGCCCCGGGGCTCTTGTGTGGAGTGGTCCCTGAGCAGATTCCCGTGGAGGAAGGGGGCAGGGACACCTCAGGAGCAGGGACTCGGGTCAGCATGACCACATGGTGTGGTGGCCTAGACGGGAGGGCACCTAGTGTTCTCCTCTGAGAGGCTGCGTTGTGGCCTGATGGGAAGCAGGCGCCAGGAACGTGGGGCGGGTGGCCCAGCAGTGGGGCCCCACCCGGCGTCTTGGTGTCACTGCTGTGGGTGGGGGCTGGGTGGTGCAGTGGTCACAGTTTCGGCCACCATGTGGTGACTCTGTGGTCCCTGTCCGTCCAGCCACACGGGCGGGAGGGCTCTGCCAGGAGGCTCCGCTCTAGACCACAGAGCCTGAGCCACCTGACTCCCACTGACGGGGTACACAGCCCTCACTACGGCTGCAGACCCAGGTGAGCAGGATGCACGGGGCCTTGGTAACAGGTTCCCACAGTCGCTTCCCGCTGTCCCACTTGCAAATCCTGTGTCCTGTCTCACTTACCCTAGTGCCTCAAGGTTCAGGACAGGCTTCAATTAGGTTTTTATAGATGCTCTGGAGAGCATCAAGAAAGACAGGCCGTTGTCGGAAGAAGGTGGTCTTTGTAGCTGGACTGAGGGCTCACACCCACACCAGGGCACCTCATCCATCTGGGCAGCACTGCCCTCCTTGGGCCACACCCTAGGCTGGGCCAGGACAAGGGGCTAGGCCCCTCCGCACTGAGCTTTGCGGTCTCCTGGATCCGCCGGCCTCTGGCCTGGTCCCTTCCCCATCCTGTTCTTGGGGTCCTGCTGGGTTCCCCAGGCCAGGCAGCCCTGGTGGCAGCGAGGACCCTGCCTATGTGGACATCCAGAATCTGGCACTACCCCTTCCTCCCCGGACGCTGGCACTGCCCCCAGAGTGGCAAGGAGATAGGTCCCCACCCCTGCAGAGTTCTGGATCCCCGAGCCCCCAAGCCACCCACCTGCTGCTGCCCGGCAATGTCAGAGACTCGAGGCCAAGACCAGGCACCTTTGTTCTGGCTCCGAGGCTTTCCCAGTGTCGGGCAGTGCTGGTGCCCACGCCCGCCCGCCCGTGGTGCCGCTAATTACAGCCCTGGAGCCTTTGAAGTGGCTGCCGTGGCCCCAGGCAGCTGCTGCTTTGTCCCTGGGTCTTTTCAGCAGGTTGTGGGGGAAATTACAGAGCAGCTCACAGCAGAAGGAAAAACCTGTGCTTTTATGGAATTTAGGCGAAGGTGGGTTAATCTGTAAGGAATTTTAAGAACATGCTTTGTGTGGCAAGGCCAGGCTCTGCCTGGAGGTGGGGCCGGAGCCTCCACTATCTCAAAATGACAGGCTGGGGACAGAGGGGAGTTCACAGGCTGGCTGCCTCTGTGTGTTGTCCCCGCAGTCCAAGAACAGGACATGGGGAGCCCTTGCCAGGTGGCCATGCTGATGGTGGAGTAAGTGAACAGCATGTGGAGGCCCAAGCTCGATCTCTGAAGCCCGTGAGCTGTGCTAAGGAGACAAGCATAGAATCAGCTACAGGCCTGGGGAGCACGCGTACCACAACCCTGCTGAAGCAGGGTGGAGCAGTCAGTGAGGACGGTGGCCACCTCTTCCAGCAAGGCTGTGTGCTCCTAGAAGCCACCTCTGGAGATAGGGTCTGAGTTCCTCATGGCCCAGTTGCTGGTGGCTGAGGGGCGCCCCTCTCTGGAGCGGGTGCCCCTCACTTGGTACCATCTTGACCCTGCAAGCTGGAGTCTCCTGGGAAGCAGACACCAGGCCTTAGGCACTCATGGCTCTGGCGCTGTGCCTGAGGAAGGTTTGTCTGGCAAAGTCCCCTCAGAGCCTCCTACACACATGACTGGACAGGAAGGGCTGTTGTTGTGGAGCAGAGTGCGGGGGAGCCTGTTGGGGACACAGTCCCTGTGTGGGGCACGCGAAACTCCCTGAGAGTGCTTTCCTCTGAAGTGGCATCTCATGGGTGCTGCATTGTAAGGACAGTAAAAACAGAACCTTCTGTTTTCAGAGAGGTCAGGATCCAGGAGCCTTGCCCTCTCTGTTCCATGTCCTCCTCTCCCCACCTGTCCCTTGCCAGGTGTGCTCAGAGGAGGGTAGGGAGCACTACCCTGGATGATTGTCTCTGGGAGATTGTCCAGAGAAGTGAAGCAACAGCAGATGTGTATGTCTACAGACAGAAAGGCAGGGACATGGGCATAGAGCAAGTGCATCCATCTCTATGTTCAGAGAGGTATTTATTTTAGGAAATCTGTTCACAGGTGCTGTGGCACATGTCTGTAATCCCAGCTGTTTCAGTCACTTTTTTCTTGTTGCTGAGATAAAATACCCAACACCCAAAGTTAGAGTAGGAAAGGTTTATTTAGCTCACAATTTGTAGAGGTTTCAGTCTGTAGGCAGCTGGCTCCAAAGCAGCATGGTACTATAGAGAGGCATCACAGAGAAGAAACAGTTCATGGTAGGGCAGGGAGAAGACAGCAAAGCAGCAAGCAGCAGCAAGCAAGAACAGCAGGCCTCTCTCTGTCCCTTATATTCTATCCAGGCTACTGACCCTTAGGGTGAGCCTTCCCATTATACACACTCAGAAATATGCCAAACTGATCAGTGGACTAATTCACTAACCACATACTCTTCATCCCAATAGCATACAATGCCAGCATCATACACTAGATCCAGCCACCCCTGAGAAGCCCCACCTACATCCAAAGAGACTTTTTTGGGGGTGTTATCTAGAAATAAGCCAAAACATCAGCTATTCAGGAGACTGAGGCAGGAGGATCATAAGTTTCAAGTCAGAGGCTGGAGATTTAGCTCAGTGGTTCCACTGTCTGCCTTGCAAGTACAAGGTCCTGAGTTTGATTCCTGGTATCCAAAAAAAAAAAAAAAAA
>NW_022900936.1:1616435-1631051 GCF_012274545.1 Fukomys damarensis
AAAAAAAAAAAAAAAAGGACAGAAAGAGAAGTTTCAAGTTAGCCTTGGAAACATATAAAGACTATGTCTCAAAATTAAATAAAAGGAAAGGAAAAGGGCTGAGGATGTAGCTGGGTGCTCCTTGGGTTACATAAACAAAAGGAAAAAAAATGGAAGGAAGAGAGGGCAAAAGAAATGGGTTCGTGATGGTGGGATAGCTGGCCCAGGAAGAGCTGATGTTGCAGCCTCAGCCTGAGGCTGACTTTTGGCTGGATTCCTTACTCCTTGGGGAGGTCAGACTTTTACTTAAGGCCTTCAACTGACTGGATAAGCCCTGCCCCACATAAGAAAGTTCATCTTTTAATGCAAAGCCTGCTGGTCTAAATGCTAACCTTATCCTTAAAAGTAGCTTTTCAGCAACATCCTGGCATGTTGGACCTGATGCCTGGGTCCTGTGGCCTGGCCACGTTCATATGTGAAATTGGCCATCAGTCTAGCAAGCTTTAGAGCATTACTAATTTCCCAATGGACAAAAATGGAAAGAAAAAGCTATAAGAGTAATAGAAATGTCAGGTGATAGGGAGAAAAATCTGAGAACTTAGTAAAACATAATTGTAAAAAGAGACTTTAATATACATTTAGGGAAAATTTAGGAATTAAAAAACCAACATTTAGTTGATCTCATGGCAAACCTTATGGAGAAAGGACAGAAAAATATGTAGCATTGAAAGAATATAAGATCACATGGAAAAGAGATTAACATTATTTTAAGAGAATGTTATCTTAACACTTCGGCAATAAACTTGAAAAGAAAAGAAGAGTGTGTGTGTGTGTGTGTGTGTGTGTGTGTGTGTGTGTGAATGTGAGTGTTCAGACGAAGCCCCTGGCCCTGTGTGACTTCCTGTGGGATGGAAGGACAGCTCCGCATGAGGAAAAAGAGCTATTTGTGGTTAACTCCACTGGTCCAATTAAAACTGAAGATATCACATCATTGCAACTGGCATTAAAACCATTTGAGAAAATTCAGGAGCGGCTGCTAAGTAACAGAGGAAAAAAAGAAAAATTCTTTACCGTGATGACAACGCTGAATCCCACAGCCATCCCCCATCAGCGTGGAATAAGAAACCTGCTCCTGTCACTGTTTCAAAACCGTTTTAGGGCCAGGGATTTGGCTTAGCGTTGCCACTGCCTGCCTCGAAAATGCAAGGTCCCGAGTTCGATCCCTGGCACCAAAAATAAAGCCAAAACCATTTCATTGCTCCAAGTTTAGACAGTAAACTAAGGAACAAATAAATTGGTCTACACACAACAACAGAAGGTGACCGTGATGTTTATTTACAGGCCACGTATATCTAGAAAAGCAAGAGATTCTAGATTCTGTCAATTTCGGGTTTCTGGATACAAGATAACTACACAATGAACACATTTTCTTCTTGTCAGCAATAACCATTTCCAGGTGGAGATGGAGGAAGTGTGCGCATGATAATGGTCAAGTTATGTAGGATGTCTACGGGGCTAACTTATTTTTTATTATTTAAAATTTTTATTCATCCATACTTGCAGAACATAATGGTTACACTTCTCATTACATGATTACATGTATAATATGTCTTTTTTTTTTTTTTTTTTTTGTACTGGGGATTGAACTCAGGACTTTGCGCTTACAAGGAAGGTGGCAGAACCACTGAGCTAAATCCCCAGCCCAATAACACATCTTTATCTTTCTACTTCCCTTCTCCTCCCTTCCCCTCCCTTCATCTTTCTGTCCCCTCCCAGTTTGCAAAAGGGATAACTTTATTTAAATAGTTCAGGACCTCTATAGCCAAAACTATAGATTTCTTTGATAAACTTAGTTTAAGATGTGAATAAGCAAAAAGAAATATCATGTTCCCAAACGGGAGTACTTCATGTTATAAAAATATCTATCATTCTTTTAATAATCTGCAAATTTACTGCCATTCCAGTAAGTATTTCTAGGATGCTTTCTACTTGTTTGATTTTGACTTGGGAGGCAGGCATGGGCACTAATTCAAACCCAGAGATTCCTGCGTCCTAGGCAAGTGCTCTACCACTGAGCTTTACCTCAGCCCATGATCAACAATTTTTAAAGTTCCCATGGAAAGATGAGTATCTGGGAATTGCCGACATGTTTTTACAAAGGGAAATTAGTGCATACTTCTATTATCTATTAAACACTGTTGTCAAAATAATGTAATATTGACAAGACTGTTGACAGATGTAGCCTAAGACGAGTGGCATGCCCCGGGACTGGCACCTCTTCCTCCTGATGGTGGCGTCCCTGGCAGAGGGCTTGGCAGGTCATCGTGCCTTCTGGAGACAGTGTTGACTCCCTGCATCCCAACTAGGACAGGATCCAAATACAGATGCAAGATGACAAGAAAGGAATCTTGAGCGAAGGCCCATTAATCAGATCAAGACCCACAAGTCTCAAGGAAAATGCTCTTTTTTTTTTTTTTTTGGTGGTACCAGGGGTTGAACTCTGGTCTTTGCGCTTGCAAGGCAGCCCACCAAACCGCTGAGCTAAATCCCCAGCCCTGAAAATGCTCTTGATTAAATAAAAATTAAAAATATCTGAGCCGAGCGTGGTGGCACACGCCTGTAATCCCATCACTCGGGAGGCTGAGGCAGGAGGATCACTGTGAGTTTCGAGACCAGCCTGGGCTACATAGTGAGCTCCAGGTCAGTCTCAACTGGATAGTGAGACCCAGTCTCAAAAAAAAACAAACAAACAAACAAACAAACAAACAAATCTGGCAAAACAGTCAGATAAAGCAGAGCACCGAGAGAGGCAGTGGTAGGGAGGAAACGTTTTGCAGCCATCTTCCAGCAGACGCCGTACCCGAGGGCCCTTCCCCGGACAGGAAGGAGGAAGCTTCTCCAAGGCGTACTTTTAGACACTTTGTCTGTCAGATGGCTGAAGGTGCACGGCTTCTGTGTCTTCTGTTCTCTTCTGCCACACGTCTGTCTCCATGTCTGTCCTGTGCTGTTTTCTTCGCTTTATCTCTGTGAGGTCACCTGAAATCCAGGGTTGCGAGGCCTCCCGCTTGGCCCTTGTCTAGGATTTCGTTGGCTGTTCTGGGTCTCTTCTGGATCCACGAGAATTTTAGGATTTTCTCCCCTGAGTTATGCGAAGAATATTGTTGATATTTTAACGGGGACTGCGGGAAATCTATTGCCTGCTTGTGGTAACATGGCCAAGCTGACGGTGTTTCTCCTGCGCAGGAATGGGGCTGCCGTTCCATCTCCTCATGTCCTGCTCAATTACCCAGGTCTTTTGCTTCCTTGGTTAGGTTCATTCCTAGTTATCTCGTTTTTCCCAAATGAGTAGAATTGTTTTCCTAATTTCTTTCTCAGTGGATTAATTGTTGTTTTGCTGAGTTTGTTTATCAGTGCCAAGAGTCCTGCTGGAGTCTTCTCTGTGGCGCATCAGACTGTCTTTGAGTAGAGATAGCTTGGCTTCTTGTTTTTCTGTTTGTATCCTTTTCATTTCTTCCCTTTGCCTCACTGCCGTGGCTCAAGTTTCAAGTACTACACTGAGCAGGAGTAGTGACAGGGGACACCCTCATCTTGTTCCTGATTTTCCTGGGCAAGTTTTTGGTCCCTCTCCAATTGGTGATGTTGGCTGTGGCCTTGACACGTATGGCTTTTATCAGTTTGACATACGATTCTTCTACACTTATGTTCGCCAGTCTTTTTATTTTGAAAGGATGGTGGATTTTGTCAAGGTCTGTGTGGTGATGGAATTTAAGACCATAAAGTTACATGAAATAAGTCAGACCCAGAAAGTTAAATATCACATAGTTCTCTGACATGAGAAACCTAGACTATAAATAGAGTTAAAAGCAGACTTTTTGGAGGTGGAGAAGGGAGTTGGGGGAGGGAAGAGGAGGGAAGGCAGGGAGAGAGGTAAAGGGCTCCAAGATGGTCAGGATATGTTACACGTATGTCAAGATATGTTACTTGTTTGTACCAACCCTCAGTAGGAACATAACTCGGATGCATTATAAACATACACTCATTCAAAATGGAAAGGAAAGAAAGGGACAGAGAGGTGTGAGACGCCTGGGCGGTGAAGCACAAGGCAGACACGAGCTCATGTTCAAGAGTGCATTTTACGTCGGTGGACTAGGAGGCCATTTGGAGTGTTAATGGCGGGATTACCAGATACGATTTAAGAGGACCGTGCTGGCCACTGGGAATTGTTTCCTCCACTTGTTGGTATAAAGTAGGAGAATCAGCAAGTGTTCCCTCTCACGAGACACAGGGATCTCTCTTCCTTCTCTGACTGAATGGCCCCAGGAGCCCTAACTGCAGTCCCTGGAGCGGGCACCCTGTATGTGGACCCCGTGGCCCAGTGCCAGTGGCAGGGGGGCCAGTGTCCTCCAGCCTGCCCGGTGCTCGAGTCCCTTGAAGTTGTTGTCAGACACGGTCTCCTCCTGCCTCTTTCCAGAGAGCTTCTCACACACGGGGGCAGGCTCACCGCAGCCCCTCCCTGCAGCTTTTCTGTTTTGGTGACCTGTGGCTGGCTACAGGTAGGAAATGCTGTTTGTTTGACTCTTACCCGGGGGAGAGTGCGTCCCCAGGACTTTACGACAGTGCATTGCTATAACTGCTCTATTTTATTATTGCTTATGGTGGTAATCTCGTACTGTGCCTGCTCTGTAAGGTAAACTTTACTGTGGGTGTGTGCATAGGGAAAACGTCCTCTCTGTGGGGTTCAGTAGGGTCTGTGGCTTTGGGTGTCCATGGGAATCTTGGGAGAATCTCCCCAGGAGCAGGGTGGGGCAGGGCTCTAAACAGCAAATGATGGGCTATCCCTGAGGGTTCCTAAAAGCCAGGAGCTTCAGAGGCCTCACAACCAGATAGTTCACTGGATGTTGGAGTCGTATTGTTGCAGTGCAAGGTTACCATTTCCAAGTCCTCTGCTGTCTCTTGCAGAAACAACTGTGCCCAGCCTGGAGGAGCGGAGCAGCTAGGGATGGAGGCCTTTGCTTTGAGAGTTATCCCTGAAACTCAGCCAGGTGACCTACCTGTAGGCCACGATGTGCCGTGGTAGCCCACGTCCTGGGCATGGCTGTGTCTGCTGTCCTGAGCTGCTGAGGTGAGTGGCGGCCGGCACTGGGTTGGCACTGGGTTGCAGGGTGTCCAGGGGTTCTTGGGGAGACCTCTCTGAGCGGAGGACCCGGCTGCTCCCTGCCGACTGGGGTCCTGATACCCGTGAGGACCCTCAGCCTGCTCCAGGCAGAGTCTGGACTGAGGTTTGGCTCCAGGGGAGGTCACTCCATCCTGCACGTCAGGGACACAGGGATCCCAGAACCTCACTGTAGATGCGGAAAGATGCCGACTCCCAGGGGCTTGCTTTGCTGCGCTCCATGCTGAGCAGAGCCTGCCTCCTGTCCTGGAGCCTCCGCACCCTCCTCACCACAGCTGGACAGGGCCCTGGCCCAGGAGAGGAGCCCAGGGAATCCCCACAGGCTGGGCGGCTGGGAGTCACCTGGCAGTCTCCCTTCTGGCACCCTGGGTCATGGCGGAGTGGATGTGGGGTAGGAAGCTTCCGCGTCCCGGGGTGAGGGGCACTGAAAGCTCACCTGGGCCAGGTGAGGGGCGGGTGGTAGGTGCCTCCTCGTCTCACACTAGTTTCTGAAAGCTTGTCCTCACCCTTCTAACCAGGACAGAAGCCATGGCTTAATGTCTGTGGGGCAGAGAGAGGAGGGCGTGAAACGAGACAGACGGGGCCTCCAAGGGGGCTGCTTTGGCCACAGAGTCCCACAGCTCCTCTCCCTGCCCCTCCCGGCCCTCTCTCTGTCCTCTACCCCACTGTCCCTCTTCCTCCTGCAGGCCTCTCACAGGGTCCTGCTCTGTGCCGCGTGCCAGGCTGTACCAAGGACCTGAGTCCTGGTCTCCCCCTAAAACCAGGAAAGATATGCTTTTTAGGGCCCCGCGAGGGTCCCAGGGAGCCAGGGAAGGTTGCACCAGAGCTGGCGGCTGCCTGCAGATCTCTGTTTGTGCACAGGGTTGTTTCGAGCTGCAGGGAGGCAGCACTTTTTTTTTTAAAGAACACTCCTCTTTAGCAGCTGTTCTGCCTGGAGCAGTGTTTCATGGTGACTGCAGCTGGAGAGCCGGCCTGGCTTTGATGGAGTGACCAACACTGCGCCCTCCTGAGGACTCTTCCCGCTCCACGGAGCTGTTCCCTTTAAAAGCCCGACTTCCCTCCACGGGGAAATTCCTGAAACCCGACAGTTGACAAACCCACACGCCCTCCGAGGGCTGGGTGCCAGATGAAAAGCCCTTCACGGAAGCCCAGCTCTCCCCGGACGTGCGGGACGCAGCAGGGCTAGGCCCCATTTCTGCTTCCTGGACCCCCAAAGGCGTGAGGACCTGCCACCAGCCGAGGAGCCCGCAGCAGCGCAGCGCAAGGACCTGCTTCTCCTCAGACCCAGCAGCGCACGAGGACCCGTCCTGCAGCAGGGTCCCGCAGTCCCTGGCTGCCGTGCTCGCCCGCGCCAAGTCCCAGACAGCAGAGAGGGGAGCCTGCACCCCAGGAGAGCTGGTTTTCTGAGTGTTTCTGGTTTGTTCTCAGCTCCCATCTCTTTCCTCTGGGAAATGCGCTCTGCCAATGACTAATCCCAGCCCTGCCGACACTGTTATTGGCTGCCACCTGCACGCCGGGTCCCTAGCCCCTCGGGAGGCACGGAGATAAACCTGCAAAGCAGGAGATAAGCCTGAAGCTGCAGCCCTGACCTGCAGCTGCCGGTCCTCCTCCCAGGCTGCTGCATGTGGCCGTCGCAGTGACCCCCGGGGCCCAGGGCTGCCTCGGAGGGCGAGTTGGGTCTGAGGAGCAGCAGCCCCTGGCCAGCGGTGCCCTGAATGGAGCTTGGGATCTGGACCCCTCATGTCTGCCCTACTGACCCTGTGTGTGGTGCTCATGCCCCTGGTGACCCCCGGTCGCGGTGCCCAGCGCTGGGAGCCCTGCACAGGTAAGGCGGGGTGGGGACCTCACTGTGGAGCTGATGGCTTCAGTGGTCAACACCCTTTCTTGTTCTGAGACAGCTGGGGGGCTAGGGGACTACAGGGAGCAGCGCCCATCAGAGCGGGAGCGCGGCTTTCCGCCGGGCAGGGCTTCAAAGAGCTGAGTACAGCCGGCCTCGCATGTGCGTACCTGTCGGCCTCGGGGAGGCCGTACACCTGCTTCAGGAATGAGCCGCAGCGCCCCGCCCGCCCGTGGCCCCGGGATGGAGAGAGGCACTGGCTGTGTGTGGCAGGGCCAAGGGCCGCTGCGGGACTGGCCTGTCCCCTCTCCCGGCAAGACACACGGGTTCAGCCCCAAACACACAGGGCAACGGGCTTGCTGAGGATTCAGCCTTCCCCAAGTGGGCAGCAGAGTGGGTAGGGGCACACATGGGGCCCCCAAAGCCTTCGGGAGCTCCTGTTGCCTCCTTTTGTCTTGTTCCCCTCTCTGAGGTACTGGGAATAGAACCCAGGACCTCTGCACTGAGCTGCATCATCAGCTCTTTTATTTCTTATTTTGAGAATTGGCTGAATTGCTGTTTCCTAGGCTGGACTTGTGATCCTCCTGTCTCAGCCTCCCACAGTGCTGGGAGTCCAGGTGTGCACCTGGCTTGCTCCTTTCTTTTAGAAAGGCTTTGACATCTTTGTGACCATGACATCAGCAAACCTGGATTTCTACCAAGAGATTTACTTATCAATCCAAGACTTGTAGAATAAAGAAAAAGAACTGTGCCTGGTGGCTAGGAACGGGTCAGGGGCAGTCAGCTGGGATCGAGCGCTCTAGCCGAGGCCCAGGCAGCGGCTGGTTTGATTTGCAAGTAGCTGTTCTCCCATTGCCCGGGACGGTCTGTCCCCTGCTAGCCAGCTGTTCTGCTCCAAAGCCCTGTGTGTCCCAGGTCCTCCCGAGCTCCCAGTCTGGATGCTGACCTGTATCAGCAGTGGTGACAGCATCCACTATGGCCGGGGCGCAGCAGGCAGGGGCCCCACACAGCTGTCAGGCTGAGGCCGTACAGAGCCCACATGGACAGCAGCCCCTGCTCCCTGCTCCTGGGGGCTGCATCTGCCCCCCTGCCCTGAGCTGCCCTGCCCGGGCCACTGTCAACACCAGTTTCCCTGGCCTCGGGTGACCGCAGGCCCCAGGCCAGCCTGTGTCCTCCCCCAAGGGCCCCCATGGGCGCCTGGCCATGCCTCAGAGGGACCCCGAATGGTGCCCCGGTTGTCCTCGGGGAGGGATGAGTCACGGGCACGTCTGTTCAGGTTCCCTTCAGTGCCGGGCACGGAGTCGGCTGGATAAGCCTAATAAAGGTTATTTATAAAGCCCGCCCCTCTGCCCTGGAGGTGTGTTTCGAATAGTTACAAGATGACCCAGTTATAAACCAGCAATCTAGGGAGGAAAGATGAAAGCCAGGTAAACAACAGGGAGCTGAGTTTGGAACGCTCCCAAGACTCGCACCAAGGCCTTCGAGGGCTTTGCCTCGCTTTCACAGGGGCTTTAGTTCCTCCGGGTTCAGAGAGCCCCCAGGTGACACCAGGGCACTTGTGCACAGCTGCAGCGGGCAGGTGCAGTGGAGGCGCGAGTCTGTGACCACAGAGGGGCGCCATGGGGCCATGGCGGGCAGCCATCATGGGCTCTATCCCCTCCTCTGGAGCCAGATGCTGGTGACTTCCAGTGCGTGCCCTTCCCTCCCTTCCTGGCGTTTAGTCTGTAGATGGGGTGACTGTCAGTGTGGTCGCTGGGCCTCCAGGTGTCCCAGCCAGGGCGAGGCACAAGCTTTGAGCCTGAGCATAACTGGAGGCCGCAGTGGCTCCACGGTTCCACCTGAGGCTCGGGACAGAGACAGTTGGGAGGAGTGGGCCGGGGGTGCCTCTCCTGCTTGGCTTTCTAAAACCCAGAAAGCAGGAGCCCCGCTCAGAGGGCTGAGGAGGGCAGGAGACTGGCAGGGTCACCGGACACCTGAGACCAGGCCCACTGGGCGTGACTGTGCTGCTGGGCTGCCCCCACGGATGGGCATGTTGCTGCCCAGCACGCCTCCTCCAGGGGCCTTCTGGCGATGGTGTGGCTGGTGGGAGGCCAGTGGGAGGCCGGAAGCGAGCTGAATGCGAGCAGGGTCTCTGCCCCGTCCTCCCTCCGCTGGGGTCCAGTCCCCACACAGGTGCAAATGCTGACGTCCAAGCCTCACCTCAGACAGGCTGGGGGGGGTGGTCTGCAGGGGCCGCGGCGGTGGGTGCTGCAGTGACCCTGGGTGCACAGAGGAAGCAGACAGAGCTGGGGAGCGGGGGGCACCTGCTGGCCAGGGGTGCCATGGCTTGGCGGGGTTCTGGGTGGATGCCTGTGCATTCCAGGCCTTCTCTGTTGGCAGTGCTGGGATGGAGCCCAGGCCCCAGTGCTAGAAAGCACTGCACTCTGAGCCACACCCCGTCCCAGGCCCTCTTTGAGCTTGGTCTCAGCTCATCTGCGGGCAGCTGGGTGACCCCAGGAATGCATCATTCTCTGCTCTGGCCGGGTACTGAACGGCCCAGCTGCCTCGGTCACACGGCTGCATTGCCAACACCCTCATGACAGGGGTGGGGGACATGGCAGTGCCAGGCCGGGCTGTGTCCTGGGGAGCAGGTGCACGTGGCTGCATGAGGTCCTGCGGCCCCAGGCATCTTCTTCTGGGCATTGCCCGCTCTGTGTGACTTGGCCTCCCGTCCCTCAGGACTTTGTGGGAGCTGTTGGGGGACAGCCAGACCCTGATGGGGATCAGTGTTGGACTGGCACTGTGCAAGGGGCTGGAGGAGATGGAGGCAGAGCCTTGCCTTTGGGTCAGATGGGCGGGACTCCCGTGCTGCCGATCCTCTGTTGCCGGGATGGGACACCCCTCCTCAGCCTCCTTCCTCGCCGCCCGTCTGGGGAGGCCTGGCCTACCTGGGTCCACCTGTAGCTGTGCCAGGAATGAGGACCAAAGGTCTCCACCTCGAAGGCGGTGCTTCCCCAGGGGCCTGGGTGATCAAGGGGTGCACATTCAGGGTAGGGGCACAGGCGGGCAAAGGCTTTCTGTGGGTGGAGGCCCTGCTGGGCAGGGTATGCCCGGCCACCAAGCATGAGAGCCCTGGCTATGTGGCCCGGGGCACACTCTGGGCCTCCCCTCGGCTACTGTCCGGGTCCCAGGAGCACTGTCCCTGATGAGGTCCCCAGGCAGAGTGCCATGAAGTTCTCTTGAGAGGAGGGAACCAGTGCTGCCTCAGGGATCCCCAGTGGAGCCGGGGCAGAAAGATCCACCTCACTGGCTGGGCAGTTTTGGAGGTTGGAGGTCCTGGCCATTGGGACCCCCACTCTGAGGGCTGAGGGGATGTTTCTTGTCACTTTTATTTATTTTTTAAAATTCATTTGTATTCTTAAATAAACGGCCTCCATATGCAGAAGCTTGGCCCCCCAGAGCCACCCCTGCACAGAAGACCCCTCACACTGTGGCCCCAGGAAACCCCTGCAAGGAGGTCGGGGTGGACGTGCCCTTTCCACCCTGTCTGGTCCCTCTGGGGACATGGTCCTGGACAGTGGCCCTGAGGAGCCCAAGCTCCTCCCAAACGTTCAGACACCCCCAGGGCATCGCTGAGATTCCACAAGCCTCCCCCAGCTCCATTGTGAAAGCCAGGGTTGGGGCATCTTCCGTGTGTCTCTGTCCTTGCGTGGCAAGCAGGGGCTTTGTCCTGCCCCAGGTGGCTGGGGAGGCTTTGGCCCAGAGAGGGCTTTGTGTGTGGTTGGTGCTTGGTGAACCCCACCCGATGTCCAGGGCTCCACCGCTGCAGGTGGAGAGAAAGGGAAGAGACATTGGAGCCTGGCTTCTGGGCAGCCAGATGGGCTTGCAGCCCCTGAGATGGCCAAGGTGAGGAGGGCCCGTCTGCAGGCTGCTGAAAGTAGTGGGGACACTGTGTGTGTGCACGGGGTGGACCTTCAGGGCGTGTGTGGGGACCCCACACGCAGCCTCCTTTCCCTCTCTCAGTGTGCTTTCCGTGGCGTCTGGTGCAGGTGTGACTGTGGTCTGTGGGGGTGGTGGAGCATCTTGGGAGGGTCCCCAGGCCAGGCCAGGACCCCACACCCTGCAGCAGCCATCTCAGATCTGCAGAGAAAGCCCCGCAGCAGCACAGATGCCGGGCTTCTCAGAATGTCCGCCCCGAGACCCTCCTGAGGCCCTGTCCACCCTCTCTGATGCCTCAGCCTCTCACCTCACTTCATGTTTCCAGAAGCGTTTCAGAGCCACCTCCCCATACTGCTTCCCGGCCAGCCCTGGTGTCTGCCCTGTACATTTTGGGGCCAAGTCTGTGCAGGGCCCGGGGTCCCCTGCTCAGCTGGGGCCCAGAAGCAGGCTCAGGGCCGGACGCTCCCTGGTCTGCGGAGTCGACGAAGACCACAGACGAAGACCACAGGGCCAGCTTCTGCCTCCCCCTTTGGTAGGAAGGGCTCCCAGAGCTTGGGGGTCAGGACGCACCCACTGCACAGCCCCCATGTAGAAGGAGAGCCTGGGTTGTCTGCACCCAGAGCCCAGAATGGGGGGCCCCTTCTGCTCCAAGCAGCTCCCTGGGGACGCTCATTTTGGGCAGTGGAAAAGCCTGGCGGAAGATGTGTGGTAAAGTCCCTCCAGCTCAGGGATGTCATAGCCTCCCAGATCTGCAGCCCAGGAAATCCTATTCTCACCCATTCCTCTCTCACCCATCTTGAGAGCCAGGAGGGCACTGGTGGGGGTGGGGGTAGGGGTGGGACCAGCAGCCAGACGGGGGGTAAGCAGGGGGCACCTGGGGCCTGGTTGTCCCCGGACCTCTGCCTTCTCTGGCCAGACCTGGGGGCACTATTGCTGTTGGTTGCCTCAGCAGTCGGGGGACTTGTGGCTGGAGCTTGGGGATCCAGGGAGTCTGGAGGGCCCTGCTCAGGGGCTGGCTGGCAGAGAGGTACCTGGGTCAGTGGTGTCCAGAACCCTGTCCTGCTCCCTGCTGTGCCCATGTGACCTTAGACTGGCCTGGTGGCAGGGCTCTCTCCCCATGGAGGCCTTGCTGGGTGGCCACTGGCCAGATGTGGCACCTGAGAAATTGCTGTGTGTGTCCTGGACTCTAACGCCCCCGGGGACTGCAGGGTGGCTGGGGTCCGTGGTGGTCCCTGGATGTAGCTGGTCTGGGGGCAGCGAAGCCAGAGCTGTGTTTGCAGGAGAAAGAACCAGCTGTTACAGGAAGCTGCAATGAGTGAGGCCAGAAGGTGATTTATTGATCACAGGGCAAGAAACTTAGAGGGAAGGAGGACAGCAGCTGAGTCAGCAGAGAGAGGCCGGCAATGGTCTGCAGCAGCGGACAGGCCACCACCAGCTGGTCCTGCTCACGTGGCCTGTCCTGGCAGCGATGGGAAGCCCTGACCATTCAGGGTGAGGCCGTGAACTTTCAAATTTGTGTAGGCGAGGAGCCCTGTAGGTGATCGAGTGGCCAGCAGAGGGAGCCCTGAGGTAAGAGCCGAGCCCTGTGGGACCAGCAGGTCAGCAGCAGGACTTCTGGAACAGGAAGAGGAGGCAGCAGCCTGGGTGGGGACAGGCGGGGCAGCAGAGCAGGGACATGCAGGAGGACAGGCAGCAGCAGCTGGGCTGCAGGAGGAGGAGCAGCAGGAGGAGGTGGGCACTCAGCAGGCGGGTCTGCACATGGGGCAGCAGAGCAGGGACACAGAGGAGGAGGAGGGTGTGCAGCAGATGGGCACGCAGCAGGAGGGTTAGCAGGAGGAGCAGGAGCAGCAAGCTGGTTGGCAGTCAGACTGCTGGCAGCAGGAGGAGGAGGAGTCCCCAGAGCAGACGGGGATACAACAGACAGGCTTGCAACAAACAGGTGTGCAGCAGAAAGGCTTGCAGCAGACAGGTGGGCAGCAGATGGGCTTGCAGCAGATACACTCACAGCAGGGTGGCTGGTAGGACAAGGAGCAGCAGGAGGAGGCAGGCACTCAGCAGGCAGGTCCGCACATGGGACGGCAGAGCAGGGACACAGAGGAGGAGGAGGGCGTGCAGCGGACGGGCTTGCAGCAGATGGGCACGCAGCAGGATGGCTGGCAGGGGGAGCAGGAGCAGCAAGCTGGCTGGCAGTCAGACTGCTGGCAGCAGGAGGAGGAGGAGGCGCCGGAGCAGACGGGGGTACAACAGACAGGCTTGCAGCAGACAGGTGTGCAGCACACGGGCTTGCAGCAGACAGACTCACAGCAGGACGGCTGGCAGGAGGAGGAGCAGCTCACAGCTCACTGGGGTGCAGATGAGGCTCAGGCAGGGGGCCGGGGCGCAGCAGCTGGGCTGGCAGCAGCTGGGGGCGCAGCAGGGGGGCTCGCAGCAGCTCTCTGGGCAGTCGTCCACCTGCCAGGGCTCAGAGCAGACGGACATGGTGGAGGCGGCCATGGCGGGGTTGGGCTGGGAGTGAGTGTGTGAGTGTGAGTGTGAGTGTGAGTGAGGTGTGTGAGGTGCTCTGGGTGATGGGCTTTTATATGAGGCCAGGCTGTGCTGTTCCTGCTCAAGGCTCCAGCGGCCTTCCTCCTCCTTGTTGCCGTCCCATTTCCTTGTTGCCATCCCCTTCCTTGTTGCCGTCCCCTCTCCATGTTTTTGTCCCTCTCCTTGTTGCCGTCCCCTTCCTTGTTACCGTCCCTCCTCTTGCTGGTGCCGTGAGCCGAGTCCCAGGTGCCCTTGATTCCTGTGGCTGAAACAAAGAGTGGCTCAGCCCGTGGACTGCATGGGGGTGGCTGAGGACCGGGTGATGCCCGGATCTGTGCCTGGTCCTCCAGGCAGACACCGTGGGCACGGAGGACCCTGTCAGCCTGCAGCTGCTGCCCGGAGGTGAGGGGAAGGAGCCCGGATGGTGCCGGTCACGCGGAGCCGCTCTGGAGTGTGTGCGGGGAGACAGAGACGCAAAAAGGGGACCTGGGTCAGGAGGAGGCCCCAGACCCGTGCACCACGGCAGAGGGGGCCCGTGACGGAGACTTGGGAGACGGAGCCCCCAAGACGGGCTCTCAGGCCAGCTGGCCACAGGGGACGAGACGAAGGCTCCCCAGAGCCAAGGGGAACGGGGACTTGGGACTGGAAATTTCAGCCACATCTGGGACAAACTGAACAGAAGCTGGTGCATGTGACAGAAAACATAAAACCCCGAAAGCTTCCCCCAAAGGGAAACCGGATCCTAGGGGAAGCAGAAGAGAAACAACAGCGAAGACCACAAAATCAGTAAAACCCAGAGGAGGGCTCTCAGCTTCCTCAAGAGGAGGAGCCCAGCTGCTGGCCTTGACCTTCCAGAACGGCAGACAGAGTGTCCCGGCCGGCCGCTCTTGGTGGGTGCTGCCGTCCAGCCTGGATTCTTTGGCTCAACTGAGAAGGAATCCTGCAGGGCAGTGCGCAGCTCCCTAGCAGTCCTGATGACAAAATCAGTAAAACCCAGAGGAGGGCTCTCAGCTTCCTCAAGAGGAGGAGCCCAGCTGCTGGCCTTGACCTTCCAGAACGGCAGACAGAGTGTCCCGGCCGGCCGCTCTTGGTGGGTGCTGCCGTCCAGCCTGGATTCTTTGGCTCAACTGAGAAGGAATCCTGCAGGGCAGTGCGCAGCTCCCTAGCAGTCCTGATGTCACCCCAA
>NW_022900936.1:1631975-1666791 GCF_012274545.1 Fukomys damarensis
CTCTGCGGGGCTGTACCTGGGGCGCCCGGGAGCTCAGCGTGGCTGGCCGGACGCGAGGCCTGAGTGCAACCCACAGGGCGGTGCGGCTGCGCTGGCTGTGGTCCCGTTTGGTTTCTCCCATCGTGTTTGCCTGAGCTACACGTTCCGCTCCATATGTGGTGAAGCCGACGCTTTTATTCTAGTGTAGATCGTCCTTTACCCAGCACAGTTGAGTTCTTCATTAGTGGCGCGCCTGGAAACACAGCTGGGCTTTGCTGCCACTGCCGCTTAAGCTCGGTCCCTCAGCCTGGCTGAACGGGCTCAGCTCCGGGTCTCCCTGTGACTCCCGGTTCTGTGCTGTCCGCAGGGAGCAGCTGCTCAGGTGCTCAGCCCAGGCCTTGTCTCCAGGTCCCCGGGTGACATCCAGGGTGGTGACACGCAGTTCCTGCAGGGGGAGAGGGCGGGTCCTTGCCGTCTCCCCCGGGTGGGTGCCTCAGGGCAGCCCGGATCATGAGCCTTCACCCACTCCCCGCTGCTAGACAGCGCTTGTGAAGGTGAGGCTTGGTGAGTCTGTCAGCTCCTCTGTGACCCTTGATGTGGTCACGCTGCCTCCCCTCGGCCCGTTCACACGGCAAACCCTCCCGTGGTCCCCACATCCGTGGGTGTTTGTTATGGATGTAGCCTTACATTCCCGGAGGATCCTGGCCTGTCCCATCCTTCTCACGACTCTGGCATTTGGTTTGCTGATGCTTTGTTGTGGATTTGGTTGTCTGCATTTCAGTGGAAATGGGTCTGTCTTTCTTTCCATGTAATGTCTCGGTCCTGCCTAGCGTGTGGCTGACCCTGTAAATGAGTGGCAATGTGTTTGGTCTTCCGTTTTCTGGAAGGGCTTGTGTATAGCTGTAACTGTTGTCCTCTGCTGTTTGGTCTACAGAGTTCAGTTTGGGAGCTCGGACTGGGAGGGCAAGATGCGGAATCACCAGGCAGACTCCGGGGAGGTTTCTGGAACGCTTCCACTTTATTGAGGAAATGCACAGGCTTATATATCTTACGTGTGGACAACCATGTGGAAGGAGCATTTAATTACATGGCACTTTCTTATAGGTTATGCAGATCCATACATTAGTGGAGAACATTGGGCAATATCTTATTGGCTAGGCATACGGTGGGGTGATTCTTCTTGGGCCAGGCGAAGGAGCCATGGACTAGGGGCGGAGGTGTAGCCTGTTAGACCCAGCATCTACGCACTTAGGCAAGCTTGGTTTCAGCATGGTTTCTGAGCTTTCTCAGGAGACAGGAGTGTGGTGCACCTGGCCCAGCCAGGCCTGAACTTCTCCCGTAATGTCACCGTTTTCTTTAAATGCTTGGGCAGAATTCATCACAGACAATCTGGACCTAAGGGCTTCTTTACTGGAATGATTTAAAATTGATACATGGAGGAGGAGGAGTCGCGCAGACGGGAAGATATCTTCATAAGTTATGTTTCTGTAAAGGCTGGTACCTATAATATGTAATATTTTAAACTCTTCAATAGGACAGTAAGCAACCCAACTAAAATAGGCAAAGAAGCTGAACAGAGACCTCACCAGAGATCTACAAGTGCAAACAAGCGCGTGAGCTGACATCCCATGTCACACCTGAGAAAAATGAGAGTCAAAATTGCAACGAGCAGCCTCTGCATGCCCATTAGCACAGCCCACATTCAAAACACTGACAGCACCAGAGGCCTCAGGGATGCAGAGCCACAGGAACCCTCCTTCATCACTGGGGAAACGCAAAGCACTGTAGCCACTTTCACAGCGGTTTGCTGGTGCCTTACAAAACAAAACACGCTGTCATGATCCAGCCATCACACTGGTAGGATTTACCCGAAAGACTCACGTCTACATAGAAATCCATACACAAATGTACGTTGCAGCTTTATTCGAAATTGCTGCAATTTGGAAGCCTTGAGGTGACCTGAGTCTGCTGGCCCTGGGGACCAGCAGGTCAGCAGCAGGACTTCTGGGCAAGGGAGAGCCTGCAGCAGGCCTGGCGGGGGCAGGTGGAGTGACAGAGCAGAGGCATGGAGGAGAAGGGCATGCAGCAGGCAGGCTGGCAGCAGAAGGGTGTGCAGCAGGACGGCCGGCAGCTAGACTGCTGGCAGCAGGAGGAGGAGGCCCCCAAGCAGATAGGCTTGCAGCAGGCAGCTGTGCAACTGATGGGCTTGGGTGCAGCAGACAGGCTCACAGCAGGACGGCTGGCAGGAGGAGGAGCAGCAAGCCTGGCAGCACGGGCTGGACTCACAGCTCACTGGGGTGCAGATGAGGCTCAGGCAGGGGGCCGGGGCGCAGCAGCTGGGCTGGCAGCAGCTGGGGGCGCAGCAGGGGGGCTCGCAGCAGCTCTCTGCGCAGTCGTCCACCTGCCAGGGCTCAGAGCAGACGGACATGGTGGAGGCGGCCATGGCGGGGTTGGGCTGGGAGTGAGTGTGTGAGTGTGAGTGTGAGTGAGGTGTGTGTGAGTGTGAGTGTAGTTGTGTACAGAATGGAGGGTATGCAGTGCTCATATACCACTCAAGCCTGTGTTTGTCATCCCTACCCGCCCCCTTCCCTGTTGTTTCGAGGTGGGCCTAGGAGAAGCTTTTCTGGGCCCGTGACTGTGGCTGGCTGAGCTGGTAAAACTCCCTTGAAGTTGGCACACAGGGGTACCCTGTACTAGGGTGGGGATGGTGCCATGCCCCCTGGCTGGATTTAATCCTGCGCTGAAAGTTAGGGGCATCATAGCTCCCTCTGTCCCTGTCTAATCATATTACGGGGCTTCTTGCCATAGTTTTCTTCTGCCTTCTTGACCCTCAATGGGATTATCGATGTATTTAATCCTTATTTTCTACCTCTTTTTTGGAAGATATAAATTTTGACCTATGTCTGTTGCTCAGGGACTGGCTTGGGAACTACATTTGTTTGTTTTGTTAGATAATAATAAGTCCTGCTTGGTGCCAGCAACTATTCTGATCATGTGTATAAATATTAACTCATTAACTCTCACAACTTCATGAGGTTGGTGCTGTTATCTTCCTAGAGGAGGAAACTGAGGCACAATTAAGTACTTGTGCAAAGCCTACACAACTCAGCTAAAGTTGCTGGTGGGGACTTCTGTGTGCCTGTATCCTTTTTCTTTTTGGTTTTCATAACGTTCTTATTTATTTTTATTCATACACTTGTGTGTACACAGCGTTCACATTCCTTGTGTGGAGGGGGAACCTGTTCACCTTAATTCCTTTTCTTTTAAATGAAACCTGTGGACATTTTGAATCTGGTTTTACCACTTGCTACGATTCACCAAACAAGATCTAAGCACAGTAAGATGTATCTTCAACTCCAGCCCCATGTTCAAAACAGAATCCTTTAAGAAAGGAAAGTTATCTTCATGTGCCACAACATAAAAATGGGAGTACCAAATCTACAGAGCTGAGACTTTGCTCATAGCCTGTGCTTTGTAATTGACTTCGGTCTCAGAACACTTGCAGCAGTTCAGGCTGTATCTGGTTGCCACAGATTTGTTTTGGCTTTGCTTTCTGAGGCAGAGTCTCATGGTCCAGTCCAGGCTTCATTTCTCTTGCCTCCGCCTCAGGAGTCCCGGGATCACAGCTCAGTCCCTTTCTTATCCCTTCTCCCTCCCCTCCCTTCCATCCCAACCCTTCCCGTTTGTGAAAGACCCGTCTGCCTTTTTCTGCGTCCACTGAGAAGCTCATGTGGCTGTCGTCCCTGCTTCTGTTTTGATTTGTGCTTGTGGGCCATCCTTGCACCCCTGGATGAGGCCTGCTTGGTCGTGATTCCTAATCTTTTTGCTGATTCACTGCATTTTCTTTCCAAGTGTCTTACTGAGGATTTTTGCATCTATATTCATTAAAGAGTGTGATCTGTAGTTCTCTGTTTTAGTTGGATCCTTACCCGGTTTTACAGTCAGAGTAATGCTAGTGTCCAGCAATGATTTTGGCAGCACTCCTGTCCTTTTGATTTCATTAAAAAGCTTGAGGCGCTTTGGTGTTAGAGCTTCCCTGAAGCTTTTCGAGAAGTCAGCATTGAATCCATCTGGACCCTTGGGTTTTGGTTTTTTTATTGCTGCTTCAATTCCATTGCTGGTTATTGGATTGTTCAAGATTCTATAATCTTCTTTAAGTTTGGGTAATTCTTTTGTATCTAGGAATTGTTTCTTCTGAATTCTCCAATCTATTTGTGTACAATTAGCCAAGTCGTTGTTAACAATTTTTTTGTCAGTGTCCATTGTGATTTCACCTTTTCCATTTCTATTCACACAGATTTGGGTCTTCTGTCTCTTTTTCTTATTAGACTGATTAAGGATTTGTCTGTTTATTCTTTGGAGGAACAAACTCTCTGTATTTTTTACTGTTGTTTCAGTTTCATTGATTTCAGCTCTGATCTTTATAATTTCCTTTCTTGTCCTTGATTTGGGTTTAGGTTGTTCTCATTTTTCTAGGACTTTGTGTTATACCCTTAGGTTATTTATTTGGGCTCAGGATGTGGGCATCCACAGCTATAAACTTCCTTTTAAATTTTTTTAAATTAAAAAGGCAAAAGATTTATACGATCTGAAGATAAACCAGAATAAATTTTTTTAGTTAAAAATTTGACTTCCTTTTTGAGATTGCTTTCATTGTGTCCTACATGTTTTAAATATGTTGCACTGGCATTATCATTTAGTTCCAGAAACTATCTTGTGTTCCTTAACTTTGTCTTTGTTGTGTAGTTTCCATGCTTTGCTCAATTTCTGTGTTTTCTTTGGTTG
Organism: Fukomys damarensis; assembly: GCF_012274545.1. NCBI lineage: Eukaryota > Metazoa > Chordata > Mammalia > Rodentia > Bathyergidae > Fukomys > Fukomys damarensis. Next base: position 1,636,740 of record NW_022900936.1, read on the forward strand.
TTGATTTCTAGTTTTATTGTGCTATGATCTGAAAATATGCATGATATAATTTCAATTCTTTTACATTTTCTTAAGTTTGCTTTAGTGGCTTGTTTGTGCTCTATTTTGGAGAAAATTCCTGGTGTGTGGAGAAGAATGTATATTCTGTTGTTGGCTGAAACACTCTGTAGATATCTAGTAAGTCCCACTGTTGAAAGGGTTTGTTTGTTTGTTTGTTTTGGTACCAGAGATTGAACTCAGGACCTTGAACTTTTGAGGCAGGCACTGAGCTAAATCCCTGGCCCCTGTTCAAAAGTTTTATTCAACTCTGATATTTCTTTGTCTAGTTGATCTATTTATGATAGTAGTATTGAGGTCCCCCCTATGATTTTGTTTATCTATTTTTTCCAGTAGTACTTCTTTTATGAAGTTATGTGTGCTGTTGTTTGGGGCATATACGTTAATAATTGTTATCTCTTCTAGCTGGGGTTTTCCCTTATCCAGTAGGTAGATGTCCCTGCATCTTTTGATTAGTTTTGGTTTGAAGTTTACTTTGTCTGAAAATAGGATAGCTACATCTGTGTTTTGGGGGTTTTCCATCTTTGGATTTTTAGTCTGTAAGTTTCTTTTTGTCCTAAATGTGTTTCTTGTGTGCAGCACACTGTTGGATTTTGTTTCTTGATCCATTCTGCCTGTGACTCTTTTGACTTGCAAATCGAGACCATTCACAGTGAGAGTTACTACTGATAGGGGCTGACTTATTCCTGCCTTGTTTTCCTGTTGCACTTCTCCCTGTCCTTATCTGCTCAGCCGCCTGGTCATTTTATTAGAACTTTTGTCGTTGTTGGCATCATTGTCTCTTTCTAGGATACCCTTCAGAATTATTTGGAGTACTCACTCAGTTGTCATTAGTTTCTTAAGTGCTTTTATTGTGAAAATACTTTATTTCACCATCAATTTTGAAAGATAGTTTTATAGGATTATGAGTCTGGATTGGAATTTGTTTTCTTTTAGGTCTTTAAACTCTTCATTGTAAACTATCATGGCCTCTAAGTCTGCTGTAATTCTAGTGAATTTTCCTTCATAAATGATTCATTCTTTTTCTCTAACCACTTTCAAGATTTTGTTCTTTTGATGAATTTACAGAATATTGACTATGATTTGTCTGGCAGAGCTTTTTTTCTTTCTTTCTCTCTCTCTCTCTCTCTCTCTCTCTCTCTTTGGTATTTCATATATCTATTATACATTTATTTGTCACACATAGTTTTCTACTTTGTACATAGTATTATTTACTATTATTGAAACATAAGTCTGCCGAATCTGTATTTTCACAAGATTCTACTATACTAAAATTACTTAAATTTTGTATTTTATATCATTCAGAGTTTTCTAGGTGCACTAATACCTCACTTATGATTTTGGGGAAGACAGCTGCATTTGTGTGTGTGTGAGGAAGATTGCCATGGTTGGATTTGTCCCCTGATGTGGAATTTGTGAACAGAGGCAAACTTTTGTTGAACAATTGTTTGTGAACTGAAGCATTTGGGAACCAAGGTGTTATTGTGTATCAACAGTCATACTACTTACTTTCCTGTATATAAACTGTATTTGTTATTTTGCCTTACAAATATCATAGTTAAGTTTTTAAACAATATAAGGTTAGAGGTGAAAGGATAAGCTGGGCATGGTGGAATGTGCCTATGTTAGCTGCTCAAGAAGCTCAGGCTGGAAGATCAAAACTTCAAGACCACATGGTGAGACCAGACTTTAAAGGACGTTCTATAGTGTTTGTAAAGGTCTACCATGGAGAACAACTTCGAGTGCTGTTTTATATAAACATTCTAGAATGAAAACAAAATAGCCTTCTAATTATTTTTGTTATACACACACACACACACACACACACACACACACAAGCATATCAGTATATACAAAAGAATTACCAAGTTGTTCTTTTTTAAACAAAACTACACTGATGAGTCTTTTTGGAGGTAACTATAACATCAATACTTTTGAGTACTTCTATGATTTATTGATCCTTTATGTTTCCTGATGCCTTTGGAAATTAATACTAACCCTCCAAACCCATTTATTTTAGTAAGTTTTCAAATGTACATTACATTTATAATTTTAAAAACTCCTAAAATATTCTCTTCTTCATTTCTCTATTATCTTTTGTTTTCTAACTTTTGGGTTTTCCAAACATTTAAATATATATTTCATATTTTTACTTTTCCAACTGACATATTTCAGGTTGAATAATCTGGCTTTTTCCCTAATTAGGGCTTTTAATTTTACTGTGGCTTTCCCCTGCTTACCATATAAATAATTTCCCCCTCATTTCCTTTTTCTTCAGTTACAGCCATTTACTTACTTTCTTTGTGCTTATTTATAAAAGTATTTTATTTATTTTTGTTTGTTTGTTTTTTCAAGACAGAGTCTCACTATATAGTTGAGACTGACCTGGAACTCACTTTTGTAGCCCAGGCTGGTCTCGAGCTCATGGCGATCCTCCTGCTTCAGCCTCCCAAGGGTTGGGATTACAGGCGTGTACCACCATATCCAGCTATAAAAGCATTTTATAAATAACATGTTAACTATGAGTATAGCTTTCCAGGCATCCCATTCATTGATGAGTAGTAAAGTTTTTTTACATTCTAAATTTTCTTAATCATATTTCTAAATTTGTATATAAATCAAGAGGTACTGTACACAGTATTTCAAAATTCTCTGGTGTAGGATTTAGTTCTTCCCCTCCATGTAAATTTCTTTGTCATATGGTATGATTAATGTTGAAATGCTAGACTTTAAGAAACTTAATTATAATTGTGGATTTTAGGCAATTCATACACTAAATTTCACGATGAGTAAAACTTTAAGATTTACACAGCTTTAATATCACTTTGAAATTATTTGTTAAATAACAAGTCTTTCACTTTCCTATCAGAAATATACCTTTTTCTATTTGTGTGCTAATAACTAAAATTATATATTAAAAGCATTAGAAATATGATGTATTTTTTATAAAACACTATATTTTAAGTGGTTTTGCCACCTGCCTCGTAAGCGCAAGGTCCAAAGTTCGATCCTCAGTACCAAACAAGCAGAGAAACACACACTGTTTTACTACTTGAAGAGAACTCTGACTTGGCTCACAGATTGTGGTGCTGCAAGCTCAGCCTGCTCTGTCTCGCCCTGAAGCCCATCGTTTCTAAGGCAGCTAGGGTGCTGGCCACAGAGCTGGGGAGCAGGGAGCTTTCAGTCGCCATCTTCCTGACGAGTCAGAGTGCTGTGTGCTCTTGCCTTGGTGCTCTGCTGACGGCCAGCGCACCTCACAATGAAGAGTCCGCTCTTGATTTTAGCACCTTCTGCAGTGGGGGATGAGATGTCGAAGTGCTCATGGCCCTGCTGCTCACACTTCTTTTGCTTCATTTAATAAAGCTGACCGCAAAGAAGTCTTGATGCCTTCAGAGTTAAAGCCAGTTTTCCTTCTCCATGGCCAGGATCACAAAGAAGCTTGGTAAAGTTATTCAGACGTCCCAGCTCCTTCGTAGTTGAAATGCCTTGTAATTTGGCCACCTTGGGAGTGTCTCTCAAGTTATCCAAGGCTCTTGGGTCGGGCCCTGCGGACGTGGACTCAGGTTTCTCAGCACGGCTGCAGCCCATGGGTGCCGCACAGATGTGCTTCCCAGAGCTTCTGCTCTGATCGTGGCTATTTGGTCTCTCTGTGCCTCACCCACCTGTTGTGAAATTCTTTTCCCTTTGTATTTGGGAAGTGTTCTATTCTTTAAGTCAACAGGCTCTTTTTAATGTCATTTGTGATATCTTCCAATTTTCCACTAATTCCTACTAAACTTAGATGAGCCTTCTTTGCATAATCTAGGAGCTCTTGGATCTATTTTTCCCATTCTTTTGTTGCTTTTAAGGAGCCTCTCATTAGTTCATCCCCAGCAGCAGCCCTGTCTTCTAGTTCTGACACTCTCTCTTTGTGCTAATCACTTCTGCTGCTCATACTTCTGTTCGATTTGTAATTGCCTGAATTTCTATTTGGAGCCTTTTGTAAACTCTAACTCTTTTCTATGCATGTTTTGTATCATCTTGTTTAGCTCTGCTAGCAATTTATGAGTGTGACCTGCAGACTCGCCGATTGCTTTATTTTGCCTAGGATCCCTTTACTCATATCTTCTGTGAACCTGCACATTGCCTTATTGATCTGTTTGGTTTTCCCCTGATGTCATTGTGAGCAATTTGGCTGCGAGGCTTTTGGTCCCCTCCCCTTTAGTGCCCCATATATTGATTTTGAGGCAGTTTGGAGTTTTTGGAGGCATTTTATCAACTTTTCTTCTCATGTTTCTACTTGTTTGTCTGTTTTTGTGTTGAGGCTTGCAGGTTCATGGTAGTGGAGAGCTTTTCTTTAGTATGGAGACCTCTTCAGGTCACATCTACATTTCAGTGCTGTCCTCCGGGCATGTCCCAGGTCCAACCCCTCCACTGACTTGGGAGGAGAGGTTGCAGCATGTTTGACCCAGTACCCAGTGCCCCTGGGCTGGGCCACAGTACTGTTACTGACCCCAAAGCAATCCAGATATTGGCACCCCAAGAAAACCAGTCAATAGCAACAGCTTTGTCACCTTGGCTATTATAATCAAATCAGCATCATCTGTAGCAGCAAATACAATCTGACAAACCACAAGAACCAATAATGCATCATCTTTAGCTGTAGAAAAGAGATTTATAGTTATGTTATGAGCACTAAGAAAAACCAAATATGGGCCTACTATTGACCCACAGTAATGTCTTAGATATTTCTACCTTTGGGGGCCATTTGTGAATAGTGCTGCAAAGGACACTGGCACCCAAATGTCTGTTTGGGACCTTTTAAAAAACATGAGTCTCTTTCTGAAGTTTGAAAGACCCTCTCCTCTGTGTGACTTGCTGGCTCAGATGGTGACCCTGTCTTGCCTCGGGGGAAGCACAAAATGTCCCCATGGAGGCTGTGCTATATTCTCTCTGGTGATGCAAGGGGGTTCCAGTTTCTCCACATCTTGGCCGGCACTTACTGTCCTTTTTTGTTAATTACCTCTGTCTCATAGGTGTGAAGTGGTGTCTCACCATGGCGTGGTTTGCATTTTCCTGATGACTGAAGATTAAACATCTCGATCTGTGGTGTGTTTATTGTGCTTTTGTGTGTCTTCACTGAAGACATGTTTATTCAGTCCTTTGCTAATATTTGAGTTGTTTGTTTTTGTTGTTGAGTGGCAGGAGCTCTTTCCATATCCTGAATATTAAGTACTTATCAGATATATGATTTGCAAATATTTCCTCATTTTTTTCGACTGTCTTCACACTTTCTTGATAATATCACACAGAAATTTTAAATTCTGAGGATATTCTATGCTTGTGCTTTTGTGTAATCTGTCAGAATCCATTGTGAAGACTTTCCCCTACATTTTCTTGTAAGATTTTTTATGGTTTTAGCTATTAAATTTAGGGCATTGATTTATTTTGAGTTTGGGCATTGATTAATTTTTGTATATGGGGAGAGATGAGTACCCGACATTAATTTTTTTGAGTGTAGAACTTGATTTTCCCCTGTGCTATTTGTTGAAGGCCAATCTTTTCCCTATTGAATGGATTTGAAAAAAAAAAGGGCCAGGGATATAGCTCAAGGGTGCTGCCGCCTGCCTCGAAAGCACAAGGTCTAGAGTTCAATCCCTCGTACCAAAACAACAACAAAAAGTCTGTGGCCATTCTACCCTGAACACGCCCAATCCCGTCTGAATGGATTTGGTGTCTTTGTCAGAGGTCAGTTGGCCATAAATACCAGTGTGTAGGCAAGTGTCACTCACAGCTCTGTCCCACTGGTCTATGTTCCCGTTCTTGAGTTGGTAACATACTGTTTTGATTGCACTAGCTTTGCCTTTCCACATCTTATCTCTTGTGGCCCACGTGTGCAGTACACAGTGCTCACATTTCTCATGGGGAGTTGGTGCGTATACACCATTCACCTTAACTTTTATTTCATCCCCTTCCCTCTCTCTCCAGTTCCCCGTATGCATTTCTGCCATTTGCAAAAGATCTATCGCTCTGTTTCATATCATCTATCTTTTATTTTGCTCTTTATTTCTATTTTGGGCTGCTCATGTCAGAGAAGTCATAAAATATGTAAACTATGTTTCTGTTTTATTTTACTTAATGTTATGACTTCAAGGTGCACCCATTTTCCTAAAATGACTCAAATCCATCCTTCTTCATGACAGACTAGTACTCCATTATGTAAAACACCATATTTCCTTTATCCACTCATCTGTTGATAGACATGTAGGCTGCTTCCAAGATTTGGCTGTTATATATTCTGCTGCTATAAACATGGGTGTGCATAGCTCACTGTAACATGATGTCTTTAACTCCTTCAGGAATGTACCTGAAGGGGAGTAGCTGGGTCAAATGGAATTTCTAGTTTTAGTTTTTTAGGAATCTCTGTACTTTCCCCCTCTACTTAACTGCTCACCCTGCCTGATGTATTCATTCTATCAGAACTTTTGACAAAGTTAGCTTCATTGTTCTTTCTAAGATATCCTTGAGAATTTTTTGGAGTGTTGGTTTGGTGGTCATTGATTTTTTAGGTGCTTCTTGTCATATAAAGACCTTATTTTTCCATTAATTTTGAAAGATAATTTTACAGGATATATCAGTCTGGGTTGGAAATTTCCTTTATGGATGGAACATTTCTCTCTAAACCCTGCTGGCCTGTAAGGTTTGTGTTGAGAAGTCTGCTGAGATTCTGATGGGTTTACCTTCATAAGTGATTCTTTGCTTTTCTCCAACAGCTTTTGGGATATTGTCCTTGTGCTGGACTTTTGGGATTTTGAGTAGAATGTGTCACGGACAGGTTCTTTTCTGATTGTGTCTATTTCAGGTTCTATATGGTTCTCTTGTCTGTATGATAAATTCTTTTCCCATATTTGGGAAGTTTTCTGCTGTTATTTCTAATTCCAATTAAACTTAGGTTAGCCTTCTTTCCATCATCTAGCAGTTTTTAAATACAGTTTCATGTTGTCTTGTCATATATACATATACATATACATATACACATATACATGTACATGTACATATACATATACATTTACATATACACATATACATATACATATATATGTGTGTGTGTGTGTGTATGTATATATATGATATCTATGACTGGTCTTCTAGTTTTAATGCTCTGTCTTCACATTAGTTATTTCTGCTGGCCATACTTTCAATAGAATTGTTAATCTACTGGCTTGCTGCTTTGTACCTTTTCATGGACTCTAATTCTCTGCTAGACTGGCCACTGAAGCCCCAAGTCAGGAGGATGTGTGGGAGCCATTGGCAGATTGGTGAAATAGCTTCTTTGGACCCTTAGAGCCACTGGGAGCTTTGTATTGTCACAGTAGAATAGAGATGGCAGTGCATGTCCCAGGAAGCCCCAGGAAGCCCCTTTGAATCTTTTTTTTTTCCTTTTTCTTTGAGGGGGCGTACCAGGGATCGAACTTGGGACCTTGCACTTGCAATGCAGGCATCAGCAGCACTGAGCTAAATCACTGGCTGAAAGCACATTTGAAGGGGTGCCCAGGAGGGCTTATCCCAAGGGGCTGAGCTTCCCTCAAATGCAAGGTCTCCTCAGCCTGGCCGCGCAGAAGTAGGTCAGACAGAGCTGGGAGCAAGTGTGAAATTGCAGGACACCTGGGGACACAATGGGCCAGGGTATGTGTCTCTCACATCTCAGCACCACAGCCTTCCTGTTCCTGTGCCTTCTGGTCTCTTAATCCACTTCCTCCATGGTTTTGTTTATTTTAATTTTCATTATTTTCTTTACTATGTACTCAGATATGGTTTTCTTCAAGAGTACTTCTTGAGTCCTCTAAAACTGAAAACTACAGCCCTCTGAAAAAAGAGATTGAAGAGGATATCAGAAAATGGAAAGACATCCCTTGCTCCTGGGCAGGAAGAACCAACATAGTGAAAATGGCTATACTTCTAAAACTGGTATACAGATTCAATGCAATCCAAATTGAAATCCCAATGGTATATTTCACAGAACTAGAAAACACAATCCAAAATTTCATTTGGAGCCAGAAGAGACCTAGAATAGCAAAAGCCATTCTAGGCAACAGAGACATGACGGGGTAGGGGGTTTTAAAAATCCCCAAATTGAAACTGTATTACAAAGCCACTGTCATAAAAGCAGCATGGTACTGACAAAGAAATAGATCTGAGGATCAGTGGAATAGATTAGAAGATGCAGAAACAACTCCAAATATACTCAGCTACCTCATCTTTGACAAAGAAGCCAACTATCCTCACTGGTAGAAAGATAGCCTCTTTAATAAATGGTGTTGGAAAAACTGGCTTTCAGCTTGCCAAAGGTTAAAACTAGAACCCTATCTTTCACCATCCACTAAACTAAAATCCAAGTAGATTAAAGATCTAAATATCAGCCGGGGATTTAGCTCAGTGGTTTCACTGCCTGCCTTGTAAGCACAAGGACCCGAGTTTGATCCCCAGTACCAAAAAAAAAAAAAAAAAAAAAAAAAAAAATTAAAAATAAAAAAAAAAAAAAAAATTAAAAATAAAAAAAAAAAAAAAAATCTAAATATCAAAACAGAAACACTAAACTTGCTGGAAAATAAGTTAGGTAGAACTCTTGAAGACATTGGCATAGGAAAAGACTTTATGAACAAAATCCCCAGTAGCATGGGAACTTTCACAAAGGATCAACAACTGGGATCTCATCCTATTAAAAAAACTTCTGCACTGCAAGAGAAACCACCAACAGAGCTAAGAGACAACCTATAATGTGGAAAAAAAATTTACCAGCTGTTCCTCAGACACAGGACTACTGTCTAGGAAATATAAATAACTCAAAAAAAATCAGACCCCTAAATATAAAGACCCAATTAAAAAATGGGCATCTGAAATGAACAGACATTTCTCAAACAAAGAAGTAAAAGCAGCAAATAAATATATGAAAAAAATGTTCCACATCACTGGTCATTCGAGAGATGCAGATGAAAACAACACTGAGGTTCTACCTCACCCCAGAAAGAATGGCTGCTATCTAGAAATCAATAACAAATGCTGGCAGGGCTGTGTGGAGATAGGAACCTTCTCCACTGTTGGTGGCAGTGCAGACTGTTGCAACCCCTGTGGCAATCAATATAGAGATACCTCAAAACACCAGGATTAGAGGTCCCATTTGACCCAGCTATCCCTCTGCTGGGTATCTTTCCAAAGGACACATGCATGTTTATAGCAGCACGGTTTGTAATAGCTAAAATTTGGAAATAGCCCAATTGCCCATCAACTGAGACTGGATAAAGAAGATGCGGTTTTTCTATAAAATGGAGAACTACTCAGCCATGAAGAATGAGACACTAGAGACATTTATATCTAAATGGATGCACATTGAGGCCATACTCTTAAGTGAAATAAATAGGACACGCTTGAGTAAATACCGAATAGTTTCTCTGGTGTGAAAAACTAAAAGTGTAAATAAGGTTCAGATGGTACAATCAATAGTGTGAAATAGGAAGAAAAGGTCTAAAGGAAAAGGGGAAGGTTGGGGAAGGGAAATAAGGGAAAACATATGAAAAAAGGAAACATGGAAACAGTCTTTGTAAATAGGGAAGGGTGAAGAGGCAGAGGTTGGAGGGGAGCTGAGACCCCTCCATCATTGAGTGAGGATGATGAGGACCTGGCTGAGGAGTGGGGCTCGCAGGACTGGGCAAGGCCGATCACCTCTCGATGATGGACCGGACACCAAACAACAGACTCGAACGCAGAGCCCATATCCGGGATGGGAGCTCCACAGCTGAGGCAGACACAGTACGCCGTCAGGAGCAGGCTGGGCATCCTCATCATGTGTCTCTCCGGGGGTTGGCTCTTCCCTCTTCTGTACGGAGGCTGGAGGACGGACGAAGGTGAAGGAGGCCAGAGAGAGCACGGAGAGCGTCAGAGTCAACAAGCTGGGGCCGAACCAAAACAGAAGCACACGGGCACGTGAGCCGGGACGACCGGAGGAGGCCAAAGCAGGAAGACAGCAGTGTGCTCACACCGCTGAGGCTCCCGGAGCCGGGTATAAATGCTGCTCGGGGAGGAGGCTGCACACATCACCCCCTCCTCCCAGCCACAGCCACCTCAGCCACCATGTGCCTCACCAGCTGCTCCTCGGGCTGCCAGCCGGCCTGCTGCGTGCCTGTGAGCTGCAAGCCTGTGCTGTGCGTGGTGCCCTCCTGCCAGACCTCGGGGAGCTGCCAGCCCTCCTGCCAGTCTTCCCTGTGTGTCCCCGTGAGCTGCGGGCCCTCGGTGAGCCTGGCCCCCTCCTGCCAGTCCTCGGGGTGCCCCACGCTCCTCTGCAACCCCGTCTCGTGCGGCACCTCCTCCTGCTGCACCTCCTCGTGCTGATGACCTCCGTCGCCGGGCCAGGTGGCCGGGACAGCTACACAGACTTGCGCGGCCCACGTTCAGCATTGCGGCCGCCGGGAGGCCCGCTGAGCTGAGCCGCTGGACTCTGGGCTGGAATCCAGCACAGGCCTCCGCAGCCTCCCTTTGCCCGACCCGCAGGGGCCTGCCCTCGTCCTCAGCGTCCCCCTGTCGCCCACGGGAGCCCAATAAATGCACTTTCCCATGCCCCTCTGTGTCTCTCCGTGCTCTCGGTCGCCGCGTTTCCTGGCCTTGGGTGGGGTGAAGGTGAAGGGTTCAGCGGAAACCCCAGTCGACCCTCAGGAGAAACTGAGGCCCTCAGCGCGGAGAAGCTGAACGTCTGTTGGAGCTGGTCAGGGCTGCCACTCGGGAGACAGAATTCTGCGCGAGGCTGAGCGTGTGCTCTGGGCTCCTGCGTACTTCAAACAAGTGTTAAGGCAGAGGCAGGAGCGTGGGAGGTCCCACGGGCCGCGTGTCCAGGGTTCAGAGTGACGCAGGTGGGACGGGGCGGGATGGTGGGAAGGGCTGGCTGTGCTTGACAGGCGGTGCTCACCCAGGAGGGGCGGGCGCTGAGGAGAGGAAGGGGTCCCAGCGAGGAGCCAGTCAGGGGCGGGATGGCCCTGTGGCGGCTGCTGGACGGAGGCATTGTTCTCCGTGGAAAGCCGCAGCTCGGGGCGCAGAAAGGACAGGAGGTGGCCGGAATGAGCCTGGTGGGGTTTCCTGTGTCCCGGGACGAGCCCCCGAGCCTGCCCAGGACCCAGGTTTTGTTTGGTGTTTCGTTTTGTTTTGCTTTTCTTTAATACATCTTTGTAACAGCATAAAACACTCATCTCTCTCTCCGTTCATCTGTTGATGGGCATACGGGCTGCTTGCAAGACATAGTCGTTACGAGTTGTGCGAATATAAACATGGGTGTGCACAGATCACTGTAATATGATGTCTTTAACTCTCTGGGGACATACTTAGAAGCAGAATAGCTGGGTTAAATGGAATTTCTTTTTTTTTCTGGTGATAGGGATCAGACTCAGGACCTTGTGCTTGTGAGGCAGGTGCGATGCCACTGCACTAAGTCCCTAGCCCTGGAATTTCTATTTTTTGTGTTTTTTTGAAACTCCATGTTGATTTCCATAATGGTTAACCTAGTTTACATTTCCCCCAACCATGGAAAATGGGTCAAAAGTCTAAATTTTCAAACAGAAACCTTAACCTACTAAAAGATGAAATAGGTAAAACTTTTGAAGCCACAGACAGAGGCAAGGACTTTCTGAACATAACTCCAGTGTCCCACAATAAAACAGTGAGAATCAACAAATGGGATTGTATACCCCAAAGCTTTTCCACATCATAGGAAACAACCAACAGAATAAAGAGACTGACAGAATGAATAGGAAAAAGCTTTGCTAACTATTCCTTAGACAGAGAAGAAATATCTAGACCATGTAAAGATCTCTAAAACAATTAGTCCCCTCCAAATAAAAGACCCAGTCAAAACCTGGGCAGCTGCAAATGAACAGACATTTCTCAGAAGAAGGACAAGTGGTCCATGAATTCATGGAAAAATGTTCAATATCACTGGTCATTAGAGAACTACAAATTAAAGAATGCTGAATTCACCTCACCTCTTTCAGAAAGAATGGTCATCATCAAGAAATCAAATAATCAACACCAGTGAGGCTGTAGGGAAAAAGGAGCCCTTCTACACAGCTGGGTTTTGAGAGGTGACTGAATCTAGTTTTTGAATTCTGGCATTAATTGTGTGATCCTGGTTTTAAGGGTGTGTGATTACAGCATTAGTCCACTGATTGGTTTGGCATATTTCCCGGGTTGGACAATGGGAAGGCCCAGCTTTGTTGTGAGTGCTACCTGCCCTACACTTGCCTGGATAGAATAAGTGGGACAGAAAGAGGGCTTCTGTTGTCCCTTGCTTAGCTACTTCACTGCTTGTTGGCTTCTGCCTGCCATGAACTGTTTCTCTTCTTTGCTGCCCCTCTGCCATGCTACCCTTCCTTGGAGCCAGCCAAGATGAACAGAGACCTCTACAAACTGTGAGCCAAGTAAATCTTTCCACCTGCAACTTTGGGTGCCAGATATTTTGTCTCAGCAATGAGAAAACTAACTAAAACATTGCCTTTATTCCATTGCCTCTTATTGGATTGTTCAGCATTTTTATGTTTTCTTATTTCAGTTACGGTAATTCATGTGTGTCTAGGAATCTACCTATTTGTTCAGGGTTCTCCAACATGTTGGAGTATAGTTTTTCATAGTAGTTCCTAACGATAGTCTTGATTCCAGAGGTTTTAATTTTAGTTATGATTTTTTTCAGTTCAAGCTACAGTGATGTGGGTCTTTCCTTCTTTCTTTTTTTAAATTTGGGTAGGAATTTATCTCTGTTAATTATTCTTCAAAAAACCAACTCTTCAATTCATGAGTTCCTTGTGTTTTTGGTCTAAATTTGTTAATTTCCACACTGATATTTATGATTTCCACCTTCTACTACACTGGGACTGGTCTTGTTTTACTAGTATTTTGAGGTTGGTATTTGGGTTACTTGTTTGACCTTGCTCTGTTTTTCTAATGTGAGCATTCACACTATAAATTTCCCTCTTAGGACTGATTTCATTGTTTCCCATACATTCTGGTATGTTGAACTGGCACTGTCCTTTGATTCTAGGAAATGTTTACTTTCTTTCTTGATTTCTCCTGTTATGCATTGAATGTTCAGGAATGTGTTATTTAACATCCTGATGTTAATAAAAATTTCTGGGTTTTTTGGTGATCGATATCTAGTAGCAGTGCTTTATGATCTGATAGTATATGTGGGATGGATTAGATTTTTTGTATTTATTTGAAGAGATTTTATGGGCTGGTTCTGAGGCCACTTTTGGAGGAATTTCTGGGAGCTGTCGAGAACAATGTGTATTCTGAAATAGGGTAGAAAATTCTGTAGATATTTATTAAGTAAGTTGTTAAAATGTGATTTTGCTGTGATACTCCACCATTATATTTTGTATATTTAATTATTTTTGGAAAGTGGGGTATTGTGGTCACCCACTATATCATGTTAGCTATTGTCTGATCTTTTATGTCCAGTATTGTTTGTGTTTGGGTGTTTTAGTGATATTCAATGCATGTACATTTTCATTTCATCATCTCTTCCTGTCAAATGGTCCCCTTAATTAATATAGAGAGATCTTCATTCCCTCTTGGCTTGGTTTTATCCTGAAGTATTGTTTGAGAATAAAATGGCTTTTCTTGCTTTTGGGGTCCTGGGGCATGGAATATTGTTTTCCATCTTTTGATTTTTAGTCTATGAATTTCTTTATGATTAGATGAGGCTCTTGAATGCACCAGACCATTGAGTTTTGTTTTTGAGGCAGTCTCCCAATCTGCGCTTCTGAGTTACTGCTGAGACAGAGTGACTCATTCCTGACTCGTTCCTGTTGGCTCCTTTATTTTCCCTGTACTTTGTTTGTAACTACTGACCTTGCTCCACCTATTTACCACTTTGGGCTTTTTTTGGTTTATTGTCTCTGTCTAGGATGTTCTTGAGTATTGTTGGAGCATAGCTTTGTTTTCATAGATTTCTTAATGTGTCTCTGTCATGGAATATCCTTATTTTACCACTGATTTTAAAAGATAGTTTGGAGAGTTTATATGGCTGGGCTGGATGTCATTTTCATCCTCCTGTACTGGGCAGACAAAGTCTCTATGCTCTTCCTCCTATGTGACTGCACTGAGCTCCCAGAACATCCTGATGAGCACGCTTATTCCATTCAGCCTCTCATCTTCTGCCACCCTTACTGACCTACCAGTCAAGTGTCACCTTGGTGGCGGTTGGAACAATACAAATCCTTCTGGAAGGAAATCTGGCATCAATACCTTGGGTTGCTGGGATCTTGCCAGAATAATTGAAGAAAGCTGAGAGAGTCACTCAGAACCTAGATACAGGCCAGGCATTGCTGGGGCAGGTTTCTTATGTACCAGGATCATGGAGAGGGTGCAATTAGCCATGAAGCTGAGTCAAAAGAAACAAAGAAACAAGCACACTGGGAGAGTAGGAAGCCAAAGCAGGAAGACAGCAGTGTGCTCACGCCGCCGAGGCTCCCGGAGCCGGGTATAAATGCTGCTCGGGGAGGAGGCTGCACACATCACCCCCTCCTCCCAGCCACAGCCACCTCAGCCACCATGTGCCTCACCAGCTGCTCCTCGGGCTGCCAGCCGGCCAGCTGCGTGCCTGTGAGCTGCAAGCCTGTGCTGTGCGTGGTGCCCTCCTGCCAGACCTCGGGGAGCTGCCAGCCCTCCTGCCAGTCCTCCGTGTGTGTCCCCGTGAGCTGCAGGCCTGTCCTGTGCGTGGTGCCCTCCTGCCAGTCCTCGGGGAGCTGCCAGCCCCCCTGCCAGTCTTCCCTGTGTGTCCCCGTGAGCTGCGGGCCCTCGGTGAGCCTGGCCCCCTCCTGCCAGTCCTCGGGGTGCCCCACGCTCCTCTGCAACCCCGTCTCGTGCGGCACCTCCTCCTGCTGCACCTCCTCGTGCTGATGACCTCCGTCGCCGGGCCAGGTGGCCGGGACAGCTACACAGACTTGCGCGGCCCACGTTCAGCATTGCGGCCGCCGGGAGGCCCGCTGAGCTGAGACGCTGCTCTAGGATCCAGCTCTCGGGTCCAGAGCGTCTCCTCCCTGTCCATCCCCAAGACATGTTCCTGTTCCTATATCCCATGGGAACCCAATAAATAGATTTTCCCTATGTAGCTCTGTTAGTTTGGTCTTCTTTTTCCATCCCTGTTTCTCAGCCTTCTGTGATTCTGGTGATGAAAGGTTTCAGGTCTGACCCAAGTTGCCCCATGAGTGGAACTGAGGCCTGAGTAGACTAAGGAGAACAACATATATTTGGCTGATTAGTGCGGTCCTAAGGAGAAAGAATTCTCCACGGGGCTGAGTGCGTGCTCTGGGCTTCTGCAGATTTCAAACAAGTTTTAAAGGGAGAGGCAGGAGTGTTTGGGTTTCACTGGCTGTGTCCTGGCTTCACTGATGCAGGCGGGACAGCAGGGGATTGCGGGATGAGGTGGGTGTTTGTGAGTGGCTGTGTCGTAAAGGGAGGGCCGTGCTGAGGAGCACAGGGACTCCTGGGAAAGTGCCCAAGTAGGGCCAAGATGTTCCTGGCGGCTGGCTCCTTCAGGGAATGCGGTTCTCCTGTGAAACCGCTCGTTGTGTGTGCAATGTTCTCACTGGTGAGGCTTCCTGGTCCTGGGGTAAGACACTCACTCCTTGCCAGGGTCCCGTGTTTGTTTGAGGTGGACAGGACTGAGTCCATATCTATTAGGGCCTCTTGGCCTGGGACTTTGTGAGCCATCAAACTCTTTTGCCTTTCTGGTCTTACTTCTTCCATACTTTCCCTATTGATCAAATCTGTCCCCAACAAAGTGCTGTCTGTCACTTCTTCCTTTTTGAGAACTGCTGTCAAGCAAGAAACAGGGTTTATGGCTTAGGTTGGCTTGTGGGTGGAGCAGAAGCACCAGACTCAGGAAGGCCAGCCGGCGGTGAAGGGTCATTTCAAGTCCTCAGGCCACCATTACGCCATGTGTTTTACTTCTCTGAAACATGAGGAAAGGCACAGAATCAGGGTAGCTGTTAGGATGGGCAGTAGAGCAAGGACACTTTGTATCTCTGATCAGTTCTGCTCCTAAATCAACCCGTGGTTAAGGTCACATGGGCTGGGATTGGGTGACCTGCGTTCCCAGCAGCCTGTCCAGCTGTGGCAGAGGTTTTGGACCTGACCCCTGCTGTCCTGTCGCTTTGCAGCTGCGGCAGGAGCACCAAGTCTGCTTCCTCCTCGGCTCAGCACACAGCCCGCCTCCTTTGTGTCGTGTGAGTACCTGAACTGAGAGCCCAAGTGTGGAAGGACAGTCGGAAACAGCCAGAGTCCTTCCTGACCAGCTGTCTGAATGACAGTCCCACCCTAGCTGGCAGATCCTCTCTGTGCCTCGCAACGAAGTGCACCCTAGCAAGCAGAGCCACGCCAGCCTGAGGATTGTATTCTACTTCCTCGGAGGCGGGAAGGAGAGTCGCTCCATCCAGGGGAGGGTGGCTGCAGCCCCAGGGCTTCCCCAGCTCTCCAGATGGTATGAGATTCCGGGAGCTTTTGGAGCCACACAGCCTTGTTAGTTTCAGCAGCTGCTGCTCGCTAAATTGGCCCCAGGCCGTAGGCTGGGGTCCGCGCGCGGGGCGGTGCTGTCAGGACGCAGCATCACGGGAGGCACCAGTAACTCCTACATGGGTGGCAAGTGCGAGCTGGCGTGAACGCCCTGAGTGATGCAGCTGAGGCCGACCGTAGGAACCGTGTGGGAGACGACACACGGAGGACAGCGACGCGGAAGCATGTGGAGAAGAGTTTCTTGTGGCCAGACCCTGCTGGCAAGGGCACAGTGGGGATTTCCAAAATGGAAATCGCCAGCCACACAGAGACGGGCCTTCCTCAGAGCCTGCGGTGGCTTAGACAGCAAAGCATCTGCAGAACGCCCTTCTGTCACGTGGCCATGCAGGGCTCCGGGCTCCACACAGACCCAAGGTTATGCCCTACGCTGTGACTTCTATGAGACTTCAGCCCTGGCCCTGAGCTCCAGGAGAGGATGAGGAGGTCCGGGCCGGAGTTCAGGAGGAACTGGGTTCCCAGCCTCTAGAGGAGGGAATGCGCCGGACAGGAAAAGATTGGTTCTCTGTTCTCAGGCGGCTTTAACTGGTGTTCACCTGTTACAGGTTGTTCTCCTTTCTGTTGCCAGTGAGCGACCACTGCAGCAAGGGCTGAGGCCGTGCACTGCCCGTGTGTGGCCCAGGGACGCAGTGACACAACCAGCAGTCAGGCTCCCCCATAGCAGCGCTCTGAGAAGGTCTGATCAGTGCTTTCCATTTCTGGCCAGGCCTGGAGCTACAAGGGTGTGGCCAGCTGTAAATGTAGCCAGAATCCCTTTTTATGAGCAGCAGAGCTGGAGTCCAGCAGGAAGGGCAGGAAAGCATCGCTGCTGTGAGAGGCAGAGTGTGCTGGGCGGGGCCCCTGCTGCCTGTGCAGACCGGGAAGGAAGAGCCTCCCCCGGGCCCAGAGCCCTTTGGGACCCGCCCTGAGGCCCGAGCTGATGCACCCACCCTGTCCTGTGTTCGGGAAAGCTGACTCCCAGGTGTCATCTGCTCCAAATCCAGCTGCCACAGGGCCGCACTGGGGTGCAGCTGACCCCGCTTGTCTTAGCTGGCTGTGTTTCAGGGAGGCACATCTCCAGGGTGCGTCCCTGATGCCGAATGTCTTAGAAGCTGTGAGTGGATGCCGAAAAGGTGTCTGGGACCCTGTGACTTTTTGGAGAGAGGAGCGTGATCCACCGTGTCCCGAAAGGAGAGTGGGTTCGCAACCTCCTTTGTCCAGATGCCTGGGTGGAGGCCCACGGAGGCCCCCGTGGCACACAGGCTGCAGCTGTGGACAGAGGGGCCTTGGCCATGAGACACACAGTAGTGCTGTCAGCTCAGCGCCCAGCCCCAGCGCCTGGGTAACTGCACTGGAAAGGCCAAAGAACCTGGAACAGAGCAGTGGGAGCCTCGGGCCTGGGAGCTGACCAAGACAAGGTCCTGGGCTCTTCTTAGTGGGCGGAGTTTTTATTTTTACTGCTTCAATGTCCGTGCCTGTTATTGGAGTATTCACAGTTCTTCTATTTTCTCGGTTCATTTTTGGTCATTCATGTGTATCTTGGAATTTATCCATTTCTTATGGATTCTTCAATTTATTGGAGTGCAAGTATTTCAAAGAAGTTCCTAAGAATTTTCTGGACTTCTATAGCTTCCATTGTGATCTTATGTTTTTCTTTCTTTCTTTTTTTTTGGTACTGGGGTCAAACTTGGGACCTTGCACTTGCAAGGCAGTTGGCAGAAACACTGAGCTAATTACCCAGCCCTGATCTCACCTTTTTATTTCTTTTTCTTTCTTTCTTTTCTTTTTCTTTTTTTTTTTTTTTTTGGTACCAAGGATTGAACCTTGTGCTTGCAAGGCAAGTGGCAGCACCACTGAGCTAAGTCCCTGGCCCTTCCTTACCTTTTTATTTCTCATTGCGTTGATTTGGGTCTTTTTATTTCTTTTTTTAATAAGATTGGTTAAGGAGCTTTGTCTTTCAAAGAAACAGCTCTTCAATTCATTGATTGTATTGTTTTGTTTTAATTTCATTAATTTCTGCTGTAATCTTTATAATGTCCTCCCTTGTGCTCGCTTTGGATTTGGATTGTTCTTGTTTTTCTAGGACCTTGAGGTGCATCTTTTTTTTCAGTACCGGGGTCAAACTTGGGACCTTGCGCTTGCGAGGCAGGCAGTGGCACCACTGAGCTGGACCCTGGGCCCAAGGCGCATCAATCTTACAGCATTCCATGATGGATCCAGTGGGTCCTGGCTTTTCTTAGGTTATTTGCTTTCTTAGGTTTCGGTTTGCTTGTTCTTTGATTATGTTTTACTCTATTTTTGTGTTTTGGTTTTGGTTTAGATGTGGGCTTTTGTAGCTTTCAGTCTCCTCCTTCTGACTGCTTTCACTGTGTCCCAGAAGCTCTGTTATGTTGTTCCGGCATTGTGGCTTGACTCTAGGAACTGTGTGGTTTCTCCCTTGACACGTTGAGCATTAAACAGTATATCATTTATTTTTCATGTGTTTGCATAGTTTCTGGGGTTTCCTTTGCCATTAACCTCTAGTTTCCATGTGCTGTGATCTGATAATAGGAATGGAATAATTCCATTCGTAGCATTTACTGAAGCATGTTTCATGGACTAGTATGTGTTCTGTTTTGGAGAAAGTTTCATGTGATACTGAGAAGAACGTGTACTCTGCTTCTGGGTGGAATACTCTGCACAGATCTTCTAAGTCCTATTGTTCAAAGGTTTGGCTCAACTTCGATACATCTGTGTGGATTTTTGTCTAGGTGGTCTGTCTACTTTTGACAGTGGTGTATTGAGTTTCCCAGTATAATTGTGCTGATGTTTATCTGGTCTTTCATGTTCAGGAGTGCTTGTTTTATGAAGCTGGGTGTGCCAGTGTCCAGTGCATGTACAGTTATAATTGTTACCTCCTGGTGTTATATAGTTACCTTAGCCAACAGTGAATGACATTCTTTGCCTCTTCTTATCAGTTTTGACTCAGGTCCACTTTGTCTGAAAATAGGTAAGATACTCCTGCTTTTTTTCAAGTTCCCATTGCATGGAATGTTGTTTTCCCTTCTTTGACTTTAGCCTATCAATGCCTCTTTGGATTGAACGCGTTTCTTGGCAATCTATCCTGGCTATTAATCACACCATCCAGCTCCCTGGGTGGTAGGTAGACAGAATACTGTCAGATTTGGTTTCTTGCTCCATTCTGCCAATCTATGTGTTTTGATTGGAGGATTGAGATCCTTCACACTGAGAGTTATTACTGAAAGTTTTCACTTATTCCCATCATTGTATTATGAGGCTGCTGCTGATTCCCTTCCTTCCTTACTCTGCCTGGTGTGTTCATTCTGCTGGAGTCTTTGGCATTGTTGGCTTCGTGGACTCTTTTGAGGACATCTGAGAATTTTTAGGAGTGCCGGTTTGGTGGTCATGGATTTCTTGCGGAGTTTTTTGTCATTAAAAATACCTCACTTCTCTGTCAATTTTGAAAGCTAATTTTACAGGATACATCAGTCCGGGTTGGAAGTTGTTTTAGGGCTTGAAACACTTCACTCCAGGGTCTCTTCGCCTGGAAGGTTTGTGTTGGGACATCTGCTGTATTCAGACGGGCTTTCCTTTACCGGCGATTCATTGCTCTTCTGTAACAGCTGTTAGGATTCTGTTCTTGTGTGGATGTTTGGGATTTTGCCCAAGACATATTGTGGGGAAGATCTTTCCTGATCATGACTGTTTGTGGTTCTCTGTGTGTCATTTATCTATGTTAATTTTTTCCCCATACTTGGAAAGCTTTCTGATGTCCTTTGTGTAAACAGGTTTTTTAACAACATTTGTCTTCTGAATTTTTTACTAATTCAAATGAATCTTAGTCCCCTTCGCATAGTCTCGCTCCTGTTCGATAACATTTTTCCTGTTCTCTCATAATTTTCATGATATCTTTTCTTAATATTTAAAGATATCTCAGATGTCACTGGCATCAGCCCTGCCTCACAGTGGTCCCTTCTGCTGCCTGTACTTTCACGAGGACGTCTGATCTCCGCGTTGCTGTTCCATATCTTCCGTGCACTCTAGTTCCACCTCACTTGTCATTCATGTTGCGGACCATTCATTTAGTTCAGCTGGCTTTTCCTCAGTGCTTCTGTAAACTCACTGACTCATTATCTGTTTATGATGTGTTCTTTGAACTCCCTAAGCACCTCACTGGCCTTTTTGTTTCCTCTTTATCATTTCAAATAATTTAGCAGCATGGATCAGCTTTGGGGGAGGATACAGTCTTGGGAGACGGCCTGTTGCTTTGTCTTCTCATGTTTCTCTTGTTTTCATTTTTGTTTTTGTGCTGAAGCTTTTGCGTTGATCATAGGGAAAAGACTGCATTGCTAACGTGGAGATCTCTGTTTAGTGTATGCTTCTCAGTGAGGTACTCTGGGCATCAGAAGCCAAGCGCTTTTGCTCTGCTGAGGAGAAGTGTTGTAGGTCCATGTCCAAGGGGGCTCCGGGAGCTCCTGCCTCTGCCAGCCCGGGTGAGGGCCCCTAGCTTGGGGTCACGTTGCCTCAGGCTCTGTGCTGGTCTCCCTCCTGGGGAACGTTCCTCTCAGCTCCCCTTCACAGGGGCAGGAGTGATGGCTGCTGCACTGGGGCAACCCAAGGCCATCTCACATCTCAGGACTTAGCCAAGTGCCCCCACTCTGCGAAGTCCAGCCCTCTTAAGTGTTCTGCATCGTCCTGGGACTGTGGCAGCAGGACTTTGGTGACCGAGGTTGGACTGCCCATGAGAGCAGCCTCCTCTCTCCGCTCCTTCAAAACAGGGTGTCTCGGCACCGCACAGGACACAACAGGAAAGCGATGGCTCTTCTGGGTCACACACAGGCCAGTGGCCCCCAGGCCCTGCCTCTGCAGCTGGCCCACGGCTGCCTTCTTCAGCCTTCACCACAGTGGGCTGACCAGCCTGGCCAGGAAGGTGACTCTCTCCCAAGTCCCTAGTACTACTGCCATCCTCCCTCTGAGGGTGGTATCTTCTACTGAAAAAAGAAAACACTTTCTTTAAAAGAGGCCATGTGTGAGAGCTTCTATCTTCATGGGTCCCTGATGGTAAAGGCTCTGTAGAAAGTCATGTGTCCCAGGAGCCAGGCACCGGAAGCTCACGCCCCCACAGCCATGTCACTGTCTTCCTAGGCCACCTCATCCAGTCAAGACTCAGCTGGCAAACAAGGGCTGGAATCCCCCTGGACAGGGGTGACAGTGGTGAGGGACCCCAAGGGATGACACCCAGCTCTAGGAAAGGAGGTGGAGCCTTGTGACCCTTGACCCCCAGCAGATTGGAGAAAGTTGTGACCCAGCCTTGGATTAGCATTCAGGCCTGGGTTCTAAGGCTGGAGTCCACAGAGGGTCCCCAAACCGGACAAGGGACGGGGGTAGCACATCAGGAGGGCACTGTTTTACACCACAGTGGGCACATAGGTCGGTCAGGCACAGGGCATTGCGGGCCAGAACTGGCTGGCAGGGGTGGATGGGACTGAGGTGCAACAGGACCCACAGCGCTGCCAGGGCAGGCGGACAGCACTGGGGCTGATGGGGCAGGGGAGGAGGGCAGGGTTGAAGAATACCACTAGCGTCCCTGGGGTGCACAGGCTGCACTGAGCCAGAGGCATCATCAGGAGGAGCAGCTCCAGGGATGATTTCCGCGCTAGGAAAGCCACAGGGCCACAGGAAAGGGAGGCCTGGGGGTCAGGGCAGCTGAGCCAGTGAGGGCAGGGCTGGGCAGGTCTCCCAGGGCTGTTGGGGCTGCCCCCTGACCCGACAGCCCCACCCACCCAGGCCAGGGAGGACTGGGGACAGTTCTTGGAAGGCGGGCTCCCCACCAATGCCCACACCCTTCCTGGGGCAGCAGCCACATGTGCCCACAGCACTTGGCCATGTGGTGCAGATGAGGGCCAGGTGGCTGGTGGCCGTACCTGGTACCAGGCCTGGGGGCAGGAATTCAGCTAGAAATGACCAAAAGGGTGGCAGCAACAGCAGAGCTACAGGAAGGGGACTTTATTGGGTCTCCCACAGGGCTTGAAGCCAGAGGAGCTGCAGCAGCCCAGAGCAGAGGGGCCCCCTGAAGCCTTGGCCTGGAGAGCCATGTCAAGCTGGTGGCTGGGGTCCTGGGAGAGGGCAGAGGTCAGAGACAGTGTCCTCAGTGGGCTAGTAGGAGCCACCAGAAAGAGGAGGCCGTGGGATCGCACCAGGGGGACAGAGGCTGAGGATGCCCAGAGGCCAGCAGAGAGAGCACTGAGGTTGGATCTGAGCTTCAGGTCCTGTGGGGGGATAGGTGCCAAGGCCACTCAGCAGCAGGACTTCTGGCGCAGGGAGAGGCCTCAGCAGGACGGGCAGGGGCAGGCAGGGCGGCAGAGCAGGGACACGGAGGAAGAGGAGGGTGTGCCGCAGCTGGGCTCACAGGAGGAGGAGCAGCAGGGGGAGTTGGGTACACAGCAGGTGGGTCTGCATACAGGGCGGCAGAGCAGGGACACGGAGGAGGAGGTGGAGGGTGTGCAGCAGACGGGCTTGCAGCAGACGGGCACGCAGCAGGACGGCTGGCAGGGGGAGCAGGAGCAGCAAGCCGGCTGGCAGTCAGACTGCTGGCAGCAGGAGGAGGCTCCAGAGCAGCTGGGGATGCCGCAGACAGGTTTGCAGCAGACAGGTGTGCAGCAGACGGGCTTACAGCAGACGGGTGTGCAGCACACAGGCTTACAGCAGACAGGCTTGCAGCAGACGGGTGTGCAGCAGACGGGCTTGCAGCAGACGGACTCACAGCAGGACGGCTGGCAGGAGGAGGAGCAGCAAGCCGGCTGGCAGCTCGGGCTGGACTCACAGCTCACTGGGGTGCAGATGAGGCTCAGGCAGGGGGCCGGGGCGCAGCAGCTGGGCTGGCAGCAGCTGGGGGCGCAGCAGGGGGGCTCGCAGCAGCTCTCTGGGCAGTCGTCCACCTGCCAGGGCTCAGAGCAGACGGACATGGTGGAGGCGGCCATGGCGGGGTTGGGCTGGGAGTGAGTGTGTGAGTGTGAGTGTGAGTGTCTGTGTGCACAAGGCTCAGGGCTGCAGGCCTTTTATACCTCCCCTTGCTGTGTGTTCTTCCTGTAAGAGGCTCCTTGGGCGTCACCTGCAGTGTTGTCTTGGGCGCTGGTTCCGGCACTCATCAAGCCTGGCCTGTTTTCCTGATGATGCCACCCTGCTTAGGCAGGGCTGAGGCAGTGAGCCGCAGTGGTGAGCAGGGTAGGGGCTCTCAGCTTGCTTTGGGGAAGCTGATGCTGGGGAGGCACGGGCTCCACACTCCAGAAGGGCTCACTGTGGAGTTCATCTCTGGGCACATTGTCTTTATTTTGCCTTTTCCACTAGTCCTCTGCGCATAGGGAGGGTGGTGACTCTGGGCCAGGTCCATCATGGCTGTAAGTTAAGCCATGTGATCCGCTGCATGTGTGTGGCCCCCGCTGTCCCCACTGCCCACTCACACCCTGCGCTCTGACCGGGAGGTTGTGTTCAGGGCAGGGCCGGGCGGGCCTGAGCCCTGCTGAGCACAGACCTCTGGCCTCGCCTCTGACCACCCTGCTCTCAGGGCTCTGGACTCTGGCTTCACGTGACCTGGGCAGGCAGCGTGGCTGTTCTGGTGGCCGAGGCTCAGCAGCTATGTGTGAGCCTGGACGGAAGCTCGACTGCAATGGCCCTGATCTGCTGAGGAAGTGTCGGAGCCCGGGCTTCTGTCTGCAGGAACTGTCCCAGCAGCTGCATATCTGCCCAGCGAAGGCCCGATTCGGTCCTTGGGTCCGGGAGCTCGTGTAGCCTTCTGAGAAAGAGGGAAATGCTCACTGCTGCACCATTGCAAGCAGACACTGGGGACTCCACCCCAGGACACCTGCCTGCTTCTGAGGGTGGGGCAGTTTCTCCAGGGACAAGGCAGGCAAGGGGCAGACCCTGGGCGGGATACAGTGCGGCAGAGGTGAACCACCAGGGCTGCACTGGGTGCTGAGAATGGTCTTCTGCGGCACAGGGACCCATCCCAGTGGTGCTGAGCACAGACCTCCTTGCATACCTATATCCTATGGCAGTGATGGTGGCACCTCGCACAAAGGCTGCCGGACCTGCTGAGGAACCCTGAAGCTCTGGCCAGCTGCTGGCCCTCCTGGGGCTCCGCACTTCTCCTGAACACGCGCAAGACCAGCTAGATCTTCAGTCCCTTCGCACGCCTGCCTGGCGCCCTGCTCTAGCCCTGGGACCTCCACACTTGGCCTCACAACCTGCACTGGGCCAGACATGGAGCTGTATCTCCATGTAGGAGCTGTGGTGGTGGCTCACTTCTGGTCCTCACAACCTTACAGGGAAAAGGAGTCTGAAATATACCCAGGAAAAATTTGCAACAAAACAAAGCCTTTGTCCTTAACCTAGAAAAGGCAGTCTCCCCGCCTATCCTCCGGACAGCCAAAGGTGAACTTCTAAAACTGCTGATGCGAGCAATATCTGTAGAGGAAAATCTGGCGTCTCTGGGGATTGGAATCCCACAAACAGGAAAGGCAATGGAAGCAGCCAGTGTCCACAGTAAGGCATCAGAGTGCTGGCCACAGGTTCTCACATGGAGCAGGAAGGTGCAGAGGGTGCTATTAGCCCCAAGGCTAGGTAAAAACAAAATTGAAGAGCACAAACCTTGAAAGCAGGAAGCCAAAACAGGAAGACAGCAGTGTGCTCACACCGCCGAGGCTCCCGGAGCCGGGTATAAATGCTGCTCGGGGAGGAGGCTGCACACATCACCCCCTCCTCCCAGCCACAGCCACCTCAGTCACCATGTGCCTCACCAGCTGCTCCTCGGGCTGCCAGCCGGCCAGCTGCGTGCCTGTGAGCTGCAAGCCTGTGCTGTGCGTGGTGCCCTCCTGCCAGTCCTCGGGGAGCTGCCAGCCCTCCTGCCAGTCTTCCCTGTGTGTCCCCGTGAGCTGCGGGCCCTCGGTGAGCCTGGCCCCCTCCTGCCAGTCCTCGGGGTGCCCCACGCTCCTCTGCGGCCCCGTCTCTTGCGGCACCTCCTCCTGCTGCACCTCCTCGTGCTGATGACCTCCGTCGCCGGGCCAGGTGGCCGGGACAGCTACACAGACTTGCGCGGCCCACGTTCAGCATTGCGGCCGCCGGGAGGCCCGCTGAGCTGAGCCGCTGGACTCTGGGCTGGAATCCAGCACAGGCCTCCGCAGCCTCCCTTTGCCCGACCCGCAGGGGCCTGCCCTCATCCTCAGCGTCCCCCTGTCGCCCACGGGAGCCCAATAAATGCACTTTCCCATGCCCCTCTGTGTCTCTCCGTGCTCTCGGTCGCCGCGTTTCCTGGTCTTGGGTGGGGTGAAGGTGAAAGGTTCAGCGGAAACCCCAGTCGACCCTCAGGAGAAACTGAGGCCCTCAGCGCGGAGAAGCTGAACGTCTGTTGGAGCTGGTCAGGGCTGCCACTCGGGAGACAGAATTCTGCGCGAGGCTGAGCGTGTGCTCTGGGCTCCTGCGTACTTCAAACAAGTGTTAAGGCAGAGGCAGGAGCGTGGGAGGTCCCACGGGCCGCGTGTCCAGGGTTCAGAGTGACGCAGGTGGGACGGGGTGGCATGGTGGGAAGGGCTGGCTGTGCTTGACAGGCGGTGCTCACCCAGGAGGGGCGGGCGCTGAGGAGAGGAAGGGGTCCCAGCGAGGAGCCAGTCAGGGGCGGGATGGCCCTGTGGCGGCTGCTGGACGGAAGCATTGTTCTCCGTGGAAAGCCGCAGCTCTGGGCACAGAAAGGACAGGAGGTGGCCGGAATGAGCCTGGTGGGGTTTCCTGTGTCCCCGGACGAGCCCCCGAGGCTGCCCAGGGCCTGCTAGCCTTTTTCATCGGTACCTGTTTGCTCTGGGTCACAACTACCTCAGGGTACTTAGGGGACCTCGTACCTGCACTTGACGGGTCTCAATTCATTTCATGTCCACCCACCCTGTCCCTCCTCCCATCTCTTTGGTCCCTTTCCGTGTGCCAGGAATCTGTGTCCCCTTTGTCTACCTTTTATTTGTTGACTCTGTCATTATTTTTATGGATTCATTGATTCATTTATATGTTACCGGCGATCGAACTCAGAACGTTTGGCTTGCAAGCCGGGCGGTGGAACCACTGAGCTAAAGCCCCAGTCCTCTTTCATTTATGTAGCCTTTGGGCTTCTCACGTAAGCAAAACCATGCCCTAGTTAAGCTCGTGTGTCTGATATCCTTCACTTCCAATGACAGTTGGCGGGGCGTCCGTCTTCCCGCCGGTGACTCAGAGCAGCCCTTGCTTAGAGCACAATCGCACTGCGCGGTGGTCTGAGAGCTCGTGTTCTTCAGCGCCCTCGCCTTGATGGAACGGTAGACCGGTTCCACTGTGCAGCTCACGGGTGGGCTTGTGGCACTGCAGCGTGGTGTTTGTACTCTTCCTGGGAGAGGTGTAGAAGGGAGGACCCGGGTTCCGTGGAATTTCCTGGTTTGCCTCTGCGAGGAGTCTCTGTGCTGATCCCCGGAGTGTTTCACTTCCCAGCATCCGTGTAGAAACGTCCCCACTTCCCTGCAGCCTCGCCAGCGCTTGCTCTCCTGCGCTCTCGCTCTCGAGACGTGAGCGTCCCCTCGGGCCGAAGGCGCACTGAGGTGGATGTCAGTGTCGCCGGGGGCTCCATTTCTCTGATAGCCAGCCATGGCGAGGAGGCTTTGGGGATCGGGAGGTGGCGTGTTCCCGAGGAGGGGCCCGGCGCTGCTGAGAAGACTCTGTGTTCTGGGGAGCTCGGGTAGAACAGCCTGGAGGTTTCCACCGAGCCCACGTGTCCACAGCTGGGCCTCGGCTCTGCTAGTTCTTCATGAACGTGTGGGTCGAGCCGATCTGTTGGTGAGAGTGGGTTGTCGGCGTCACCCACGGTGACTGCGTTGGTGTCTGTGGGTCGTTTGTGTCCCGTGGTGTCTGCTCTCTCGGTTTTGGTGCCCTGATCCTGGGCCGGTGTGCATTTGCGTTTATTTCTGTTCTGAGTCAAGGCTTGTCAGTGGCCTTCGCTCAGTCGCTTTGTCACAGTGTGGAGAGCTCTGTGGGAACTGACTGCTTTTCGGAGACGCCTTCTGGGCAGAGGTGGCTTCTGGCCTTTGAGTCTGGCCCGGGACCCTGTCTCTTCCGTTTCCTAGGGTCGGAAGGTTGCACCCTGCGTGGCCTGCACCCAGTTCTTCGGTCCCGGGCTGTGGTATTTCCTATGGCGCCCAGGCAATCTCGGGATTGTCATACAGGGAAGATCAATCGATGACAACAAGGATGCCATCCTGGCCTAATAGCACAATCGGTAGTGACAGCAGCAGCAGCAGCAGCAGACAGACTCGAAAACGGCAAGCTGTGGTAACTAATAATTTGCCCCTTTGACCCTAGCTGCAGGATTTGTAGCTCTATGACAAAATCTAAGACGAAACGGAAGGTTGTATTCAGGAAATATCCCTGCAGTACAGTCAATTTACCCCAAGGGGAGAAAATGTGAAAGAGAGAAGACGAAAAGGACAAACGAAAGAAGAAAATTCCATTAGAAGTAAGGCTAAAGGACAGCGGAAGACTACTCAAGCCGGAGGACATTTGTAATGAAGGAGAGGGGAGGAAAGAAGGAAAAAACGAAAACTAGAACAACGGAAAATGCAGTCAGAACAGGTGCGCGGCCACACTCACCAAAAGCACACCAGAAACACAAAAGAAGGAAGAAAGGAACAGAAAAGACCCCAGTGAACCGTCACAGAACTGAACAGAGCAAAACCAACAAAGAAAACAAAAAGTGAAGAGAGAGCACGTTCAGTGTGATTTTAAAGCAGCGATTGGCAAGGGCAAGGTCCTGAGTTGGGTTCCCAGCCGCGGACAAATAGAAGCCCGTGGCTGTCTTCTGGGGTGCACAGTTTTGTGGCAGTGTCTGTTTCAAGAGAGGACTCCGCTCTTGCTGGCAGACACAGCGGGCGGTGAAAGCCCAGCCCTGTGCTGAGTCTTCACCAGCAGCCCAGAAGGGAGATTGGGGTGGGGGCGGGCTCTGGTCTTTCGTATCCATGGAAACTCAGCCCCCTGGGCCTCCGTGGGTGGGGGCGCGCCCTGAGGCCTTCAGCTCGCAGCACTCTGGGTGTTCTCGCCTGGCTGACCAGAGCTCCCTGACCGCGGACGTCGTCTCCGGGGTTGTCCCTCACCCCGTCACTGTGGGAGTGTAACAGTGGGATCCCTGAGGTGAAGCCAAGACACAGCTGCTCTGAGTCCTCGGTTCAGTTGGCCCCTCCCCAGCTTGGTGCCCTCCATTCCGCCTTCCTCTTATGAGTGGCCATCTCTGCCGGTGTGTTGCGGCCATTTCCTACTCAGTCAGATTGCCTTCCTGTTGCCGCTGTATTCTTTTTCAGTCGGTGACTCCTTTAGTTTACCTGTTGTTTGTTACCACTTGCCTTGTCTGACCTGTTCATTGCATTGAACTTTTTGGGCATCTTGACTTCTTTCCCTCGGTCTTGGATATTCCCTTGAATGCTGTGCCGTATAACTTTGTGTTCTTTAATTTCTTCAGGTGTTCTTCTTCATGGAATGTCCTCATTTTACTACTGAGATATAGAGATAGTTTTGGATTCTGTGTTATGCTGTGTTGGAAGTTGTTTTCGTTTTTGGCACAGGCGTCATCCTCCTGGACCTGCCACCGTGTCCAGGCCCTTTCTGCTCTGTGACTGAATGAGCTTGTGGCACATGTGAGATGCGCTCCCCCCTCCCTCAGCCACCTGCCTTCTGGCATCCCTCGGTGACCATGCAGCCAGTGTCCGTTCAGTACTTGTTTGAATTCTCTGTCACAACTGGAAGGTAATGTGTTGTCAGCATATGGGAACTTGGGAATCTCACAGAAGTAACTCAGAAAATGTGATGCAGCCACTCAGATTTTGGATAGAAGCAACACAGTGCTGAGCCAGAGGTTCTCACATGGAGCAGGAATGTCGACCGGGTCCAATTAGCCATGAGGCTTTGGCCACACAAAATTGAAGAGCACAAACCTGGAAAGCAGGAAGCCAAAGCAGGAAGACAGCAGTGTGCTCACGCCGCCGAGGCTCCCGGAGCCGGGTATAAATGCTGCTCGGGGAGGAGGCTGCACACATCACCCCCTCCTCCCAGCCACAGCCACCTCAGCCACCATGTGCCTCACCAGCTGCTCCTCGGGCTGCCAGCCGGCCAGCTGCGTGCCTGTGAGCTGCAAGCCTGTGCTGTGCGTGGTGCCCTCCTGCCAGACCTCGGGGAGCTGCCAGCCCTCCTGCCAGTCCTCCGTGTGTGTCCCCGTGAGCTGCAGGCCTGTCCTGTGCGTGGTGCCCTCCTGCCAGTCCTCGGGGAGCTGCCAGCCCTCCTGCCAGTCTTCCCTGTGTGTCCCCGTGAGCTGCGGGCCCTCGGTGAGCCTGGCCCCCTCCTGCCAGTCCTCGGGGTGCCCCACGCTCCTCTGCAG
>NW_022900936.1:1667646-1686079 GCF_012274545.1 Fukomys damarensis
TGCTGTGCGTGGTGCCCTCCTGCCAGTCCTCGGGGAGCTGCCAGCCCTCCTGCCAGTCCTCCGTGTGTGTCCCCGTGAGCTGCAGGCCTGTCCTGTGCGTGGTGCCCTCCTGCCAGTCCTCGGGGAGCTGCCAGCCCTCCTGCCAGTCTTCCCTGTGTGTCCCCGTGAGCTGCGGGCCCTCGGTGAGCCTGGCCCCCTCCTGCCAGTCCTCGGGGTGCCCCACGCTCCTCTGCAGCCCCGTCTCGTGCGGCACCTCCTCCTGCTGCACCTCCTCCTGCTGCTGACCTCAGCCATCTATGCCAGCTCCCCAGGGCATATCACTTCCCTGTGCCGGACTTGTTTGCCCCAGGTCGACCCTTGAGTCCGACGGAAAGCCTGATGAGCTGAGCTGCTGGACTCCGCTGTGGAATCCATCATAGGTGTCTAGAAGCCTCCCTTCCTGTCCATCTGTAGTGAATATTCTGTTCCCAGCCTCCCCCTTTATCGTGTGGGAGCCCAATAAATGTACTTTCCCAGAGCAACTGTGTTTTTCTGCTCTCCTGTGTGCTGATTCCCTGTCGTGCATCTCGCTGTAGGACAGAGTTCGGGGTGTTGGGAGTGGCCTGAAGGTGCTGAAGTCGTTCAGTCCCAGTGCTGAGGTGCCCATGACCCTGGTGGGGCCTCACACAGTCCCACCAGGCTGTGCCCTCCAGGTGTGGTGGGAGCCGTCGCTGAGTGCAGATGGAGCTGGAGGCGCTAGGCTTGGCGTCTCTCTCTCCTAGGCTGCCCTAGCACCTGCCTAGAGACTTCATTTCAACAGAGTAACTTTTGACTCTTGGGGTTTGAGGCTCACAGGACAGGTTGAGCTTCATATCACTCTCCTTAACTGTGCCACAGATGTGCATTTTTAAAAATGAAAACCAATTATCATGTTCCCAAAGCACACACAAGTGCTCTCTTCCCAGTACGGAAACCAGAACACAGGATCTGGCACCACTCTCGTGTTGGGGTAGCTGCTGCCCAGTTATGTGCTCACCCTTCTGTGTCTTCTAAGGGAGCCCTGAATCAGGTCCACACAGAGTGTCTGAAGCGTGAATTTTTGAAT
This sequence comes from Fukomys damarensis, assembly GCF_012274545.1. NCBI lineage: Eukaryota > Metazoa > Chordata > Mammalia > Rodentia > Bathyergidae > Fukomys > Fukomys damarensis. Next base: position 1,668,731 of record NW_022900936.1, read on the forward strand.
TGGGTCATTTCCAGTGACTGAATCTTCTGGAAGTGGGTTTTGTCCTCTGTGCCCTGTGAGTGAAAATCTGCATTACCTTCGTCCCTCTTTGTCTCCCGGGTCCCGTTGTGATATCTGGGTCCAGGTGCTGGGAGGTGCCAGGCCTGTGGCCCCTGGCTCTGCTGTTCAGGATGGTGCAGCCAGGCACCTCTCTCTCCTTCACTGCTGGCTTCCCAGGGCTCCCGCCTTTGTTTACACCTGGAGGCTGTGGTGAGCTCTGAGTTGCAAAGCGAGTTTTACAGCCTTTTGTCCAAGGCGTTCTGGACTGATTGTGTTGTTGAAAAGGGGCTTGGATGGGATCTTTGCGTCTGGATGGACACACTGCTGCATGCACATACACTCTTTCTACATCCAAACACCAGCCACATGCACACCCAGGCACACTCCCACATGACACAGGATTCTTGCATGTACACACACACACACACACACACACACACACAAGCTGGGGGCCCGGTGAAACTGCATTCAGCAGGAGAGGTAGAGGGCTTCCCTCACCCCCACTGCTGCTCAGGAATAGGAAGCCACTGCCCTGCTCAGTCCCACCTCCGTGTCCTGGTCATCCACACGGCAGGTCTCAGGAGACAGTTTCAGAGTGCTTCGGGTTGGGTTTGAAATGTCCCCCTTGTGGTGGGCCCCGAGTCACGGCAGGGCCACATGGCCACAGACTGAAGCTCTGAACCTGCCGTCAGTGCTGCCCGTGTGTGTGCTGCTGCGAGGCCTGCCTCAGGGAGTGTCGCTGGCTTTCAGGGCCACCTGTGCTCCACACGCAGGATGCTGGAAACACAAAGACTCTTGGTGAGGCCAGGAAGCACTCAATCCACGTCGTGTGTTTGCCAGCAGCTATGAGAGTTCCAGTCGCTCCACCCTGACACTGGGTGCTACTGATGCTTACTTCGATTTGTTTGGTGTTTTTATTTATTTATTTATTTGGTACTGGGGATTGAACTCGGGTCCTTGTGCTTGCAAGGCTGGCCACCGAACCGCTGAGCTAAATCCCCGGCCCTGTTTAATGTTTTTAGTCAGACTTACTGAAGTGGAACTCATATGCAGCACAATTTATTCTCCAGAGGTGGACTTTCAAGATATCTTTAGAAAGTGCACAGCGTCTATACCCCACAGTTGTGATCTGTGCAATATTGGCAGCACCCCCACATCCCCTCTACCCACTTCATTGTCAGTTCTATAGATCTGCGTCACAGCTCTACCATCATATAAAGATATGAAGCTTTCTCATCTGCTTCTTTGCCTTCGAATAATGTGTTAAGATTCACCCACACCGTGGCAGGTTTGGGCAGTTTTCTTCTTTGACCTTATTGAGTTAAAGCATCTGGTCTACCACGGTTTGTTACCCATGGAACAAGTGATGAACATTTATTTTGTTTTGCGATTTGGGTTATTCTGAATCAATTCAATGTGAGATGCAGGGGCGCTCTCTTCCCCTTGGTGACTATCGAGCAGCAAACAGCTGGGTTCCTTTGGCAGTGCCACCTCCGTGCCTGCCTGGACAAGCAGCTTCATGGGAAGTCTTGAGGGTGCAGCGTGAGCTCTCCAACGTGGCTCTTCCTTCCAGAAGTTGTTTGAGCTCTTGCTTAAGCACTGAGACTCTTTGTCTTTCCATAAAGATATTGAGAGAAGCATAAGGATCTCCACCGCAATTCATGCTAAGATGTGAGTGAGAATGTATCAAAACTGTAGATCGACGTGGGGGAACTGACATCCCCAGCAGTCCATCAACATGCTGTGTTTATTTGGTGTTCTTTGCTTTCTCTCATCAATGTTCTGTCACTTTTGGCATGAAACATTTGCACACTTCCACATCAAGATTTATCCCTAAGTATATAGTAATTTTTGATGCTATTATAAATGAAGACTATTTTAAATTTCAGTGTCTAATTGTTCATTGCTAGTATAGTAAAATAAAATTGATTTTTTTTGGTACCAAGGATCAAACTCGGGATGTTGCATTCACGAGGCAGGCAGCAGAACCACTGAGCTAAATCCCTGGCCCTGGTGTAGAATTTTGGAAGTTTGCTAGGTAGGCAAGTATGTATTATGCGAATAGAGACTTGCAGCTGTTATGGATAAGGAGACCCAGACAGCCTTTCACCACTAAATATGATATTGGCTGTAGATGCCCTTTAAAAGACATTCCTTTTAATCCCTACTTCAATGTAGATGTAGAATTTTATTCTGAAGCGATACTGAGTTTTTTTCAGGCGCTTTTTCTGAATCTATTGTGATGAGCATTGGATTTTTTATTTAGTCTGTTGATGTGGATTATATAAGTTGATTTTGAACAGTGAACCAACCTTGCTTGTATTTTTGGGATAAATCTCATATGCTCATAAACTTTTACTTCCTTTATATATTTTTGGATTTGATTTCTAAGATTTTACCAAAATTTTATATCTACACTCATGAACAATATTAATATATGTTTTTGTCCAATTTTGGTATCAGTGTTATGCCGACCTTATAAGATAGATTGGGAAGGGTTCCTTTCCTTCTTTTTTTCTGGAAGAATGCATGTAGAATAGTTAATATTTCTTCCTTAAATGTTTGGTAAAATTTATCCACATAAACATTTTGTCCTGGAGTTTTCTTTGTTGAGAAATTTAACTACAAATTCAATTTTAAAAATAAATATGGAAACTATTGAGGTTATTTCTCTTGAATGAGCTTTCATAGTTTTGTCTTTTAAGCAATTTGTATATTTCATCTAAGTTATCAAATGTATGGGTATAGTATTATCTATATAATTCCCTTGTAATCTTGTTTGTTTTTTTTTTCTGGTACCAGGGACCAAACTCAGTTCCTTGCACTTGCCGGGCAGGCATGGCACCACTGAGGTGAACCCCATCTCTCCTGTAACCCTTTAATAAGTGTAGGATCTGTAATGATGTACTTTTTTCATCCCTGATATTGGCACTTTGTGTCTTCGCTTTCTTTTTAATTATCCTGGCTGGAGGTTTATCAATATTATTGCTGTTCTCAAAGAAGCAACTTTTGGTTTTATTGGATTTCCCCCTTCTTTTCTTCATTTTTAGCATCATTGATTTTTTTTCCTGTTTTCATTATCTCATTTATTTTTTTACATTTGAGTTTAGTTTGCACTTCTTTTTTTTAATTGAGTTTATTGGTACATTTTAGCTATACAGTACAGTTACATTCATTATTGGGATCTTGTACCTTTACATGACATGTCTTGGTTCTCATTTTTTCCCCTTATCCCTGCCCTCCCTTCACCCCTTCTTCCTTTCCCCATTTACAAACACTTTATTTCCATTTTTTCATTTTCTCACATTTTTTCTTTTCCCTTATTACCTTTCCCCTACCCTTCCCACTTTCCCTACACCTTTAGCTCTTTTCTTCCCATTTTACAGTGTCAGTTATCTTGTTAGGATCTTATGTACTATTACAGTGTATTCACACCAGAGAAACTATTCGGTATTTACATGTGTGTGACTTATTTCTTTCACTTAGGAGTATATCTCAATATGTATCCATTTTTCTATGAATGAATCTAATTTCTCATTCTTTATGGCTGAGTAGTATTCCATTTTATAGAAAAACCACGTCTTCTTTACCCAGTTTCCAACTAGTTTGCACTTCTAGTCCAAGACGCAAACCTTTATAGCTGAGTTCAGAACTTTCTTCTTTACAAACACGAGCATTTAGTGATGTAATTGTTCTCTAAACTTGCTTTTATTATATTCCACATATTTTGGCATTACTCTCTCATTTTTATTTAATTCAAGATATTTTCTCATCTGTCTTGCGACTTCTTGAGTTCGAGGATTATTCAGAAGCCTGTGCACTTATTTGCACATCTGCAGGGGTTCCATGCCTTGCTTGTGTCACCAGTGTCTCCCTCAGTTTCTCGGTCAGCTGCCTCGGCCCCTTCCAGTCCGCAGGGTCACCTTTCCGCACACGTGGTGAGATCCTCTCAGACTGTTACGTTTTCTTCGTGAATCAGTAGCCCTCTGTTCCCGGTAACATTTCTTGCTCTCAAATCTACCTTGTTTCATATTAAGGCGGCCATTTCAACCTTATCCGATTAGCATTCAACTAGCATATTTCCCGTCTGTCTCCCTTTCATCTGAGCTTTTCTATTTAAAGCAGGACTTATGGTGGACTTGGCCTTTTTATACAGTAACTGCTGATATGTGTCAGTGTTGAGTAACATTTTGCTGACGGTGTGCTGTTTGTCCCATCTGTTCCTTCTTCCTTGTTTATGCCTCTGTTTGGCTCAGTGCTTTTGACTACTCCGCTTCTTCTGGACATTTGCTTTGCTAAATTCTCCGTGTTTCCGAATCTACTCAGCCCCATCTTCATGACAGACACCTTTGTGGGCAGTTATCCTGTTTGTCTGTCTGTCTGTCTGTCCTCCTCTCTTCAAAGCATTCCTGAGAGCTCTGCCTTTCCTCGCGAGCACCCAGAGTTCTGGCGTCCTTGACTTGAAGACGTTTCTTGTATTTCTTGCAGTGCACTTCTGCTGTGAGTGAAGTCTCTCCGTTCGTGTTGACCAGAAAAACTGTCTGTCTCGTCTTCATTTTTAAAAGGCATCTGTTCCACGGGGCTAGCAGATTTCTCTCAGTGCTCTGCAGATGCCGTGGGGTGGAGCTTTTCCCAAGGAGGAGGCTGGTCCTCACGCCCTGGGCCCCAACACCCGCTCTTCCCCTTGCTCTCTGACAGCCATGGGCTGGCTGGACAGATGTTACCCAGCGTGGGCTCCTCTCAGCTCCTGGGAGAGCCGCTCTCCCGTGTCCCTCGCTGTTAGAAGTAGTCTCAGCAGCTGCTTCTCGAAACGCTTCTCTGTCTCTCCCCTCTCGGAGCCCAGTTACAGGTACACAGGACAATTTCGCAGTACCCAGAGCTGTGGGGGGCTCTCTTCTTGTCCCCTCTCCTCCCCCAGCTCTCCCTTTGTAATTTCTCTCCAATCTTTCCTTTTTATTCGTACATATTTGCGGTATCTAATGGTCACATTCCTTGTGGGGAGTCGGCACACGTACACAGCACATTTTAATTCTCTTTATTGCCCCTTCCGCCTCGCCCTATCTCCTGGTTCCCTTCTCTTTTGCAAAAGATCTCTCTCCTTACTTCCTGCTGTGTATCTTTTTTTTTCTTTGTATTGAGGTTATTGGTACAATCTAGGTATACAGTACAGTTACATTCATCATTGGGATTCTGTACCTTTACATAATAGGTCTTGGTTCTCATTTTTCCCCTTGTCCCTGCCCTCCCTTCACCCCCTCCCCCCCTCCCCATTTACAAACACTTTATTTCCATTTTTTCAGTTTCTCATATTTTTTTCCTCTCCCTTATTACCTTTCCCCCACCCTTCCCACTTTCCCTACACCTTTAGCCCTTTACTTCCTATTTCACATTATTAATTATCTCATTAGGATCCTGTGTACTATTATAGTTTTTCACACCAAAGAAACTATTCGGTATTTCAGTTAAAGAAATCTCTGTATGAACATTAAAAATAGGGAATCCTAAAATAAAACTAAAAAGGAAAGTAAAAGAGAAAAGGCAATGATGTAACATCAAAATAATCCTTAATTCTGGAGATGAAAATGGTCCCTGAACATATTTAAATTGCTTCTCGCTCTTATAGTCTTATCTTATTCTTTTTTTCATTATTTAGAGAATACTTTATTAGTTTCTGTAATCAAACCCACGTAGATATGACCTTACATATTTAGTACGATGTGTTACCCCTGTACACATGGAAAAAAAAAAAAATAAAAATAAATTAACATTTCTAGACCAATATGGTTGTCCATTTCTGTACAATGCCAAGTCAACACAGTAAATTGGGATGACTTTTTCCAAAGTTGGCAGCACCGTTAAAGTTTCCCAAAATTCAATTTATATATATGTGTGTGTGTGTGTGTGTGTGTGTGTGTGTATATATATATAAAGACTAATAATAGTATGTTATGCATCGATAGCAGCAACAGCTTTTCCAGGTTCTGCAGTCATCTGAACAAAATTATAGACATTCAGCACATTCCATTAAAAAAAAAAAAAAAAAAAAAAAAAAAAAAAAAAAAAAAAAAAAAAAAAAAAACAAAGAAAAGAATAATATCCAGACAACAGCAAAGTTCTGTTGCTGTTGTGGTACCTGGCACCATTTTTTCTATTAGCCTCTTAATCATCATCTGGAAAGAGAACATTCTAGAGTAATATCATTAAATGTAGCTCTGATAAAGCACGGTCCCTACTATGTATCATAAAGCAGGTACTAGATATTTTACATTCATAGAGGTATGATACAGTACTGTCCTACATCAATAATACTAGATTCAGTTTTGGTTTGAAATTTACTTTGTCTGCAAATAAGATTGCTACCCCTGTTTTTTTCTGGGCTCCTGTCACATGGAGAATTGTTTTCTATCTTTTCACTTTCAGTCTATGGGCTTCTTTTTGCACTAGGTGTGTTTCTTGTATACAACATATTGTTGGATTTTGCTTCTTATTCCATTTTGCCAGTCTATTTCTCTTGATTGGTGAGTTGAGGCCATTGACATTGCTGGTTATAACTGATATGTACTGACTTATTATTGACATGTTATTGGCCTTTTGTTGACTCTTTTTACTTTTTCACCTTCTCCTTTTAATTTCTTGCCTTGCCTATTTGATTTGCTCTGTTGGGCCTCATGGTGTTGTTGCCTTCATTGTCTTTTTCTAGGATCTTGTTTAGAATTGCTTGTAGTGCTGGTTTGGTATTCATGTAGTTTCTCAGGTGTTCTTTGTCGTGGAAGTGTCTTATTTCCCCATCCATTTTGAAAGAGAGTTTTGCTGGATACATCAGTCTAGGTTGGAGGTTGTTCTCTTTTAGTACTTGAAATATCTCATTCCAGGCTCTCCTTGCCCCAAGGGTTTGTGTTGAAAAGTCTGCTGTGATTCTGATGGGCTTTCCTTTGTATGTGATTTGTTTCTTTTCTCTTACTGCTTGTAGTATTTTGTTCTTCTGTTGGGTTTCTGGGATCTTGATTATTATATGTCTAGGTGTAGATTTTTTTTGATTGTAGCTAGTTGGGGTCCTATATGCCTCAGTTATCTGAATGTCAAATTCTTCCCCTCTGTTTGGGAAGTTTTCTGTCATTAATTCTGTGAACAGCTTTTTAAAGTCGTTTGTATTTTCTCCTGCTACTTCATGTATTCCTATCAGTCTTATGTTATTCTTCTTTACATCATCTAGGAGCTGTTGGATCGATTTCTCATGATCCCTTACTGTTTTTAAGAGACCTCTCTTTTAATGGTCACTGACTGCAATCTTTATCTTCTATATCTGAGAGCCTATCTTCACATTCTTTTATTCTGTTGCATACACTTTCAATAGAGTGTTTAATCTCCTGGATATCTGTTTGAATCTGTTTTATGGATTCCATTTCTTTCCTATGTTGGGCGTTTATTTTTTCCATTTCTTTCTTGTGCTGGTCCTTCATGGCTTCTATCATGGTCCCAAGCTCATCTATTTTTTTGTCAGTTTCTGCTCTAGAGTCTCAAATCACGACTTCCATTTTGCTCACTATCTCTGTGGTTATCTGGGAAATTATTTCTGTTTTGAATTTTTCTAGAGCCTGATTAATCTGTTTTGTTACTTCCTGTGCTTTGAGTTCAGGGTGTCCTGGTGGTTCACTATCAGCCTTTTCATCCTCATTTGCCCAACTGTTTGCCATTGGTGAGCTGGCAGTCTGTCTTTGTGTTTTGCTTAAGTACTGTGGTTATCTGGGAAATTATTTCTGTTTTGAATTTTTCTAGAGCCTGATTAATCTGTTTTGTTACTTCCTGTGCTTTGAGTTCAGGGTGTCCTGGTGGTTCACTATCAGCCTTTTCATCCTCATTTGCCCAACTGTTTGCCATTGGTAAACTGGAAGTCTGTCCTTGTGTCTTGTTTAAGTGTTTTCTCATTTTAATTTTTGTTGTCGGACTGTCCTTGGTTTACTCTCTGTATTATCACCCAAATCTTCCTGATATAGTTGCACCCTAGCTTCTGTGTCTCTAATGATCCACAGACATTCTCATCTTCATAACATCAGAGAAAACAGTTCATTAAATCAACTGCAATGCTTTACCCCAACTGATACAATGAGCAACATATTAAGATCAAGCACAACTTTGGCACTGACCACCGGTGGTAGTCACTAGTCTATCACCCTTAAATCATTTCAATATAATTGCAATCAAGAAGCAGTCCAGAACATGTCTGCAGTGAACAAAATTTCAATATAGTGTATTTACCATTTAATGGCTCAGAGTGAGGATGCAAGACCCCTGATCTCAGTTAGCTGATGGCTGAACCCCATGACGCTGACTGACCTCGGGCTGCAAGGCCCAGATTGAGTTCCCCAACCTTCTGAATGGTTGCACTCCACAACGTTCTATTACAGCTTTCCCATGCCCTTTCTTTAAAGATGTTCAAAGTTGGGAACTTAGAAAAATACCCTTTATGACCACCTCTGCCTCTGCAGAGTGGGTCCAAAGACTGGCACAGTCAGGAGGACTAAGAGTGCGGGGGGGGCTTATGGGGGTTCAGGGGCGCCTGCGTGGCTACCTTCCCAGTGCTTGAGCGATGGCGGCTGGGTCGGGAGCTGGCGTGGTTCCTGCTGTCTATCTTTTATTTCCTTTTTATTTATACTTTGGGTTTCTCATGTAAGAGAAACTATGTGATATTTAAGCTCAGGTATCGAATTTATTTCACTAACATTGTGGTCTCAAGGACATCCATTTACCCACAGATGACACAAGCAACTCCTTCTTTATGGCAGAATAGTACTCCACAGTGTGTAAACACCACATTTTCTCTACCCATTCACCTGTAGATGGGTATTTAGGTCGAGGCCGAGATTTAACTGGTCATTTTGCCAGTTTCTTCTTCCCTGTCTTCCAGTTCACTGGTTCTACTCTTGACTATCTGAAACACACCCATGAGACAGCCCATCGAAGGCTTTCATCTTCAGCGCTGGGTTTTGAGTTCTACCTCACCCATTTGACTCTCCAAGTTCATATCTAGGCTGAAATCTTGTGTCTGTTCCTAAACATGATTTTTTTATCAGATGAATCTGGGTTTTTAAAAGATCACATGTGCTAACTCCAACCTATGAGTCATTTTTAAGTCCAGCTTTGCAGGTTGCTTTGTCTCTTGATAATGGCCTCATTTTTCCTTGCTGATTTGCGTGTGGATACAATTGCTGACTGGCTGTCAGCCCTCACCTATGCCACAGAGGATGTGGACATGACGGTACCTTCCCTGGAAGCAGGCTGTCTCTTCTGCCAGGCCATTCCTTGGGGTGATCTCAGCCTGCCGTGGTCTTGGGCTGACCTTGCTGGTCGCTGAATGCTGAGGGGAGGCTGTGAGGGACAGCAGTCCCTGCCACCTGCTGCAGCAGCATGGCCTGACAGTGGGTCCAGCCTGTCCCTTGGGCTCGGAGTAGAGGCTTCTCCCACCAGCCCCACCCAGGCAAGTGTCAGGAGGTGGCAGGGTGACAGGGCCCCAAGGAGGAGCTGTGTCCCCAGCTGGCTGGACCTTTGCAGAGAGAACTTCCGAACAACATGAAGGTAAAAGAGAGGCAAGCTGCACTGGGAAAGCTGATTTATTGGGCTCCCGTGGGTTGGTGAAGAAGTTCAGGAGCAGGAGATAGGAATGGAAGGGGCCCTGGCCATCATCCTGCTACATTCTCTACCCAGAGCTCAGGATTTGCTGAGCAGGCTTCCCATTGCTGCAAGGCAAAACCTGGGCTCCAGGGGCCTGGTTCTGGAAAGGGACCTGAGGGTCCCCTCTTCCTAGGTGGTTGGCTTGGAGACGCGAGGTCAGGTGCAGCAGGAGGAGGTGCCACAGGAGATGGGGTTACAGAGGAGGGGGGGGTGGGAGGGCTGGCAGCACCCCGAGGACTGGGAGGAGGAAGCCACACATACGGCAGGCCTGCAGCTCACGGGGACACACACGGAGGACTGGCAGGAAGGGGCCACACTAACCACAGGCCTGCAGCTCACAGGCACGCAGCAGGCCAACTGGCAGCCCGAGAAGCAGCTGATGAGGCACATGGTGGCTGAGGTGGCTGTGGCTGGGAGGAGGGGGTGATGTGTGCAGCCTCCTCCCTGAGCAGCATTTATACCGCGGTCTGCGAGCCTCGGCGGCGTGAGCACACTGCTGTCTTCTGCCTGGCGGTTTCCCTCCCATCTCCGGCAGCCTGTCATGGGGGTGGGGTGGGGAGGGGAGCTCTCCTCCACTTTGCTTCACTGTAAACACTGTGGCTTCCAGTCACCTTCTTCAGCAAACAGGATTTTCTGGTTTGACTTCACAGGGTTTCTGTTGTCTTTCCAGGCAGTTACTATGTGCAGGGCACCAAGGGCCGGACTGAAATCTCTGTAACCTCCCTCTTTCCTGTCTCATGCTGTCAGTGAAGACTTCGAGGCGATAACGTACTTTGGGCAGGGAAGTTTTGATGCATAGGCTGGCAGATTATGGCCTGGTAGGCTGACTGGCCCCTTGCTTGTGTTTGTCAATCAAGTTTTATTGGAACTCAGTGTGGGCTTTCATGTACTGTTGTCTCTCGCTGCTTTTCCACAGCGGTGGCAGAGCTAAGGCAGTGTTGTTGACATGGGACGACTAACACTTTTGCTACCTGTCCTTCGCAGAAATTAAGCTCAGCCTGCCATGCACAATTCATATAAAATCTATTTGTTTGTGAAGCAAAAATATAAGGGATGATAAAAAAGTGCATTTAAATTTTAAAATACATATTATGGTAAAAGATACATTGCCGCAAATCCCCTCAATATCCTTCCCCTCACTTTGAATGCACACCTCCCACCGTCCTGGCCGATTTCTGCAGCAGCTCTGGAGTCCCCTTTCCTGAGTGTCTTTAGGAGCTGTGACAAAAATACAGCCAATGCTGCACCAAGCACCATCCAGTGGGGAGGCAGGCTTGTAAAAACACAATGCTGGATCCTCATCCACCTCATTCATGGGATCTGGCACCGTGTGACTCCCGGCTCTCCCCCAAAGTCAAAATGACCACGACAGCGACACGATTTGAGCCAATTCAGGACATCGAGGCAGGCAGGACAGTGCAGCTAAGACACTCAGGAAAGAGGGCTCCAGAGCGGCTGCAGGAAGGGGCCGGGATGGTGGAAGGAGGAGAAAGACTGCGAGGGGGATTCATGGCAATGTGTCTTCACTGTAATGCATTTCTGTTTACTCAAACCTTGCACCTCCTATGAGGTCATCTCTTACCTGCTGAGGTGAGATTGCAGGCAGATCACTGGCTCCCCTACTCCATCCCCTGGGATAAAGGTCTCCCACTTAGCAATGAACACACACAGCCTGATGAGATTTAAACCTTCTCCCCTTTGAACCCACACCTCTCCTCATTCCCACAGATGCCGAGGAGTCTTGTGGCTCAGTCTGCTGCTGAGTAATGGTCCCCAAAGTGTGAGGGTTCCTTTTTCCCCCAAAGCCTCTCCCAATTTTGTTATTATTTGATTTCTTGATGATATCCATTCTCTGGGATAAGATGGAATCTCAGTTTTGTTTTAATTTGCATGTTTCTAATGACCAGCAATACCGAATTTTTTCATATATTTACTGGCCATTTCTACATCTTCTTTTGAGAAATATCTGTTCATCTCAGCCGCCCAGTTTTTTTTTTTTTTTTTTGAGTCTAATTTTCTTGAGTTCTTTATATATTCCAGATAACCGTCTTCTGTCTGAGGAGTAACTGGTGAGATTTTTCCCATTCTGGAGGTTGTCTCTTCACTGTACTGGCTGTTTATTTTGCTGTGAAGCTTTTTAATTTGATATAATCCCATTTCTTGATTTTTTTTAACCTTTTGGAGAGATTTATTATTACAATTCATGATATCCCTTTGGAGAAAAGTTATGGTTCTGATGGTCTGTGGCCACCAGAAACTCACAGCAGTGTGGGTTCTTTTTTGGTTCATGTGATGGAAAATTTACCACAAAATTTAAAGTCATCACAATATAAGCTTGAAGACTAAATTTTTGATGGTAAGAAAAATTTTCTGTAAGTGGTAATACTACATTGCCTCTAACATAAAAGCAATATAGACGATATGTAGTTGATATAATTATAATTATGTTGGGATACATGTAGGTATTTTATCACAATATAAAAAAACATAACATGTCCTAATCTACAAGTTGTGTGAAAGCAATTGAATTTTGTCAACCCATGTTCACAAGTCTCTAAATATATATATCATCAAATTCTTAGAGTTACTCCCCAGTGTGAGTTGTTTTGTCCATTAAATATCTTGAGATATTTTCCCTTAGTCTATGTAGGGTTTGTCCCAAGTGTGCCTTCTTTCCTTTATTTTACAGGAACTGTGTATATTAAAGGCTTTCTCAGGTTCCTATGTACAAAGAGTATCTCCCCAGTGTGACTTTTTCATGTACTTTACAACAACTGTATGGAAGGATTTCCCACATTGCTAGCACACACAGGGCATCTCCCTATAATGGCTACTCTCATGTAATGTATAATAACTGTGTTCAGTGACTGCTCCCCACAGTTCACAGAATAGGGTTTCTTGCTGTTGTGGGCTCTTCTATGTCTATGGGATGAGGACTTAGCAGCAAATCTTTTTCCACCTTGCTTGCATACAAAAGCTTCCTCACCGATGTGAGGTCCTCCATGTACCTGACAGAATTTGAGTGCAGTGGCTGCTTTCCCACAGTTTACCAACATAGGGTTTCTTCGCCGTATGACTTCTTTCATGTATTTTATAACAACTGTGTAGTGGCTGCTTTCCCACACTGCTTACATACATAAGGTTTCTCCCCACTGTGATTTCTTGTGTGTTTTATAACACCTCTGTGTAGGAAATAACTTCCCACGTTGGTTGCACACCTAAGGTTTCTCCCCAGTGTGACTCCTCTGAGGTATTTGAAAATAGTTGTGTGCAGTGAAAGCTTTCCTACAGTGCTGACATACATAGAGTTTCTTTCCAGTGCGAATACTTCCATGCCTTTGACAGTGACTGTGTGTGCTGAATGCTTTTCCACATTGCTTACAGACATAGGGTTTCTCACCAGTGTGGGGTCTCCTATGTCTATGGAATGTGGGCTTACTGGCAAATCCTTTTCCACATTGCTTACGTACATAGGGTGAGTTCTTTCATGTGTTTGGTGAACACTGGGCTTCATGAATGCTTTTCCACATTGTTTGCATACATAGGGGTTCTTTCCAGTGTGGATTCTTTCATATATTTGACAATATTTGTATGTACTGAATGCTTTCCCACATTGCTTGCACAACTAAAGTTTCTCCCCAATGTGGATTCTTTTACCTTTGAGAAAGGAATGACTCTGAGCGAGAGCTTTCACATATTCCTTAGATACATAGGCTTCTCTCCCGCATGTTTTCTTTCATGCAATTGAATATGGTATGAAGAAATAAAAGCTTTCCCACATTGTTTGCATACATATGAATTTTTCCCACTGTGATTTCTTTCATGGATTTGAGCACCACTGGGGGCACTTGAAGCTTTCACACTTTTCTTACCTACAAAGGTTTTGTCTCCTAAGTGAGTTCTTTTACCACCATCAGAAAAGACTTTCTCACACACTGGCAGAGAGTCTCTCAGTCTTTGTCCTTGAGTGTTTCTGAAAGGACGGGAGATCACTACAGGTTTTTCCATGTTCATTGCATTTATACAGCTTCTCCTCAAATCCCAAATATTCATCTGGCTTGAGGCCTGTGTGAGCTGTGATGGGCACATTTGGGGATAAATGCCCAGTCAGAGGCTTTCTACTAGCAAGGCTTGCATCTGGCTTTAAAACAAATTGCTGCATATTCATATTAGCATCTGGAGGCCCCAAAAGTATTTCTTCATGTCAATTCCAAGTTTATATTGATAGCATTTCTCTGCCTCTTCATTTCTTAGATTTCCTGAGAAATTTTTGTGCTCTTGTTCAATCTGCTGGTTATCACAGGTTCTTCCTGAACTATGGCAGTCATATTCATAAACGTTTCCCATATCACATCTCTGTAGAACTCCTTTTGGGATGGATCCAGCAAAGCCTGCTCCTCCACGGTGAAGCTCACAGCCACATCGCCCAAGGTCACTGCAGCAATTGTGTGTCTAGAGGGCCTCCCAAGATCCTTCAGACGCAGCCCACAGCCAGTAGAAGTTACAGAAAAAGGCGGTCTCACCAGCTGGGGGCTCTCAGCAATGCACTCATGTGCACTCTGGTGTGGTGACAGGAAGTCCCCCACTTGTTGATTCTTAATGTTATTTCTTGTACAAATGGGGTTCTGTTAAGAAAGTCCTTGCTTATACCTGTGACTTCAAAAGTTTTACCTTCTTTATCTCCCAGCAGATTAAATGGATCTATTTTAATACTTAGATCTTTGGCCCATTTTTATTTTACTTCAGTACATGGTGAGATTTATGGTTCTAGCTTCAATCTTCTGTATGTGGATGGCCAATTTTCCCAGCACCATTTGATAAAGAAGCTATCTTTCCTCCACTGTGTGTTTTTGGCCCCTTTGTCAAAAATCAGATGACTGAATGTGTCTGGGGTTGTTTCTGCATCCTCTATTCTGATCCACTGATTCCGCTGACATCTGTTTTTGTGCCAGTGCTGTGCTGTTTTTATCCATGTACCTTTGTAATATAACTTGGATCCCAAGATTGTGATGTCACCTGCTTTGCTCTTGTTGTCCAGGATTGCTTTTGCTATTCCAGATCTCTTCTGGTTCCATATGAATTTTAGAATCATTTCCTCTAGTTCTTTGAGGAATGCTATAGATATTTTAATTGGGGCTGCATTAAAGCAGTACATCAGTTTTGGAAGTTGGGCCATTTTGGCAGTCTTGGTCCCGCCCACCCAGGAACATGGATGTCCTTCTATTTTCTGAGGACCTTCTCAATCTCCTTTTTCTGAACACTATAATTTTCAGTGTAGAGGTGTCTCACATATTTTCTTCAGTGCTTTTATCATGAAAGGATGTTGGATTTCTATCAAAGGCTTTTTTGCATCTATTGGGATGATCATGCAATTTTTTTCTTGTTTCTGTTTATGTGATGTATTCCATTTATTGATTTGAATATGTTGATCCCAAGGATAAAGCCTATTTAGTAATTCTAAACTCCTTCCCTTCCATTTTCATTAGAGTGTTTGCAGGGAGTTGGCACTATATCCTCCTGAAGATCTTATAGAAATCAGTGGCGAATCCATCAGGTCTTGAGATTTTCTTAGTTGGTAGTTTATTATTATTACTGCCTCTTTCATTGCTTATTATCAGATTGTTTTTCTATGGCTTCTTGATTCAGTTTGGGTAATTAATATGCATCTAGGAATCTGTTCATTTCTTCAAGATTCTCCAACTTGTTGGAGTACAATTTTTCGTAGCATTGGAATGAGTCTTTTCCTTTCTTCTTTTGGTAAGTTTGGGTAAGAATTTGTCTATTTTGCTTACTTTTTCAAAGAAGTAGCTCTTTAATTCATTGATTCTTTATATTCTTGTTTTTGGCCTCAATTTTTAAACCTCTTTTTATAATTTCTTTTCTTATACTATGCTTGGGTTTGAACCCCTCTTGTTTTTCTAGTATGTTGAGATGTATCAAGTTGTTTATTTGAGCCTGCTGTTTTTCTAATGTGAGCATTCACAGAAATGAACTTCCTTCTTAGGACTGCTTTTATTATGTATCATAGGTTATGTTATATTGTCCTGGGATCGTTGTTTGATTCTAGGAATTGTTTAATTTCTCCTTGATTTCTTCTGTGATCTGTTGAGTGTTCAGGAGTGTGTCATTTATTGTTCAAGTGTTTGTATCATTTCTGTGGTTTCTTTTGTGATTTATTTTTAGTTTCATTTTGCTATGATCTGATAATATACATGGAATGACTTCAGTTCCTTTGTATTTATACAAACAGGCTTTATGAATTAATATGTGGCCTAATTTGGAGAAAGTTCTATTTTCTGTTGAGAAGAATAGCTATTCTGTTGTAATATGGTAGAACACTCTGTAGATATCTATTAAATCCATTTTCTTGAAGGTGGTTCATTTCTGATATTTCTAAACTTTTTGTTTAGTTGACCTGCCTGTTTGTGAAAGTGGAGTGTTGAGGTCACCTACTCTGATTGCATCAGTGTTTACTTGATCTTTTATTTCCAGTATGTTTGTTTTCATGACATTGGTACACCAGTATTTGACACATGTATATTTTTAATTGTTATCTCTTCCTGTTGAATTGTGCTTTTAACTAATGTGCAGTGACCTTCTTTGCCTCTTCTGATCAGTTTCAGCTTGAAGTTTACTTAGTCTGAGAATAAAATTGCTACCCCTGCTTGCTTTCAGCACCCTGGTGAATTGTTTTCCACCCTTTGATTTTTAGTCTCTAAATTTCTGTTTTCATTAAATGAATCTCTTGAGTACTACAGACTATTGAGGTGGTTTTTTTTTTTTCCAACCCAGTCTGCCAGTCTATGTCTTTTAATTAGGGAATTGTGGCCATTTACAGAAAGTGATTTACCAAAAGATACTGACTTATTCCTGTCATTGTGTTCTTTTTTTTCTGTTGACTCCTTTATTTTTCCTTCTCCCATGCTGCCTGCCTTGCAGCCAGCCGACTATGCATTGAAACCTTTACAAACTAGGAGCCAAAATAGACCTCTCCTCCTTTAAGATGCAGGGGCCAGGCATTATGTCCCAGTGATGAGGAAAGTGACTAAAATGACCATCCTTTCCTAAGGTGGAGTGTACACCAGATCTAGGTTGGGGTGGGCTGCTATGACCCAGAAGAGGTCTGGTTTCCCCTCATACATGCCCTAGATACTTTCATTTATCCTCCCATATTAGACTTTTATCTTTTGCTCCCACTTCAGGGTACCTGCTTTTCTCAAGTGCCAATTCAAAGACACTTGTCCTTGCTATCACCACCCCTGCCCCTGGGCAGCTGTCTTCTCTGATTTCAGCTACTATCTGTTTGGAGAACTACTGATGACCCCTGCAGTTAGATTCTGATACCCTGCCCAGTATACAACACAGGCCTAAGAAATAAATACACTAAGAGGCAGAACAAGGAGAGAGAAAGCAGGGAGCCAGGATGACCAATGCCAGTGCAACCGACAAAGGCCCTGGCCAGTCCCAGGCACTGACTTTTATTGGCAGTCAGTTGGGGTAAAGGCAAGTCACATGTAGTTTCTATGAAAATTAATGTAAACAAGGCTTGTAAAGGACAAGGCAAAGCATTCTTGAAGAAACAGAATAGACTATATATATATATATTATATTAGAATAATATATATATATTATATTATATTC
>NW_022900936.1:1686113-1697782 GCF_012274545.1 Fukomys damarensis
TATATTAGAACATTGTCTTTCTAGTCAGAAGGTTTTAGTTGTGGCAACAGAATTTGGGTGTGAGTTACTCTGACCTCAGCACGTAGGCTTCGGCCAGACTCACTTCCATAAACAGCTGATTGTGGGGTTCACTCTTCACAGCCTGCTTTGGGCATCATCAATATCACAGTCCCCTGCAGAGGACCTTTCAGGCTCTGCCTTTCCTCTCTTCCTTGGTTTGCATTCCACGAGGTGGGATGGGGCCTGTAGACCTCAGTTCTGAGGAAGGGACTTTGTCCCAGGTCCTGTCATATAGCTCCATTCTCCTTTGGCTCTAAGACCTTTTCTGGTCATTTCATGGTACAGGGACTGGTACAGTGCTGATGCTACCAGCCAGCTCTGACCGGCTCTCCTGGACTCAGCAGGGCCTGTGGTCCACTGAGACTGCAGTCTTGTCATTTTCCTGCCCCAGGGGTTTGTTCACCAGGTGTCCATTTGTTCTGTGCCTCCTCAGATCCTGAGCAGAAGTCATGTTTGAGGGTCTACTGAGTCCCCCTGATTCTTCACAACATAAGGTGATCTTTTCCCTCAACTGTCTTGGTTACCCACCAGGAGGCTCTTGACACCGGGGTGCTCCTGTGACTAGGCCTCGAGATTTGCTGCTTCTTCCAACTCACTGCTAACCATGTGGGGCAGCCACTTAGGAAAGAAGGGGGCAGGGCAGATGCTTCTGTGTCAGGACTTTGTCAAGTGCTTGGAATTGGAATTTGAGAATATGTCCACCTTGTCTGGCTTTTACAGGGCTCATAGTCAAAATCTGGAGTGGACGCAGGGGATTAGCGAGGCAAAGAAAATAGACACCGGCCCATATTTCCTGACACAAACACTTTATTGGTTTATAGAAATTGACCTTTATTACATCAGATTCAAGTTAGCTTCCTGAGGAAGTGTCCTGGGGGCCCGCTGCTCACCCATTGGAGAAAGTGGAAAAGTCAGCTCTCCTCAGAAAAGGGGGAGGATGGTATTCAAACAGCAGCTGTGTAGCCACCAGTCTGGAGAGGGACGATTCTCATGGACCTTGCAGCATGCAGGGCTCTAAAGAGCTAACTGTCCTGCTTGGAGCAGAGGCAGCCTGTAGGGCCAAACACTGAGCTGGTCAGCAGCAGGACTTCTGGCCCAGAGAGAGGCCACAGCAGGCCGGACGTGGGCAGGCGGGGCGACAAAGCAGGGACACAGAGGAGGAGGGCTTGCAGCAGCTGGGCTGGCAGGAGGAGGAGCAGCAGGGGGAGACGGGTACACAGCAGGTGGGTCTGCACACAGGGCGGCAGAGCAGGGACACGGAGGAGGAGGAGGAGGGTGTGCAGCAGACAGGCTTGCAGCAGACAGGCACACAGCAGGATGGCTGGCAGGGGGAACAGGAGCAGCAAGCTGGCTGGCAGTCAGACTGCTGGCAGCAGGAGGGAGCTCCAGAGCAGATAGATGTGCAGCAGACAGGTGTGCAGCAAATGGGCTTGCAGCAGACAGGCACGCAGCAAGATGGCTGGCAGCTAGACTGCTGGCAGCAGGAGGAGGAGGCCTGGGAGGAGACGGGCTTGCAGCAGACAGGCACAGAGCAGGATGGCTGGCAGGAGGAGGAGCTGCAGGCTGGCTGACAGCTAGACTGCTGGCAGCAGGAGGAGGATCCAGAGCAGATGGGAGTGCAGCAGACAGGTGTGCAGCAGATGGGCACACAGCAGGACGGCTGGCAGGAGGAGGAGCAGCAAGCTGGCTGGCAGCTAGATTGCTGGCAGCACACAGGTGTGCAAAAGCTCGTGCAGCCTGACTGGCAGCATGAGTTGGACTCACAGTTCACTGGGGTGCAGATGAGGGTCAGGCAAGGGGCTGGGGCACAGCAGCTGGTGGCACAACAGCTGGGGACGCAGCAGGGGGGCTCGCAGCAGCTCTCTGGACAGTCTTCCACCTGCCAGGAATCAGAGCAAGACTCACAGGAGCCAGGCAGGCAGACCCGGCTGTCATAGCTCAGGTCACTAGAACAGATGGACCTTGTAGAGGCAACCATGTTGGGGTTTGCTGGAGGAGGGTGAGTGAGTGTATGTGAGTTGTGGGGCTCTCAGGCTTTTATACTCCTCTCTGCCTTGTGTTGTTCCAAAGAGAAGCTTCTCAAGCCACCCTTCCTGTTGACTTGCAGAGCTAACCGCTGAGGTCCCTCATTAGTGCTGGGTATTAAAATTGTAATTGTGGTGCAGGACTCTGTTTTCCCCTCTGCTCTTATTTTGGCTCTGGAGAAGTCATGGTAAATGTGTGAGACAGGCTTCTGCTGAGTTGAAGTGTTAGAGGCTAACCCTTCTCATTCTACCAATCATGTGCTTTTTATTATGTTTTTATTGCTTTAGGCATTTAAAAATATAAATATGAAGAAAAAATTCCATATCTTATGAAATGCAAAGGTGCCAAGGACTGGATAACAAGGCCTAAAGGTCCCCCTGATCCATGTCACCTTAGATCCTTCTGGGGATCTAATCTCTGGTGAAGCAGTGCTTTCTCTTTTCAGCTCTTCTATTCCCCCATGAGGTAGTCAGGGCTTCCCTTTGTGATATTTCCCATTTTCATTTTGCCACAGTGAAAGGTCAAGGAGATTTTTTGTACATGGTGGTGTTTTACATTTCAAGGTTCCTCCTATGTGTGAAAATTATTGAAGCTGCTCTATTTGTATGATAGTTTGGCTGGGTATAAAAGTCCAGTGTGGGATAGTTATTTCCTCAAAACAATGAAGACAGCTCTACTTTCTGGGGGTGGGGAGTGTGTGTTATCTTCTGCTGGTGGTGAGGGTTCAGTGTTTGTTATTTGTCATTTATTTGTGCCTGTTTTTCAACTTTTTAGAAGTGTTTGGTTTTCTTTCTTCATCCTTGTTCAAGAATATCATCTATTTGTTTTTAAAACTGTGTTATTTTACTCAGTGGTTGGAACTCACTGAACATCTCAAAATAAAGACTCATCTCAGGAAGTGCTTTGTAGTGTTTTAAAAATAATTTCCTCTTCCCTGGCCCTTCTTGCTGTGAATCTAGACATCAGAGCTTCTGGGCTAGTTTTCATAGTTCTTAATTCTTCCCTCATTTCCCTCATATTTATTCCTTGCTCTCTTCTCTAGGAGACTGTCTTCATCTTTTTTTTTTTTTTTTTTTTTTTTTTTTTTTTTATTTTTTTTCTTTTTTTTTTTTTTTTTTTTTTTTTTTTGTGGTACTGGGGATTGAACTCGGGTCTTTGTGCTTGTGAGGCAGGCCACTGAACCGCTGAGCTAAATCCCCGGCCCTCTTCATCTTATTTTTAAGACTACATTCCAATCTTTGGCCATTTCTACCCTATTATTTGGCCCAACATTGACATATGAGTTTGTAATCTTTTAATTTTCAAAAATTATTTCTGATTGTTTCTTTTTCATGGCAGCTTGATTTTGCCTTGTGATGTGGATGGAATATGTTCTCCACTAACACCAATGATGTTACTTGAGTTTTTTAAAGTTTTTCCCCATTTTTAAGCCACTTGTTTCCCAGGGCTTTAGAAAAGGTCTGCTTACCATTCATCTGAATGAAGGACCACATTATTTTGTTTTTTTGTCTTGGGGCCCTACTCCACCTCTCCAATCTATAACACACAAAGGATCCTGCTGGGTCCATGGCTTGTTTTTATACAACTTCAATTTATTTTTCTTATACCCCTTTAAACATTCTCTCTGTTGTTATTAATGGTAACCCAGGAGTTTAAGCCACCTTCTGGAACTGAGGAATTCAGTATCACTTTCAAGAAAAGTTAATGATCCTGTCACTATAGAATGTCAGCTACTGTCTCATTTCTCAGCCTTGCCAGCCTCGTGTGGCCTATTTTCAGTCTGCCCATTCATGGAGGGCTGCTCATTCTTCCAGAGCCAAAAACACTGAGGAAATTCAGATAATCCATGAAATCAGAGAACCCACAGATGCTGGCTGGTTCCTCCCATGGCCATGATCATCTCTGTTTCACGTTGGCCTCTATCTGATTTCCTGAGGAATCAGGCTTCTGAGAATTCCTTGTGCTGGGTGTCTGTGCTCTTGGAGCCAGGACAAGGGACTTGGAAGCCTTCTTTGTTTCTGGGATAAGCCCTTGGGTGCAGTGCTGTCTCGGGATCCACTCAGTTGAATGGCCACCCAGCTCCACTGCCTCCTACTTCTCATCTGCCATGCTGTTCCTCTGAAGCTCTCCTTGGCCTCTGGCCTGCTGGTCACTGTCCAAAGTGTCCTCCTGTCCCCTTCTCTTGACTCACAGCCCTTTGAGGGCTCAGATCATTGACCACATCTGGATCCCCTCTCTGGGAACAGGCTTCTGCCTTGGGACTTGGTTGGGGGCCAGCAGGCAGGTCCTGCAGAGATGAAGTGGTCATCACTGGCTGGGCATCTGAGTGAGGTGGGACATAGCAAGCAGCTGGTACTGGCTGGGCAGGTGTGAGGGCCAGGCCACAGGCAAACGCTGGATGCTGGCGGGCAGACACCATGTCACCTATACAGGACGTGCACAGGTGGACTTCCTCTCTATTTCATTCCCATTTCCCTGGCCAGGGGCTGAGTCCCAGCTAGGCTTGTTTCTGGGGCCAGGGTAGGCATCTTCCATGGTGGTCACCAGCCACCAAGCAGGTACCAACTGGCTGGATGCAGGCATGGTCTTCTTCTCACAAGTTCTGCTGCCAGCTGACCAAGAGTTGTGCCCTAGGCTGTTGAGTAGAGCAAGTTGAAATGTGTGTGTGTGTGTGTGTGTGTGTGTGTGTGTGTGTGTGTGTGTGTGTGAGTCCACAGTGGAACACAGAATTCTGCTGGCTTCTCTGCTATTGTCCTGCATTGTTAATCATGCCAATTCTAATGTGCACACTGTGCTCTACTTGGGAACGATGCATCGTTCTTTTCTTTCAAGGTTCACTGAGGTGTAATTGGAAAGTTAAAATATATGGGTAAGATGCATGGTGTGCTGATCTTCATGTACACAGCACAGGATAATAGTGAACACCGCCTAGCTAACCCTCATACCCATCCCTTACTTAGCGACGTCTTGCACATGGCGATACCACTAAGTTCTCCACTCCTCGCAGCACATGACAAGGATCTGGTGCCACGTTGTTCCCTACAGTTGCTGCACAGAGCAGTGGATCTCCAAAACATACAAACTCTGCACAGCTGGACCCTTGACCCTGCCTTGACCTCCCCCATCCTTCCCACCCAATCCCCTGGTGGTCTCCACTCCTCTCTCTGCAACTGTGAGTTTGCCACCTTTAGATTCCACAGAAAGTGAGGGCACTCAGTGTTGTCCCTGGCTTCTCCCACTTCCTCTAATGTGCTCCAGATCCCTCCGCGCTCCCAAATGTAGGGATTTCCTTCTTGTCGGAGGCGAACAGTGCATATCCATACCGCATCTTCTTTATCCACTGTGGGTCTCAGGTGGAGTCCATGTCTTGGTGGTCCAACGCGGTGCTGCAGTGACAACATCTCTTTGGGCTTCTGACTTCCCTTCCTTTGGACGTACATCTGCCCACACAGGAGTGCTATGGCTTTAGTTTCTGAGGGACCTACATACTGTTTCCCACAATTTCATGTAGAATCTGTTACTGTATATGTTTAAGTGAGTACAGTCTATACTGCCCACCACCACCCTGACCTCTGGAGTGTTTAAAGGAGCTCAGGAATGGTCTGTATACTGAACACTCATGGTGTGTGCATTTAAAACCATCTGAATCTCTGTATTTTGAAGATTCAGATCTTTAAATACCCTTTCAATATTTTCTTATATGTCATTGTATTAAAATTTACACCTTGTTAGTGTGTGTGTATACATATATATATGTATAAATAAATATATATATATGTATAAATATATATATAAAAAAATTTTTTTTTTTTATGTGCTGGGGATTAAACCCAGGGCTTCACACCTGCTAGGCAAGCGCCCTGCCACAGAGCTAGATCCCCGGTTCAGTAATCTACATTTTTGTAATATGGTACAGTTTGTTTACATTTTAAACTTTTAAAATAAACATACATATACTACTTGTTGAAAACCAGAATCTATGAATTACGAGCATATTCATTTTTTGACTTCTAATGTGTGTATTATTTTATTAGATCTGCCAGAGCTTCTAAAATTCTATGGATCTTTTGTTTTATATTTCACTTACTAATATTTAAGTCTGTTAAAATTCCTCCCTCGACTGTTAGATTAAATTTTAAATTATTTCCTAGCAGAACTTTTCGTGGTCCTCCTCTTGCCTTTGGTATGTCCTGTTCATGGTGCCCGTTTTAACTTGCTGTGCGGAAGCAACCCTTTCGGTCACGGCTGGCGGGGGTATCGCCCTCTTCGCCCAGAGTGCCCTGCTTCCGCCCCCAGGAACCTGGCTGCTGCCTCCCCAGCTCCACCCCCGTCTCTGTCTCCTCTCCTCCTTTTCTTTCATGGCGTCCTTTCTCCTTTGGGAGAGCACAGCAGCCCATCCCATCCGTATCTTCGGGTTTCACTTTCCATAGTTCAGTTACCTGCTGTCGACTACAGTTTGAAATATTAAACGGAAGATTCCAGAAATAAGCAGTTCAGATTCCACATTTTATTAGAGCATACCGTTGTCACCCTTCTACTTTGTGTGAGTCATTGCTGTTAGTTTTTTCCTGTGCACAGTAGTAAAGTGGACTCTGGCTGCTCCGGGTGGGTGGGCCACAGGGCTGTGGGCTCGGCACAGTCCGCTAGTCCTGACCCCACGGAGGGCTGCATGTCTCAGACCATGTCCCTGCAGGTCGGGGAACTCAGAACAGCCCTGCCTTTCCATGGGCATGAGTTTTCATCTCTTCAGAGTTCTGCTTCTTTTTCATGCTTCCTTAAAGTGATTTCCTGACACTGAAGGCCTTGGCTGTGGTCCTGGGAATCAAACCCACAACTTTTTCACTGAGTGCCTTCCCCAGCTGACTTTCCTATTTATTGTGAGGCAGGGTCTCACTAAGTCACTAAGTTCCCCAGGCTGGACTCAAACTTGCAAACCTCCTGCCTCAGCCTCCCAAAGTGCTACATCAGACTGTGCCTCCAAACCCCACTGACAATCCTGTTTCCAAGTAGGGTGCACATGGAGAATCCCAGCACCAGGAAGCAAAGGCCTCCTGCTAATGGGCAGGGCTCCGTCCTGGGAACAGGTGTGGGTAGGGAAGGCTACGTGTGGTGTACAGAACTCGGGAAGCCAGTTTCGCTCCAGACCTGGCTAGGACTAAGTGGTACCTTCCCTGGGAAGGGCTGCAGGTCCACAGACCAAAGGGAGCTGAACTGGAGGGCCACCAAAACCTGTGCCACATGGCCTCATGTGACCCCAGCCTCTGTGTCCAGACAGTGGCCAGAGGGACAGGGCCAACTTGATTAAGACTCAGAATGCCCAGCACTTTATCAGAACAGCCCATTAAGGACCAGAACTACAGGGCACACGGAGGGGATGCAGGGATGAGGGGTTCATCCTCAGGCAAGCAGCACTGGAGGAAGACATGGGGGATACAGCGCCAGGGAGGAGGGGTGAGTAAGGGGCAGGAGGGGCTGGGTGGGGTCACAGGATGGTGGAGCCATGAGGAAAAAAGGACCCAGAGGAGAAGCAGCTGGTCAGCAGCAGGACTTCTGACTCAGGGAGAGCCCACAGCAGGCTGGGCGGGGGCAGGCAGGGCTGCATAACAGGGACACGGAAGAGGAGGGCTTGCAGCAGCTGGGCCGGCAGGAGGAGGCAGACACACAGCAGGTGGGTCTGCACACGGGGCGGCAGAGCAGGAACACGCAGGAGGAGGAGGAGGAGGGCGTGCAGATGGGCTTGTAGCAGATGGGCACACAGCAGGACGGCTGGCAGGGGGAGCCGGAGCAGCAAGCTGGCTGGCAGTCAGACTGCTGGCAGCAGGAGGAAGCATCAGAGCAGACAAGCGTACAACAGACAGGTGTGCAGCAGACAGGCTTGCAACACATGGGTGTGCAGCACAGGGACTCACAGCAGGACGGCTGGCAGGAGGAGGAACTGCAGGCCGGCTGGCAGCTCGGGCTGGACGCACAGCTCACTGGGGTGCAGATGAGGCTCAGGCAGGGGGCCGGGGCGCAGGAGCTGGGCTGGCAGCACAGGCTCACAGCAGGACGGCTGGCAGGAGGAGGAACTGCAGGCCGGCTGGCAGCTCGGGCTGGACGCACAGCTCACTGGGGTGCAGATGAGGCTCAGGCAGGGGGCCGGGGCGCAGGAGCTGGGCTGGCAGCAGAGGGGGGCGCAGCAGGGGGGCTCGCAGCAGCTCTCTGGGCAGTCGTCCACCTGCCAGGGCTCAGAGCAGACGGACATGGTGGAGGCGGCCATGGCGGGGTTGGGCTGGGAGTGAGTGTGAGTGTGAGTGTGAGTGTGAGTGAGGTGTGTGTGAGGTGCTGGGCTCTGGGCTTTTATCCCCCTCCCTGGCCCTGCGTCCCAGCCTTCCCTTCCTTGTTGGTGACCGGCTCCTGCTGTCATCACGATGTTTGTTTTCCGTGTGTCCGGCTCGTTAATCTCCCCAGCGTCTGTCCAGGAGCAGGCATGGCAGGCCCGGGCCCATGGGGTGCGGGAGTGGTGAGGGCTGGGGTGGCGCGGGGCCAGCATCCTGGTGCGGTGTCCAGGTTCTGACCACCAGAAGCACCGGTGTTGGCTGGAACCGCCCAGCAGCCTCGCCTGCCCCGGGCCGCCTCCTGTTCTCTCTGCCCTCTTCTCGTCCTAGGCACCCAGCTTCTCCCTGCCAGCCCTTCCCCTGGGTGCTGCCGCAGCCCGGCTCCGCCGTGGGCACCTCAGTGTCTGTCTCAGATTACGCCCACCACGTGGCACGGAGGAGGTCCAGGAGCCTCTGCCCCATCGGTGGCCGTGATGATATCTCCAGAAGTCCCACCCTTCAGCCAGTCACAGTGTGGATCCGGATTCCCCATCTTTACCCACAAAGCACACACGTGCCTGTCAGTACAGAATAAGATGTGCATTGTGGCCTGAGGTGGGACTTCCTCTGTCCCCCTGAACCTGGCAGAGCTGAAACCTATGCCTTGTTCTACAGATGGTGCTAACACCCAGGACAGCCCTTCTCCCTCCGGGCCTTCTAGGGTGAGCCAGTGAGGACCCCGTGGACGGCTGCCACTCCCTGCCCCAAACGGCCTAGGTGTCAGAAGAGGGTGTGGGTTCCAATTCTGAACACACAGTGGCTACAGCAGTGAACCCCCAACCCTGTCCAGGCGTCTGCCCCTAACATGGGTCCCGGCTCACAGGCAGGAGCAGAAGCCACAGCCAGGCGACAGCCACAGAGACTCTGACGCCAGACGCAGTGAGGCCGAGCTCGGCTGCCCTGCCTTCCCCCGCACCTATCCCCACCACTGCAGGGGACACGGTGCCGCGGGAGGGAGGACAGACTCAGGGCAGGAAGGCTGTGTCCTTCCACAATGTCCCCGAGGCCCATGCATGTTTCATGGGGGAGGCAAGACCTGCGGGTTCCGACTGGAGCAGGAATTCAGCCCTGCCTGCTTGGGGTACAGAATATGGCCCGCTTTTAAGGGCCAGCGCTGCAGGTGAGGGCCGGTGACAGATAAGGCGGTGCCCTATCCCTGGCCTTCTTCTCGGTGGCTCTGAGCTGTTCTGACTGCAGGTCTCTGCCGATCCTGTTCTTGCTCGCCTTCCCCTAGACATGGAGCCATCCCAGGAGCTGGACGCTTGCTTCTCCTGCTGACCACACCACCTCCAAGGGCCTAAAATGGTGCCTGACATGCAATAGATCTGGACAAAAATAGCTGGAAAAAAGTGGCCTTTTTTTTTTTGAAAGAAATTACGGAAGGGTATGTTTGAGTTCTGAAGTGATTCTTTTGGGCCAGGCTTTTCTGTGTGGTGCAAATGCTCGCCAAGCTGTGCTCCCACGGGTGGGCAGCTGGCTTGAATCGGCCTGGCTGTCTGGCAGAGAGCAATGTGGACACAGGCTTAACAGAGGAATCCCTCACAGAGGCAGCAGGAAGCTCAGGGCAGACACCAGAGACCAAGGCTTGGCAGGGAAGGAGCAAGGACTGCCTTTCCGCTCCTGCACATTTCCCCCTGGAGGGCCTTTCAACTCCCAGGACACAGCCCTGAGGCTCAGAGCTGAGCAGAGCTGTTCCTTTTCTCAGAATGGAAGACAAGAAGTCAGAGCTTAGGCCCTGATGAGGCGGGGGATTCCGGTTAAGCACCCAGGCTTTGGGTTGCAAACCCAGAACGGAAGTGAAGGGCTGGGCACTGGCAAGAAAGCAAAGCAGACCAGCACCATCTCTGACTCAGCTCAGGCTGAACTCGGGTGACCTTCCCGTGGCACTCCTGTCCCCCGGAAACCACAGTTCATCCTCGCTGGAGTCAGGCAGCATCAACCAAGACTCAAATGATCTCTGTATTTTCCTCCACTGGTCTTGCATTCAGCCAGGTGTTCCTAGGCGTACTACAAGACAGGAGTGACTGACACAGGGCCAAGAGAAAAACAAGCAACAGAAGCAGGTGTGCAGGGGACCTAGATGTCTGGCTTTTCAGCGGTGGACTGACAGATTTCTTTTTCTCAAGAAAACTGGGGAAAGCTAGAGAATTTCAGAGACAACAGTGATTCCATAAAAAAAAAATAAACATAAATTCTAGAAATGAAGAACACAGTAAGTGAATTTCAAACAGAGCAGGTAGTTGAACAGCACATTAACCATACCAAAGAGATAGGGAAGGGTGGGAGGCAAGGAAGTACCAAGGCTCTACTTGGAGAAAGGATGGGGTAAAGTCGAGGAAACAGCACTAAACATAAGGGACATGGTGCAAAATGGTTTAAATCCTAAAAGGAAAGATGTGTGAATAGGGCAGTCAAGTTCTAGGAAATAAACTAGACCAGCACTTTAAATGGACAGGGCATTGACCCAAGGTGCAAAGGACATGACAGAACACCGTGCCTAAACACAACAAGTTTGAAATCCAAAGGCAGAGAAAAGTGGAACAGTCAGAGGGCGACCAAAAAGAGACACAGTGCCTTCCAAGAGACTGGCAGAGGACTTCCTGGTGGAAACGCTGGAGGCCAGAAGACACTGGATCGTATCTTCACTATCTGAAAGGAGAAGGGAGCACCGAGCTGGGTCTGCCCCCGGCGGTGTCCTCGGGCACGAGGACAGAGCACTGGGGAGAACGCGCCAGCAACCGGACCTGGGCCAAGCAGCGCAACGAAGTCCTGAAGGGAGCAGAAGTGGGCACGCGTGGGCCCCTCTCAGGGACGGGCACACCGGTGTCGCTTTGTGAGTACTGACGGAAGCGAAACACATGCGGTCAGGCCGGAAACCTCAGGAGGGGCTTCGTGGAGTTGCAAGGGTGGACGCCACGGGACGGCACAGCGACAAGATGTCACTGCCTGCGTCAGGACGGCGAGCGGCTCTATCCCCAGATGCACCTTGCTTCAGCCCCTCAGGACGTGTTCCTCAAGAGCGACCAGAAATGAAGTCGGTCATCTGAGTTCTACAACAGCAGCTGGAAACTTTAATAGGAGACTCTCGCTAAGCTTAAAAAGTGAAATAACAGAGTAGATCCGAGTTCAGTAAGGAAACCGAGGACTGGAGGAACGCCATAGCCAGCCAGGGCCGACACGCATGTACAAAGTGGTCTACAGCCATGGCAGGGCAGATCCTCTCCAGTA
>NW_022900936.1:1697830-1702943 GCF_012274545.1 Fukomys damarensis
CCTCTCCAGTACACGGGGGGGGGGGCCCAGGACAGTGTCAGGCCACGGACGAGGCTCAGCAATCGAAAATGATGGAACACGTAGAGTATCTTCTCTATCGTAATGGAAAGAAGCTGGAAATTCAGAGAAAGATCATTGGAATCCACAAATATGGGTGAATTAAACACCACTGTTAGACAATCACTGGGTCCAAGAAGAATTCAAACAGAGGGTGGAAAATGCTTTGAGGTAAATTAGAAAAACACAAAGACCCAGAGCTTGAGAGATGCAGCGAGAGCTGTACTCAGAGGGAAAATGATACATTTAAACTCTTGCCTTTCAAAAAAAAGATCTCAAGCCAGCAATTTAGCTTTGTACTTGAAGAATCAATAAAAGCAAGAGCAAATTAAATCCAAGGCCCACAAAAGAAAGAAGAGAAGGGTTAGTGTACAGGTAAATAAAATAGAAGGTAGAAAAACAATAGAATCAATGACGCTGAAATTTTAGTTCTTTGAATAGAGCAACAGAATTGAAAAGCTTTCATTATACCGACTGAAAACACAAAATATATGGACGTATCAGCACTGACCTTATAGAGATAAAATGATTGTAAAACAGTACCGTGAATAGGACAAACAGGACATAGTGAACAAATCACCGTAAGGATGCTAATGCCCCGACCTGAGGTCTTACTGTTGCTCTTTGTTTCTTCCTATAGCTTGGAGTTACTGGCACAGCCTGTGCGTTTCACCCTGGATTAGCATTACTTGCAAGCCAGGTCTACTCGCAGTCCACCTCTCAGCTTGTGTATCTGTGAATGTGCTGTGCTCACTCTCTTTTTAAAGGGTAATTTTTCCAGGTGCAAACTCTTCTTGGTCAAGAGTGTCTCCCTCACCCCAGACTTTTGATGCTGCATTCAGCTCTCCCTGACCCCACTGTTTCTGACGAGAAGCCACTGTTAACCTGTCTGAGCGCACTCAGGATCCTCTGTGATTCTGACTCATGATGGTTTGATAATCAGGTGTCTCCACGCAGCTTTACTTGAGCTTATTCTGCATGGAGTCTCATGGAGTCTATGCGTTTCTTGAAAGTTTAGATGTGTGTGTCTTATGAAAACTAGGAGTGCTTCAAATTGTGTTGCTCTTTCCTACTTCTCTCCTTCGGGAGCTCCTGAGAAGAGTACTTTGGTATTCTAGAGGGTGTCCCACAAGTGTCTTAAGATTTGTTCCCTTTGCATTTACAAAAATGTTCTTTAGACTACCATATTTTAGTGTATCTTCATGTTCACTAATTCTTGTACTGCACAAACCTCTTTAAACCCTAGGGGTCATTTTTCATGTCCATTATTGTACTTTTTGATTCCAAAATTTTTATTCTATTCTTTTAAATATTTCTCCCTTTGTTGATGCTCTGTATTTGATGAAACCTCATTCTTCTGGTTCCTCTTCGTGCTTTGTCCATAGAATGAGATATTTTGTGTATGTTTGGCAGGCTTGATCCAAAGGTGTTGTGTAGCAAGCGCACACGTTCTGAGCCTGCTCAGGAGCATTACCTGTTCATTGACCATCCATCTCAGTGCCCAGGTCCTATTTCCTGTTTCTTGGATGCCTGATAACTTTTGTGGGAACTGGACAGAACCATTGCAATGGAATAACTCTGAACATCAGATTCCCTCCCCATTAGTGTGCCAGGGGTGAGTTCCCATTTCTTGCAGTTGCTTGTTTTTCTGTTGTCATGTTTGTAAAGTAGCTTTGCAATAATGGCATTGTTCTTCCTTCTGGTCACCGTCCCACTAACTTAGTGCTCAGACAGTGATTCGCCAGAGTTAACCCCTCAGGTTATGGCTTGGGTCATCAATGTTCCCCAAGGCCACGTGTGAAGTCCTGGTCCCCAGCTGGTGGGCGGTGGTGGAACCCTTAGGAGATGAGTTCTCTCGGGAAGAAGTCGTCACTGGGGCTGTGCCCTTGAAGGCGACACTGGACCCCAGCCCCTGCCTGTTTGTCTCTTGCTTCCCAGCTTCCCTGAGGCGGGCAGCTCCTCTACCACACACTCACACCAGGATGTTCTGCTCATTTCAGGTCCACACGACACACAGCCAACCATGGACTGAAATCACGAAACTGTCAGCCCAGTCAGCCTTTCCTCCTTATAGGTTGTTTGCCTGAGGTATTTTGTCACAGTGATGGAAAGCTGACTAACACAAGTGCAGCCAAAAATATTTTTCTGCTGGGTTTATTTTTTCTAAGGCCCTGTTTGTATTTTTGTGTTGAGCACACCCTCAACTCCAGCAGGACAGTTCATACCTGCCTTTCCTTTTGCCTCTTGCTGTGCCTTCACTTCCTCCTCTGACTTCACTTCCTGTTCACACCTCTACTTCCTGCTCACACCTCTACTTCCTGCTCACATATCCATTTCCTGTTCATGCCTTCACTTCCTGCTCACATCTCCACTTCCTGCTCACTTATCCATTTCCTGGTCATGCCTTCACTTCCTGCTCATCTCCATTTCCTGCTTGCGCAGAGTTTGAAGTTCAGCCCCAGATGATCACTGAGAGCTGCTCAGGGTTTTTCTGAGCATTTGCCCTCCAAGGGCTTGTGTGGGGCCTTTTAGACTCCCAGGGATGTGCAGAATCTTTCAAAGCCCACATTTCTCTAAGCACCTCATCCAGCAGCTTTTCCTCCTAGGTTTTTGCAGTGCCTGTTGCTTTCCCAGCTGACATCTTTTGCACTTGGTGATGGCAGTTAGCTCACCCCTCTTTCCCTATCTTACCAATTCCCTTTGTATACCTACTTCTACACTGCAAGTCCTGAGTTAGGAGAAACCGAGGCAGGCAGTTTGTGTGGTCCTTCGGCGAGCTCCACTCTCCTCAAAGGAGACTGCTATATTTCCTCGGAAATAAGGACAACCTGCTTTCCCAGCACCAGGACCTGCACTGTCACCTGCCAGTCTATATCCAACTAGGGCCTGTGTGGCACGTGGGCAGAAATGCCACAGTGCCCTGCTGGGCCAGCTGATTTCTCTGGCTTGACTGTTCTTTCTATAGTGCGGTGTCCTCACCCTTTTGGCACAAGGAACACATTTCTTGGAGGATAGTTTTTCCGTGGTACAAAGTGGATTCAGGGTTAGCTTCTCGGAAGAGTGTACAACCTGAACCCCTGACACACAGTTCACGGTAGGGTTCTTGCTCCTGTGAGAATCCAGTCCCACCACTGCTATCAAGTGAGGCAAGCCCAGCGCCGCTGTGGACACAGCTGAATCTTCACTCTCTAGACCTCTGCTCACCTCCTTTGAACCTCAGGGCTCCTAATGGCCAGGGATGGTTTGCAGGACTCCTGATCTAGGACTGTTTTCTACACTTCAGATGAAGTTTCCCAGAGTTTTTGTTGCTGTTTGTTGCCGGTTTTGTCTATGCCCTTGGGTGACCCTGCCCGTGTTTCCGATGTCACTCTGGGCAGGGCTGCTGGGACAGTCCTCCTGGGGAGTGGTCAGCACCTCAGCAGTGAAGGCTGGCAAACCCCACATCTAGGAATCCAGGCAGCAAGGCTGGCTCTTGTGCTGGGAGGCGTGTCGTTGGGACACTCCCTGTGGCGTCACCTGTAACTGTCAGTGAGATCCCGATGAGACCCCCACACTGTGCAGACCTCACTGGAGAGCTGGAACCTCAACTTTGGTGACACGTGTTCCCCACTCCAATGCTGTACGCTGTGAGGTCCACGCTGTGCAACATCCCATTGTGAAGCACACCGGACTCTTCGAGGGCAGTGCAGTGACTGTCACCTGTGCCACTGTAGTTCAGGACAGAGCCCTCAGATTCACTCCGTTGGGCAGAAATGCACCTGGCCACACATGTGCCCCACCCCCTGGATCTCCTCTCTCCCTGTCCTGGGCTTCTGCCATTCCCTGTGCCCATGCCGGCCTGCCGGTGGGGACTCTGGGGCTGAGTCTTGGCCTCGTACAGAATTCGGGGCCACCTCAAGGGTGTGCACCATAGCCCAGGATACCTAGCGGTTCCCTCAGGGGCCCTATTGGGCCCTGGACCAGCTCAGGCCAGCATCTCCCTGGCCTCCCACCTCCAGCTCAGCCGCATTCAGGTGACCACAGAACTCCTAGGCCCTGGGCAGAGTGGCATCATCTGCAAGGCGGGAACATTGGTCAGAGCTGGGCAGTGCCTGTGGGATGGTCCGTGGGCCTCTACAGACCATCAGAGCTGGCGGG
Source organism: Fukomys damarensis (assembly GCF_012274545.1). NCBI lineage: Eukaryota > Metazoa > Chordata > Mammalia > Rodentia > Bathyergidae > Fukomys > Fukomys damarensis. Next base: position 1,702,025 of record NW_022900936.1, read on the forward strand.
GCCCAGCAGCAGACACAGAATGAGGGGAAGGGCTTCCAGGTCACATGCGGGTACCTGAGGGCCTGAGGCCAGGGCCAACCTCTGCCCCTCCCACCCCGAGTGCCTCGAACACAGAGAGATAGGGCAGCGGAGGCTTTATTGGTGCTCGGGGACCAGCAGTGACACTGCTGAGTTTAATGTGCCTCACACCCCAGGAAGGATGTGGTCAAGGGCCAGGATCGGGGAGACCAAGAGCAGGGTGGGAGGAGCTGGTGAGAGTCTCAGGTGCCCACAGGGGCTGGGCTGCTGAAGGAGGAGAAGGACCGATGCTAGGTATGTTGGCAGGGAGGTCAGGGCATCCAGGGCCTGGAGGAGGTGGGACCTGAGCCTCCTGGCTCTTTTGGGATGAAGTTGATTAGGAAGTGAGCAGCAGGACTTCTGGCCCAGGGAGAGGCCACAGCAGGCTGGGTGGGGGTAGGTGGGGCAGCAGAGCAGGGACACACAGGAGGCCGGGTGGCAGCAGCTGGGCTAGCAAGAGGAGGAGCAGCAGGAGGGGGCTGGCACACAGCAGGTGGGTCTGCAGATGGGGCAACAGAGCAGGGACATGGAGGAGGAGGAGGGTGTGCAGCAGACCGGCTTGCAGCAGACGGGCACACAGCATGTCGGCTGGCATGGGGAGCAGGAGCAGCAAGCCAGCTGGCAGTCAGACTGCTGGCAGCAGGAGGAGGAGGAGGTGCCGGAGCAGACTGGGATGCAGCAGACAGGTGTGCAGCACACAGGCTTGCAGCAGACGGACTCACAGCAGGACGGCTGGCAGGAGGAGGAGCAGCAAGCCGGCTGGCAGCTCAGGCTGGACTCACAGCTCACTGGGGTGCAGATGAGGCTCAGGCAGGGGGCCGGGGCGCAGCAGCTGGGCTGGCAGCAGCTGGGGGCGCAGCAG
>NW_022900936.1:1703126-1740039 GCF_012274545.1 Fukomys damarensis
AAGTGCTCGCGGGTGAAGATGAGGCTCAGGCAGGGGGCCGGGGCGCAGCGGCTGGGCTGGCAGCAGCTGGGGGCGCAGCAGAGGGGCTCGCAGCAGGAGGGCTCACAGCAGCTCTCTTGGCCATTGTCCACTGGCCATGAGTCAGTGCAAGTGCTGGGTATGCAGACCCGGCTGCCTGCCCCCCGGTCACTGGAGCAGACGGAGAGGGTGGAGGCAGCGATGACACAAGTCCTGGTATAGCAGGTGTCCGCCATACTGGAGCTGTGGAGGGGACAGGTGTGCATGCAAGTGTGTGTGTGTGTGTGTGTGTGTGAGAGAGAGAGAGAGAGAGAGTGTGTGCTGTAGAGGTGCTACAGGCTCTCAGGGTTTTATACCCCTCTTGGTGTTTCCCTCGGGAGTCTCTGGCTTTCCCCTTCCTGTTTTTGCTCAGATTCTTCCCCGGGAGCCCTGCTCTGTGACTTTCCATGGTGCTGACTGCAGCTGTGCCCGGAACACCTGCGTGTGCGGGGTGGGGCCAGACACTGGGCCTGCATTTGTGTCACGAAGGTGCCCTCTCCGGGGCTGTGGCTGCGGGGACCTGGGGCTCTGCTGTCTCTCTGTCACCACATGCCGCCTCCTCCCCGGGCTCCCTCCCCACCCGCTGACCGAAGAGGCGCCTGACCTGGGGCCCCTGCAGAGGTCCCCCCCAGACACCATCCTCAGTGTCCTGTTTACGTCAGCGCTCTCTTGACCGCTTGAGTTTTCCGTCCGGGGCATGGTCCGATCTGCGGAGGACGGGGCTCTCCTGGGTTCACCGCCAGCCTCCTGAAGAGCCCCCGTTTCGTCCTCAGCATGCGGTTCCGCTGGCGCTTAGGTTGGTGTTGTTTTTCCCCGCGGCTGAGTCTGCAGCGTGGAACCGGAGCCCATTTCCTCACTTGTGCTCCTGGCGCTTGTGTTTCCCACTTGCGGGGAGTTAAAGATGCCTCTTTCTTCTCTTGTTTTCCATGCGCCTATCATTAAATCCTCCCCAAACAAGCTGCTGTCACGGAGCCTCCCCTCCCGCGGGTCACTAGTCAGCTTCCTTCCGTGTCGTGAGCCTCTGTGCTACCCCTCTGTGCCCCGGGCCGGTCTGATGGCCTCTCCTGCCCTGCCGAATCCAGATGTGTCCTCCGCCTCCCTCAGGGAAGTGCTTGGCTTTCCTCCTCCCACTCTGCTGGATACACTGGTGCCTGCCTTGCCTTCCTGGACTCACGCTCCTCATTTTGGAGGAAAGCGTCCTCTATGGCTTTCTGGAAACAGGGGCGTGGAGATGCCGTGTGCCTCAGGGTGCTTTGTTTCCCTGTACGCGGTCGCTGGCTTGGCACTGGCCACGTGCTCCCATACGGTGCCTCGCTGAGGGTTCCAGCCTTCCCAAGTCCTTGGGTGCCTTGCGGTCTCTCGCAGACTCCCCCACCTGCCTCGGTCCCCACTGTCCCGAGAGGCCTGGTCTCTGCGGCCCTTCGTCCATGGCTCCTCCGCTGAGAGATGTCTGTGTGCTTTATGCCTGCTGGCATCCACTCACTGATTGGTTTTTTCTGTGCTGTAAACGGTTGCGTTAATCCATATTGTGTGCTTTTGTCCATTCCAGATCCCAGGGATAGGAATTTAGATGGTTTCAGATTCTGTACAAGGGTAATTTTGTTGCTGTAAAAATTCATATCCATTGTCTTGCTGGACGCATTTACTAATTTCTCTTCATCCTACAACCAAAAGTGGGACTGCTGGGTCACATGACAGGTACAAGTTTAGTTTAGCAACTACCGCCTGACAGCTTTCTAGGGAAATTCAGATTCTCACCAGTTTCACGAATCCCACCCAGTCCGTCTATAGCTTTACAAAATGAGAGACCAACAGTCTTCATGTTTTTGTCTGTGTTGGAAGGGCTGTGGGAACGTGGCCCTGTTGCATGATTTGCAGGTTGATGACTAAAGCCCTTCGCTGGTCCTCTGCATGGCTTTGCTTGAAGGGCCCGTTTAAGCCATTCGCTTGCTTCAGTTTTAAATACTCGTCTGTATTCCTGGCTGTGTGCAGCGTACCACACACCCGGCGTGAGGTCTTGGCTGTGTGTGTGCAGCAGTGGTGTGGCTGTACCGCAGGGTGCCTGCCTGGTAGGACCGGGTGCGGTGTTCGGTCGTGGACGTTGTGTGTGTAAGGAAAGTGGTGTCCAGAGTCTCCAGAGGGTGCAATTCCCGCACACCATGCTTGCCTGTGACGCCCGCCTCCCCTCGTCATGGACCTCACGTCCCCCTGTCCTGAGCCACCGCTGTGGTGTTCATGGTGCCTTCTGAGGATCAGGAGTCCTGAGCCCAATAAGATCCAGTTTACTAATTTTCTCTTTTATGGTTTACATCCCGTTTCTGAAGTCTCTGGCAAACCATAATATCATGAAACATTCTCCTACATATTCTAGATCTTTGTTTCTATCGTATTCTCCTATTTCTTACTTAGTTTTCCACCAGCAGAGATAACAGTTGTGCATACTGATGGGGCACAATGGGAGGCTTCGATCTACACACATTGCAGAGACGTGCGCCAGGCTAGCGACCGCCAGGCACCAGCGCTCCCTTTGTGGCGAGGACGTTCAAATCCATGTCGCCAGGCAGCTCTGAGATGAGCAACCCATTCTTCCTGACTGCAGTGAGTCCCTCCCTCCCGGCGCATTTCCATCCTGGCCTCTCCGCCTCCTTTCCCCGCTCAGCTCCTCCCCAGCCCCTGGTACCCACGTTCTCCTCTCCGATTCCAGAGGCGGAGTCCTTAGATTCGGTGTGGGTGGGATCCTGTGCCATTTACCTTCCGCTCCCGGCTCACTTCACTTCCTGACCCAGGCCCCTCCGTGTTTCCGTGGATATCTTCACTGGGTCGCATCGTGCTTGTGCCACTGTGGACGCCGGCTGCGATTTCTTCATCCATCCGTCGCCGCTTCCTCATTTTCACTGTCATGGAGACCGCTGCGGTGAGCACGGAGGCGCAGATGCCTCCTCCGCAGAGCGTTTCCACCAGTCAGCTCTCCATGGCTGTAACAAACTCTGAGGCAAATGGCTCATAAAGGGCAGAGGGTGCTCTTGCTGGTTCCAGACCATGACACTCCTGTGGGTGTGGGGCGAGCAAACCCCTCTCATCACAGCACAAAGCAGAGGAAAGAGCCCAGAGCCTGGTGAACCCTTCCGGGACGTGCCCACCCCCAGGGGGCGCCCTCCTCCCACAGTCTGGGGACCCTGGAGATCCAGCCGGAGCAGATGGACTCCGGTGCCGGGCCCAGGACCAGATGCTAGCTCTGGTTTTAGCTTTTGTTGACCCTGCACACCATTTTGCATAGTGACTGCACCCGATTACACCCGGCCGATTCTCATTTCTTCCCCTGTCCCTGCCCTCCCTTCACCCCTCCTCCGCTTTACAAACACTTCATTTCCATTTTTCCATTTTCTCATGTTTTCCCCTTATTCCCCTTCCCCTACCCTTCCCACTTTCCCTACACCATTAGCCCCTTTCTTCCTATTTCACAAATAGGAACACTTGTCATCTTTAGGGGCTTTGGCAGCAGCCGCCTAGCAAACGCCAGGCGATAGCTCCTGGTGGTCTTGATCCACATGTCCTCGAGGGTCGGAGTTCTTTCTACACATGCTGGGGCCTTCGCAGGTCTTCAGGCAGTGCTGCTTCAGATCCTCCTACCCAGGTCCTAGCAGATGATTTCTCACTCTTAAATCGTTTTACTTCTGTCAGTGCCCTCACGTCAGCCTCTCATCGGTTGTATGATTTATAAATATTTTCTCCCAGTCCGTGGACCCACTTTCTGCTCCTTTGGTGGTTCTCTTTGCAGTGCAGCAACTTTTTAGTTGTTGCTGTTATGGAGCGGGGAGGGGTCCTCCTGGAGCCCCTCTGCTGGATCTGGGAGCCAGATTAGTGCAAGAGCCAGGGAACGTTAGAGAAGCTCACGAGTTTTATACCTGGGGACCCTGGCGAGAGAGTGAGGTCCCAGCCAGTGACTGACATGGGTGTTCACCGGCTTTTCGCACAGGGACGTGACTGCTGACGGACAGCGGGGACAGATGGCCACCTGGGTGGGGTGGTGCATTCCAGGGCTGTCACAGATGCACGGGGTGTGGGTGCTGCTGGGACGCAAAGGCTGCTCAGAGTGTGACAGTCCCGGGCCAGGCTGCCTGCGGTGAGGGGTTGGGGAGGACACCCCACACCGAGGGTCCAAGCTCACTGGCGCACACAGGACGGGACAGGCCCTGCCTCTGTCCTGGAGCCTCAGGTGACCTCAGCGGGAAGTGACCAACCAACCTCTGCCTGAGTGGCTGAGTGGCTTCGACAGTGACCCATTTGTCTATTTTTAGTTTTCTTACCTGCCTTGTTGGAGGCCCAGGAAATCGCTGCCCAGGCCACCACGGCCCTTCCTCCTCCCTTCCTCCAGGAGTTGTGGAGTCTTGAGTCTTCTGTTGCAAGCCTGCATCCACGCTTACTTAAATCTGTTCCCAGTCATTACCTGGGCTTATTTCCGGGCTCCTATCCCGTCCCACTGGCGGATGTTTGGTTTCGGAGTCTGTACCAAGCTGTCTCCATTCCAAGGGCTCTGTAATATATTTTGAAATCGGTGAATGTGCTGCCTCCAGTTTTGTTCTTTTCGTTCCAAGGGGCTCAGGCTATTCAGGAACTTTTGCAGTTCCACTTGAATCCATTTGGATTTTTTTTTTCCTTTCTTTTTTAAAAATAGGAGTGAAATTCATAGGATTTACATTGAATCTGTGGATCCTTGGGATAGCATGGACATTTTAATAATATTAATTCTCCCAGTTCATGAACATGGGACATTTTTCTATTTCTTTGTGTTTTTCTCAATTTCCTTCATCAATATTTTATAGTTTTCAGTGTACAGATCTTTTTGCTTTGCAGTACTGGGGATCAAACTCAGGACCTTGGGCTTGACAGGCAGGCAACAGTGCCACTGAGCTACATCCCTGGCCCATCCGCGTACAGATCTTTTATCTCCCTGGTTAAATTTATTGGTTAAAAGCTCACTTGGTTAAGTATTTTTATGCTACTGTAATTGGGATTGATCTCTTAATTTCTTTTTTGGATACTTTGCTGTTAGTGTACGGAAATGCTCCTGGATTTTGTACTTTGGTTCTGTAATCTGCCCCTTCGCTAAATGTATTTGCCAGTGCTGACAGGCGCTTGTCGGTTTGTTGTTTGTTCGGTCGGCTGGTGGTGGTGGGGACTGAACCAGGGCCGCCAGCGTGCCAGGCCGACACACCAGCGAGCCATGCCCCCTCCAGCAGCTTTTTGCTAAATCTCTACAAGAAAAGAAAACTGTGTGCCGCTGTGCCTCATGAATATAGATGCAGAAATTCCTAACAAAAGGCTAACAAGCTGAATCAATCTAAGCACATGTGGAAAGATCATTCACCATGATCAAGCGGGGTTTATGCCAGTGATGCCAGGGTGGCTCAGCATGCAGAAGACAACAAATGTGTTATACCAAATCAACAGCTGACGGCTGATCCCTAAGATCATGAAAGTCCTCAAAAAGGCCTCGCGGCACGACTGTGGCCCCGAGGTACTCAGCCCTTCCTCGGAGGTCAGGAATGAGCCTGGGACACACTCTACCCGCTTCCACTCAGGTGGTGCTTGGATTCCAAGCCTCAGGCTGGGCAGGAGACAGCGATGAAGGCCAAGGAGGGCAGGAGGGAGGGAAGCCGCCGGTGGGCAACATCGCGAGCTGGCTGTGGGTCTTCATCATTTCTTTTGCGCCCACGGCTGTCTTTGTGCGCAGGGAGGCTGACGCCAGGGCTTCCTATCCCGTACCGATGTTGGTTGTCCTCACCGCCACACTGTGGGCAGCGGCCCCTGTGCCCAGAACCGCTGTGCCAGGTGTCCTCCTGGGCCCAGCGCCCGCAGCACAAGACTAAGTGTTGCTCTGTGCGTCTGAACCTTCAAATCTGTGTCTCCCTGCATTCCCTCCTGCAGCATGTCAACTCCAGCCCAGCCCTTCCTCCGGCTCCAGCCCTCCCGCCCCCGTGCCTGTGCTCTGTGCCATCCTCTGTGCCACGTTGTGTCCTACCCCTTGAGTGGGCAGGTGACCAGCATCCGTGCCCAGTGTGTTTCCAGCCCAGCTGGGTGATTGGCACCTGCCGAGTGCACCCATGGGTTTCCGGGCACTTCCCACCTCACCAGCCAGCTCAGAGCAGTGGGAACCCTCAGCCGTAGCCAGAGCCTGTGCCCTGGATGGGCATTTCTAAGCCTCTGCCCCATTTTAATTCATGCTGTCCCCATCTTGGGGAGACTGCCGTGCTCACTATATGACATTTGACCAAGGTACCCACTCTGCAACTGCTTCCTTCCACCTTTTATTTATTTGTTTTCATTACAAATTCAGAATCTGAGTCCTTCTTCAGTCACAGGTGTTAATGGAGGTCACCTGTGTCAGCTGCCAACCGGCCAGAGTGGACGTCTGTGTCTCAAGACCCAGGGCTGTCAGGGAGTCACCCTGAGCGAGAGGCTCACTCACCCCTGGTGCCCTTCAATGCCAGGTGCCCCTCCCAGGGACACACCCATGGCCAGTGTGGGCGGCCTCCTGGCACCCATAATGGGACAGAGGCGTAACCACATGGGCTGGCCAAGTTAGCAACCACTGGGCAGCTGTGGGGTGGGCACAGGGTCCAGAGTGTCAGAGGCTCCAGAGGAGGAGTTCACTGGAAAGATGGGGGCAAGCCTCAGAGCCTGGCAGAAGGACCACCAAGAAGGAGGTCCACGTGTCCCAGCCTGGCTTATCTGCAGCCAAGTCCTCAGGCTGGGGTCCAGCCACATCAGAGCATCACTGCCCACCACGAAGGGAGGACCAGGCTGCTGACTGAGGACAGCACACTGAGACAGGGCTGTTTCTAGAGGAGGGAATGGCAGGAAGGCCTGGAAGAGGGGACCCTGGGCACTATGGGGACTTGCGGAAGAAGCCGGGGGGCGGGGCAGCAAACTCCCACAGTTATTTTAGCAGCAGGACTTCTGGCTTAGGGAGAAGCTGCTGCAGGCCAGGCGGGGCGGGGGCAGGGGGCAGCAGAGCAGGGAAACACGGGAGGCCAGGCAGCAGCAAGTGGGCTGGCAGAAAGAGGAGCAGAGGAGGAGGCAGGCACTCAGCAGGAAAGTCCGCACACGGGACGGCAGAGCAGGGACACAGAGGAGGAGGAGGGTGTGCAGCAGACGGGCTTGCAGCAGGACGGCTGGCAGGGGGAGCAGGAGCAGCAAGCTGGCTGGCAGTCAGACTGCTGGCAGCAGGAGGAGGAGGAGACCCCAGAGCAGACGGGGATGCAGCAGACAGGCTTGCAGCAGACAGGTGTGCAGCACACAGGCTTGCAGGAGACAGACTCACAGCAGGACGGCTGGCAGGAGGAGGAGCAGCAAACCGGCTGGCAGTCAGACTGCTGGCAGCAGGAGGAAGAGGCCTGGGAGCAGACGGGGGTACAACAGACAGGTGTGCAGCAGACAGGCTTGCAGCAGACGGGCTTGCAGCAGACAGGTTTGCAGCAGACGGGTGTGCAGCAGACGGGCTTGCAGCAGACAGACTCACAGCAGGACGGCTGGCAGGAGGAGGAGCAGCAAGCCGGCTGGCAGCTCGGGCTGGACTCACAGCTCACTGGGGTGCAGATGAGGCTCAGGCAGGGGGCCGGGGCGCAGCAGCTGGGCTGGCAGCAGCTGGGGGCGCAGCAGGGGGGCTCGCAGCAGCTCTCTGCGCAGTCGTCCACCTGCCAGGGCTCAGAGCAGACGGACATGGTGGAGGCGGCCATGGCGGGGTTGGGCTGGGAGTGAGTGTGTGAGTGTGAGTGTGAGTGTGAGTGAGGTGTGTGTGAGGTGCCGGGCTCTGGGCTTTTATCCCCCTCCCTGGCCCTGCGTCCCAGCCTTCCCTTCCTTGTTGGTGACCGGTTCCTGCCGTCATCAGGATGTTTGTTTTCCGTGTGTCCGGCTCATTAATTTCCTCCACATCTGTCCAGGAGCAGGCATGGCAGGCCCGGGCCCACGGGGTGTGGAGTGGTGAGGGCTGGGGTGTCACATGGTGGAAGGCACCTCCGCCGTCCAGGAGGTACTGGAACATTGTCCACCGCTGGCCGGGCAGCGAAGGACCTTTGCTCCCTTTGCAGGAAGCCAGCCCTGGGGAAGTGTTGCCCTGGGCCCTGACCCTGCACCCAACATCCCCACCCTGACCTTGATAACAGGACATTTGTCACCTGGGGAGGGGAGTCCAGAGTTGGGGCCACGTAGATGTACGGGGTCCATGACTGCGCTCAGAGCCCTGCCAGCTTCTGCACGGCTTCTCCTCCCCTCAGCGCCTCGCCACCTGTCCCCTGTCCTTGTGCCCGGGGCAGCAGGACTGTACCACAGGCGCAGAATCCACGAATGCAAGGGTTGGCTGTGCCCACCATCAGTCCATCTTGCCTGTCCATCCATCCATCCATTTATCCCGCTGCCACCTGTGTCTGTACCTGTCATCCGCTTACCATCTAGCAGCTGCCCCTCGCTTCCTGTCATCACCGACCTGTCAGCCCATCAGCGATGTCCCGTCTGTCATGTGCCTCGGCCGCTGGCGGTTTCTGTGTCTGGGATGTCTCCTTCTGCCATTTATTGTCTTTGTACCATCTCTCCACCACCTGTCCATCACCACCTGCACCCCCTCATCTCTGTAAATGGCTGTCATGTCTCTGCCCACCCACGCTCCGTGTATCTGTGGATACATGTAACACGTCTGTGTGTGCACATACATGTCTCTGTGTGTGTGGTTTTTAAATTTCTATTACATATTTTAATACCTTATTTACAACATTGATGGATCATCTGACCCACAAGGGTGTGGAAGACTTGAGCAGCCAGCTACACAATGGGACTCATTCCAGCCACAGCAGAAGACGCCTTCATCCCAAGGGTGCACTAAGTACCCCAGATGGGCTGCAGGCTACACAGGAAAAGAGCCTCAGTGAACTTATTGATTTTTGTAGTTCTTATTTTCATTGCTACATATCTGCAGAATGTAATGATGGCCTTCCTTGTGGGGAGTTGGTGCATGTACATGACACACATTCTAATAATTCCCCATACCTCCCCTACCCCTCCATATCCCCTTCCCTTTCTTTTAGGAAAAGATCCATCTCCCTGTTTACTTTTATGTACCTTTTATTTAGCTCTTTAACTTATTTATACTTTGGGTTTCTCATATAAGACAAACCATGAGATATTTAAGCTTGTGTGTCTGCTTTAGTTTTCATAACTTGACGATCTCAAGGTGCTTTCATTTACTTACAAATGACTCAAGTTTGTCCTTCTGTATGTCAGAGTAGGACCCCGTGGTGTGTACGCAGCTCATTTTCCTTATCCACTCATCTGTTGATGGACAGGTGTGCAGCAGACACGTGTGCTGCTTCCAGGATTTAATTATTATGAGTTGTGCTGCTATCAAATGGATGTGCATGGATCCCTGTAATATGATGTCTTTAACTCTTTCCGAAAGATACCTAAAAGGAGGATAGCTGAGCCTAGTGCAGTTTCTAGTGTTAGTCTTTTGAGGAATCTCCATACTGATTTCCATACTTGTGTGAGTTTACTTTGCCACCAACAGTGTAGAAGGGCTCCTTTGTCCCCATAGCCTTGGCAGCATTCACTGATTGCTGATGATGGCCATTTTTCCTGGAGTAAGATAGAATTTCGGTGTCCTAATTTGGATTTTTCTAATGCCCAGTGATGTTGAATGTTTTTTCACGCATTTATTGGCCATTTCTACTTCTTCTGAGGTGTCTGTATTTATCTCAGTAGCCCAGATTTTCACTGTCATTATTTTGAGAGGTCTCATTTTTTGAGTTCTTTATATATTGGAGATTAATCCTCTGTCTGAGAAATAGCTAGCAAAAAATTTTTTCTCATTTTGTGGGTTGTCTCTCCCCTCTGTTGGTTATTGTCTTAACTATACAGGAGGTTTTTAGTTTAGTTTGATCCCATTTGTTGATTCTTGGTGCTATTTGCTATGCAATTGGGTTTCTGTGCAGAAAGTCCTTGCCTGCACCTATGTCTTCGAGAGTTTTACCTATTTTATCTGCCAGTAGATTAAGTGTTTCTATTTTAACATTTAGATCTTTGATCCATTTTGATTTTAGTTTAGTACATGGTGAGATAAATATGGGTCTATCTATATTCAGTCTTCTGCATGTGGATAGCCAGTTTTTACAACATCATTTACTAAAGAGGCTATCTTTCTGTCCAGTATCTGTTTTTGTCCCTTTTGTCACAAATCAGATGGCTGAATATGCCTGGGATTGTATCTACTTCCTCTATTCTGTTCCTTTGATCCTCATGTCTCTTTTTCTGCCAATACCATGATATTTTTATCACTGTAAATTGGTAATATAGTTTGAAATCTGGGATTGTGATGCCTCCTGCTTTGCTATTATTGTCTAGAATTATTTTTGCTATTCTGGGTCTCTTCTGGTTCCACATAAATTTTAGGATTGTTTTCTCTAGTTATGAGAGGACTTTTGTTGGTATTTTTATTAAGATTGCATTTAATCTATGCATTAGATTTGGTAGCCTGACCATTTTGACAATACTGGTTTTACCTGTCCAGGAACAGGGCATATATTTCTATTTTCTGTTATCCAATTTGCTCTTCTCTTTCAAAATACTGTAGTTTTCTCTGTACCAATCTTTCACTTTCTTGCTTAGGTTAATTCTTAAATATTTAATTTTTCTTGGTGATATTGTAAATGGTATAATTTTCCTAATTTTTTTCTTAGTAAATTCATTATTGGTGTTCAGAAATGCTATTGCTTTCTGTCTCTTGGTTTTGTATCCTGTCACACTGCTGAATTTGGTTATTACTTTAAGAATTTTTTGTTGGAATTTTTGGGGGGTCTTCTATGTAGAGGATCATATCACCTGCAAATAGTGATAATTTGACTTCTTCCTTTCTTATATACATCTCTTTTATTTCTATCTCTTGCCTGACTGGTCTGACTAATGTTTCAAGTATTATACTGAACAAGTGTGGTAATATTGGACATCCTTGTCTTGTTTCTAATTTTACAAAGAGAGCAATCAGCTTTTCCATGTTTAATATTATGCTGTCAGATGGCTTTATCAGATTGAGATGAGGCCCTTCTGTGTTTCCTTCAAGGTTTTTATCATGAGCCAGTGATGGCTTTTATCAAAGGCTTTTCCTATATCTAATGAGATGATTGTGTGATTTTTGCCCTTGCTCCTGTTTCTGTGATGTTTTGCATTTATTGCTTAGCATATGTTGAACTATCCTTGCATCCCTGGGATGAAGCCTACTTGACCATGACATATGATTTTTTTTAATGTACGCACTTTTTGGTGGTATATTACATTCTGTTTGCCTGTGTCTTGTTGAAATTGTGCGTTTATATTTCACTAAAGAGATTGGGCTATAGTTCTCTTTTCTGATTGGTACCTTGTCTAGTTTTGGAATTAGGGTCATGATAGTTTCCCAGGATGACTGTAGGAGTCCTGCTTCCCTTCAATTTCATTAAAGAGTCTGAGGAGTGTTGGCATTAGATCTTCCCTGAAGTTCCTGTAGAACTCAGTGGTGAATCTTTTGGGTCCTGGGCTTTTCTTGTTGGTAGATTTTTTTATTACTACTTCAATTTAATTACCTTTATTGAATTATCTGGATTTTTACACCTTCTTGTGTCCATTTCGGTAATTCATGTGTATCTAAGAATCCACCCATTTCTTCCAAGTTCTCCACTTTATTGGCATACGGAGTTGTGACATAGTTGCTGATAATCTCGTGGATTTCAGCAGGGTCCATTGTGATTTCACCTGTTTCGTTTCTGACTGCAGTGATTTGTGTCTTGTCTTCTTTGGTAAGACTGGGTGAGGGTGTGTTTATTTTGTTATTCTTTCAAAGAACCAGCTCTTTGATTCATTGATTCTTTGTATTAGTTTTTTAGTTTCAATTACATTAACAATTGCTCTGATCTTTATAACCCCATTCCTGTATTAGCTTTGGACTTGGACAGATCCTGTTTTTCGAGGAATTTGAGATGCATCGTTAAGTTATTTGGACTCACTCTGTGTTTTTTATGTGAACATTCACAGCTATAAACTTCCCTCTTAGGATTATCTTCATTGTGTCCGATAAGTTCTGCTGTGTTGTACTGGCATCATCATTTGATTCTACCACTGTCTAATTTCTTCCTTGACTTCTTCTGTGGCATGCCTCTGTCCTGAGACCTGACCATCTCCATGAATTTGGGAGGGTGGAATGCAGTGTATTTGCCTAGCACCTTGTTCTCCAGAAATGAGCCAAAGTATTGTTGATAACACAAAATCAAATCAGATACTGGCAAAGCCCAATGAATTGTTTAAAAAATAAATACGGACAACAACTATATTCATGGCGATAGCAACAGAATTGTCATCAATAATAGAGTCAAAGACAAGCTGGGTATTGATTGACACACCATGAGAGCTAATAGGGCCGGGGATGTAGCTCAGGGGCACCGCGCCTGCCTGGCAAGTGCAAGGTCTTGAGTTCAATCCCTGACACCAAAAAAATAAAAAAGCTAATACAAGCTACCCCTGTGCCACTCTTGACAGAAAAGAGATATTTAATAATAATATAAACACAAAGACAAGCCAAACATTGACATGTAGTAAATATCTATTAAATGCAACAACTTCACCACCATTATCAATAGAAAAGAATCAACAGTAAAGAGCATGGAGCTAACTAAACATCTAAGGATTAATAAAGCTTAATAGCAAACAAGTAAAGATGGAAAGAGTGGGGAACGGCAGAATGAAAGAAGTTAAATTTGAAAATTACAGAAAGGGAAGGTGAGAAGAAGAGGAAAGTGAGATAAAGAATATTAGGAAGCAAAATGAAATTAATAGAATTAGATAAAAATAACAGAAAGAACAAACAAAGAAAAGGAAAAACAAAAAAGAAACAGTGAAATAACCCCAAACTCCAAAATAACTGATGAAGAAAAAGAAAGAAAAGGAATGTCTGGAACATAATTCCTCTGTATTTTTTTTTTTCCGGTATTAGGGATCAAATACAGGATCTTGTACTTTCCAGGCAGGGGAAGTGCCACTGAGCTACATCCCCAGCCTCAGTGTAGCCACTGAGTTTTATCCCCGATGGAAAAACATCTGTATTTTTTATGAGTAGTTTCATTCCAGGATCTTCAGTCTTGAAATCCAGCAAGTCACAGTTTTCTCCGCCTGTCTTTCTGACGTGTCGGTTGTGAGGTGTCCCCAACCCCTCCAGAGGCCCCTCTGTCCACAACCCTCTCAGGCTGTGCCAACCCTTTGACCCGTGGTGCATCCTCGCTCGTGTTTGCAGATGAGGAAAGCAGTCAGACCACTTCTGTGATGCATGTAGACAGCGGGACAACAGTCCAAATTGGCTGCTGGGTTTAATTCTCCAAAAGCCACACACACCACACCTGATGACTTCACCAGGGAGGGTAGGGCCTGTGACCTCCCCAGCCTGAGCATAAACTCCTCAGGGGTCTGTGTCTATCCTGCACCCTCTCTACGACTGTCTCCTTGTGGCCGTCTTCCACCCTGTCTCTGGGGCAGGGTGACCCCGGAAACCTGGGGCTGAAGTCTTTCTGTGGCTCGGGCTTAAGCAATTAACCCCTTCCCCAAACGGCTCCTGATTAAACCACCCTCCCAAATATGGCGGGCACTGCGCTGGGTTTCTCCTCCAAATCTGGCCTGCCGTGTCGGGGAGGTCACTTTCAGAGTAAAGCCTCACACTATTTTTGCAGTTTACAATCACCGTGGGTTTTTCTGGAGGCCAGTGATGCTGGCCTAGTTTGATGTTTCTCCCTAGTGCTGCTGCCCTCGCCGGCTCACCTTGTGTCTGCAGACCCAGGCCTCCGGCAGCCAGGGCAAGCTTTCCAGACTGCATTCTTCTCTGCGTTCTGCTGCATTTCTCCTGCTTCTCTGTGTTTCTAGTTTCCTGTCAGCTCCAGCCCCCCAGCCCCCACCGCCAGTTCCTGGAGATCTACTTCTTTTTTCTCTTCACCAAGTTGCTATTTTCCGGTGTCTGCATTTTGGGTCCTGGAGAGTCTGTGTCTTGCTGCTGATCCCTACTCTGCCGTTTTTCTCTCCTGTGTGTATACATTTTTAAAACATGAGTACTCATCTTCTGCCCACTCCACTGATTTAAACTTGATGGAGCAGGAGCTCCTGTCCTGTGATCAGGAGAGGACCTCTCTCCTGTTGCTGGCTGCTGAGCACTCGTGATTGGTCTGCCTGTCCCTTTCCTGTCACCCATGTGTTCCCACTGTAGAGAACTCGCGGCTCCCTGCAGGCTGTCAGACTGTGTGCCTCCGTTTCTCATGGCTGCTGACAGGAGATTGCCGCAAGTCCTCCCAGGTGACCCTTCCTGAGGGCACCCACTGCAGGCATCCTCACCTCCCCCGGGGGCCTCCCCAGATGGGGATCCCGCACCCCGTCACCCACCCGAAGTGTTCCTCGTGCCATGAGCACATTATGGCCCCACCGCACTCCTGCGGTGGACGCCGGAATCCTTCTCCCACGTCTGTCACAGTGTGGTGGACAGCGTGTCTGCTGTGATACCTGTGCGCCTGCCTTGTGCCAGGTACGAGTACCTGAGGCGTTCACGACTGGCTCAGGGTAGGAGGCTTTGAACTTCAAGACAGAGCAGCCTGGGGCGCAGATCTGCAGGACCGGCTGCAGCCAGCAGTGGCCACAGGGTGGCACCTGCGTGGCCAGCGAGGGCCCAAGGGGCCCAGGAGGATGCCTTCCAGGTGCTTGTGAGGGCGCCTGCCGACCTGTCTGCAGCGGCAGAGGCCCCGGCCTTCTGAGGTATGTGTGAAGAGTGGTGCGACGCAACGATCCATCCTCTCCTCTCACCCGGAGGGGTCAGGCCCGTCCCCCTGCTCCAGAGCCTCCGTCTCCATCGCTTCTCTCGGGGTCCTCTGCTCGGCTCCTGTCACACCATCATTTAGGTTCAGTGTGTACGGACGAGGTGAAGCCGGCGCTGTCTCTCTGGGTGTAATTAGGTTTACCTGTTGGTGTTTTATGCTTTCTGTGTTTTACTGCAGACTCAACACAGCCTTCCCACTCCGCATCAGCTCCACCCCCACTTCTAGCCACTGGGACTTTGCTGCCCCTCCTTCCGCTCTAGCTTTGCCTGGTTTCCCTTGTATGCTCTCTGCTCTTACTTGGTACCTGTGAGGTTAGAGCCATTACACATGCCCGGTGGCCAGATCTTGCTAACTTCAAGAAAAGTCTCTTTCACCACTCCTCTTGCTGAAATCTACTTCCCCTCACGTCTCTGTGGCCCCAGCTGATCAGTGAGACGCAGTCACTGCAAGATCACATTGCCTAGCTCGCCACTGCCGTCCTTTCTGTCCCGCATACATAGGAGCCGTGTGTTCCAAGCAGGGCATAGTCCTATTTTTAACCAGATTGACCCTCTATTCCTTTCCACGGAATGCTTCGTTCTGCGCATGGCTCAAGTTCAGCATATGCTCTGCTGCTGTCACTTCCAACAAAGCACCAGGACCACAGGAAACGACTGCGCCACACATCTCCGGCCTCAAAGTGTCACTGTTCTCCTTTTAATCAACACACGGTTCAGAGTCCCCTGGATATTGTAGATGCAGCATACGTTGTGAACAGCCTAGAGAGAGGTGCGGCCTTGGACCCCAATATGCTCAGGAAATTGACAGCATTTGCGACACTCAGAACCAAACATGGCAGCAATAAGCACGTGGCATAATAAGAGCTCTCAGGTTCCCACCAAAACAAGGAAGGAAGCCGGCATGCTGTGTGCAGGGATGCAGCCAACTGAGTATAAAATCCCAGAGCCCAGCACCTCACACACACCTCACTCACACTCACACTCACACTCACACTCACTCCCAGCCCAACCCCGCCATGGCCGCCTCCACCATGTCCGTTTGCTCTGAGCCCTGGCAGGTGGACGACTGCCCAGAGAGCTGCTGCGAGCCCCCCTGCTGCGCCCCCAGCTGCTGCCAGCCCAGCTGCTGCGCCCCGGCCCCCTGCCTGAGCCTCATCTGCACCCCAGTGAGCTGTGAGTCCAGCCCGAGCTGCCAGCCGGCTTGCTGCTCCTCCTCCTGCCAGCCGTCCTGCTGTGAGTCCGTCTGCTGCAAGCCTGTGTGCTGCACACCCGTCTGCTGCAAGCCCGTCTGCTGCACCCCAGTCTGCTGCAAACCTGTCTGCTGCAAGCCTGTCTGCTGCACACCTGCCTGTTGCACACCTGTCTGCTGCAAGCCCGTCTGCTGTACACCCATCTGCTCTGGATCCTCCTCCTCCAGCTGCCAGCAGTCTGGCTGCCAGCCGGCTTGCTGCTCCTCCCCCTGTGAGCCGTCCTGCTGTGTGTCCATCTGCTGCAAACCCGTCTGCTGCACACCCTCCTCCTCCTCCGTGTCCCTGCTCTGCCGCCCCGTGTGCAGACCCGCCTGCTGAGTGCCCACCTCCTCCTGCCAGCCCAGCTGTTGCATGCTGCCCTCCTCCTCCTCCATGTCCCTGCTCTGCTGCCCCACCTGTCCCTGCCCTGCCTGCTGTAACCTCCTCCTGGGCCAGAAGTCCTGCTGCTGACCTGCTGGTCCCCCAGGGCCTGGCCAGGCCTTTCCTGGGCTTGCACCCCCTAGCCTGGTCTTGACCTGGGTTAGTGGGCTGTCCCCTCCCCCCGAGGACAGTCCCCCATGTCCACAGTGATGGCCTGGCCTCTCCTCCCAGGTCCTCTGCTGTCACTTACCCTGAATCTCACTCTCAGCCCCTCATGGCATCAATAAACCCTCCCTCTCCTGATTCTCTGCCTCTTGTGCTCATGGGGACACACGGTCTGGGTCTCATCCAGCTATGGACATTGCTAGGAGCAGGGGACCTCACTGACTCCCTGGGTCACTCTAGGACTCCGTGCCCAGGGTCTTGGTCCTGCCAGGTCCATACCTGGGCTTCCTGAAGTGTCCTGGTCAGTCTCCAGGCCCTGTGATGGGGGAACACCGTCCACGCCGGAACCTAACAGGGAGCCCTGCCACCCTGATGGTGCCTGCCCGCCCGCACCCCAGGACCTCCCCAGCTCGCTCTCCAGGCTGCTGCCATGACCTGTGCAAGACTTTTGCCTTACCTTAACCCTCTTCCACCTCCCAAGTCAGTTCACAGTCGCCTCTGTCAAGGTCTGAACTACGTGTGACCAAGGCACCTGCTTGACCCTCCCTTGGCCGAGGCTTGAAGGTGATCTGCATCCTGCGCGCCAACTTGCCAAGCGATGACACAGTCGCCCTGCCTCAGGGCCTCGTGTCCTTTCCCCACCAGCGCCCTTGTCGGGCTGGACAGCTGCTCGCTGAGGTGTGCGTGCCCTGCGTGCACTCCGGCCGCCGACGGCTGTCACACTTCTACCGCGAAGGTTCCCTGCGTCCGCAGCTCCACTCTCCACCCTCCCGGCAGCGCTGGAGGCTGCACTGTGCATCTTTGTGAGGTCCGGTCCAGCCTGCCCTTTGCCCGCCCAGAGTGTGTGGGGTGGGGTGTGTGGTGTTGTAGGGTGTGTGGGTCCATTTCGGGACTCTGTTCCTGAAAGGGAATAGTGACGCTCACAAGTAGGCCACACACACCGAGAGGTCCGGCTGGAGATTTTATTCAAGGGGTGGGCGGGGAGAGAGCAGAGAGAGAGAGAGAGAGAGAGAGAGAGAGAGAGAGAGAGAGAGAGGCAGGTCCTTTTATCAGTTTCAGGCCGGGCTATTGCTTATTCATGAGGAGTGGGCTACCTTTAACCTATCACAGGCCAGCTTGTCTTTTATGGGTTCAGCCCTGCAGAAACAGGTTTCAACTTCTTTGTCTCTCTGTGGCCTTGGTGGGAGGGAAAGTAAAGATAAGAGCATGAGGTCATTCTAAGAGCCAAGAAGCACCAGGAGAATGCAGCCTGTGCTGGAGGCATCACAAAATACTTTAACAATCAATTCCCTAACAGGCCCCTTCTGTTCCTCTGTCTCACACCACACCACAAGCTGTTTCCAAATCCGTGTAGCTGTTCATTAAATCTTGAAATCAAATAATATAAATTCTCCAGTTCTGTTTTTGTTTTTCCAAATTGCTTGGCTGTTTGGGGCCTTTTTGTGTTTCCCCATAGGTTTTTTTTAACTACCTCATTGATCTTGACAGCAAAGCCCACTGTTCTTTGATCGAAACTACTTTAAATCTGTGGATCATTTGGGGAAGAGTTGAACACAGTTTTGTCTTCCAGCCTGTGAACATGATGTTCACCTCTCTCTCCAGTCATTTAGGGTTTCTTCAATATTTTTCAGCAATGTTTCTCATCGTTAGCATATTGACCATGTACATATTTTGTCTGTTCTTTTTTTAATATTTTAGTTAACGCTTTGTTTATTCATTTCCAACTGTTGATGGCTACCGTGTACAAATACCACTGGTTTTATATTTGATCTCCTGTCCTGTGAGTTGTTAAGTTCATTTACGAATCCTAGCAGACTTTCTGTCTGCTCCTTAGCCCAGAATCATGGTGACTGAATCTTTTTCCACGGCCACCCTATGTTAGTTACTTTTCTTGTGTTGCTGAGACAAAATACCCCACATCCAAAGTTAAAGGAGGAAAGTTTTATTTGGCTCACGGTCTATAGAGGTTTCAGTCCATAGTCGGTTTGGTCCAAGACAGTGGGGGCAGAGGAGGAACAGTTCATGGCAGCGAAAGACAGCAACAGCAACAAGGGACTTAACAGCATCTTCCTGCCCCTTTTATCTTGTTCAGACCTCTTAGGGCAGGTAGCACTCATGGCCTTAATCCTAGTGTCCTTGAGCCCAGCATTGCGCCATGAATCAATCACACGCTATAGACTCGGCCGCCTCCAAAATAGTCCCACCCCATTCACATGAGGCTTTGGGGGACATCTAGACACAAGCTGTAACATTCTGCCCCTGGCTCCCTAGAGACTCCTGCACATCCCTTTATGCAAAAGGCATTTAGTCTGTCTCTAAGAGTTGCTGAAGTCCTAACAGTTTCAGCATTGCTGAAAAGCCCAAGTCCCGAGTCTTCTCTGAGATTTAAGGCAAACTTTGAAAAGAAAGTCAAACACTTCCAACATTCAATGGCACAAGGTGGACTTTACCACTCCAGGGGTACAAATAGACAAAGGAATGGGACCAAGCAAGTCCAAAACCCAGCAGGGCAGACATTAGATCCCACAGTTCCGTTTCCAGCATCCACAGCAACCTGTGGCAAGTTGTGAGCGCCGGAGGGCTTGGGAGGCTCTGCCCTCGGCACTGCAGATGGCTGTAACTCCCACAGCTTCTCGCCAGGCTGGCCCTGCTTCCTCCTTCAGCTCTCCTCAGATGATCCACATCCTGGCTTCTCCATCCTTCTGGGCTCCCTGTTGCCCCTTTGGCTTCACACTCACAGTGTCACACACTGCTCTCAGGGGCCCTCTGCCTGGCCTCCCAGGGCTTCTTTTGAGATCTAGGCGGAAGCCTTCCTGCCCCCTCAACTCTTGCATTCTGCATGCGCCTAAAACCAACACCACATGGGTGATGCCAAGGTCTGCTGCCGGCTTCCCTCTCTAGGCTGTAGGGGTCAAGCATCTGGATCGCTGAGCACTCTGAACCAATTCTGAAGAACAAGTTCTCTAGGATGTTGCCATTCAGGAACATGGTGCTCTGGGGCTGTCTTCTCAGAGCAAAGTCTTTCACCTTTGCAACTACGAGGCTGCAAATGCTGGAGTCCTATTACTTCTTGTGATGCCCTCAGGCCACCTCTTCTATTCTGTTCCTTCTCAGCAATCAAGATCTCCTCTGTTCTGTCTTTGCAGGCTGCAACTTTACTGGAACTTCCTTTCTGGCCAAACTCAAGAGTGTTTTAAATCATTCTGCTGGGCTCTTTGCTCTTGATTCTCAACATAAATCTGGCCAAAGTCCCCAACAGTAGCCATACCACCTCCTTAGCATTAGACTGCCTTGAAATGTCCTCTGCCAGATTAATTAGTCTGCCACCCTTAATCTCAGTCTCAGTCAAAGTCTCTGAACTTGAGCAAAACGCAGAGAAACTTTCTGCCAGGCCATAACACACATCCACACAGCCATCCGTCCTTCCTCCCACCAGAAACCTCCCCAGCCTGGCCTTTACTGGCTTTCTGGTCTTCTGAGCTCTGACAGAATCTCCCATAAACAACAGCCTACTGCGCTCCAGCCCTACTTTTTCAGCTGGGATCTCCAAACCTTTCCTAACTCTTTCCCCTTCCCACAGGCCAGTGCCAAAGGCTCTTTAGCCACACGGCCAAGTAAAGTCACAGCAATGACCCCACTGCCCTGGTACCAAATTCTGTGTTAGTCACTCTTCTCTCGTAACTGAGACAAAATACCCAACACTCAAAGTTAAAAGGGGAAAGGTGTATTTAGCTCACAATCTGTAGAGGTTTCAGTCCACGGTCAACTGGCTCCAAGGCAGGGATGGCAGAGAGGCAACAGTTTATGACAGCAGAAGACAGCGAAAGCAACAAGGGAGCCTTACCTATGCCTCCCTGCCCTTTTATCTTCTTCAGGCTGCTGAGGGCGAGTAGCACTCACATCCTAGCGCTCTCAGGCCTAGCGCTGTGCCATGAATCAATCCCACACTCTAGATCCAGCCACCTCCAAAAGAGCCCCACCTCCTACTGCATGAGGCTTTGAGGGCCATCTACACACGACCATGTGTACACAGGGCTTTTGTGTCTTTTCTTGCCATGTTATGATATGAAGGACTGGGGACTGTGTGGACTAGAAGTGGGGGCGGGTATTTCTGCCCCATCTTGGTCTTGGGAGGGTTTTCCCCAGAAAGGGCAATGGAGGTTCTCTTTTATTCCTAGTTTTCTGGGGTTTGATTTTTTTAATAAACAGATGTTGAATTTTAGCAAATGCCTTTTTTACATCTGTGAAAACAATCACAGGGCCTTTTTTTTTTTTACTTATTAATATGGTGAGACATATTGATTTACTTCTTTTATGCCAACCTCATACTGCAGACAAAAACCACTTACCTGTGAGCATTGCTCCTTCTACACGGCGCTGGATTCAATTTGCTGATATCCTAGTAACTTTTTTCCCTGTATTCATGAGACGCAAAGATCTGCAGCTCTCTTTTCTCCTGATGGTCCTCTCATATTGGATATGTTGGAATAAGGCGAAAAGTTTTCCCTCCTCCGCTGTTTTCTAAAACTGCTTGGGTGAGACTGGTGTTATTTCTTCTGGGAACTCTCAGAACCTAGCAGCAAAGCCTTTGAGACTATCATTTGCTTTGTGTTAAGGGTTTTAGTTATGAATTGAACCTTTTCAATTGAGAGGGGTTTTTTTCTCTTTTTTCCTTGTATTAGTTTTTGTCCTTTGTATCTTTCCGGTTATGTGCCTGTTCCGTAGAAGTCACTGACTGTATGGGCATGAAGTTATTTGTGGTATTTCTTCACTGTCTTCTTAATCCTGTAGAATTGGGAGTGGCCCTTTTTCCTTTCCTGGTATTGGCAACTTATTTCTTCTTTCTTTTTTCCAGAAAAACTGGAAATTTGTCCATCTTGCTGATTTTTTTAAAATTCTGGATTTTACAAAAATTCTCCAGTTATGGTGTCCGTTTTCTCTGCAGTAGCTGTGGTTATTTCCTTCTGCCGGGTTATTTGGGGACTCAGCCTGTGCTCCTTTAACCCCTTCTTATGGCCGGAACTCTGACTGCTGGCCCTAGTCCTTCCGCTTTGTCAGAAGAAGCAATCAAAGCTATGTGTGTTCCTCTGAGCACCTGTGAGCTTTGTCCCACACATTTCAAAATGTGGTAATCCTACTTGCATTTTGTTCAAAATATTTCCTAATTTCCATTGTGACTACTTTGAATCATGGGCTATTTTTTATACAGCAAAGCCACGTGGTGAGGTGGGTGAATTGTGGACTATTTTTAAATGCACTGTTTGGTTTCGAAAGATGTGGTGATTTCCAAGATATCTTTCTGTTATTGCTTTCTCAGTCTGTTATGGTCAGATGTCACACTCTATTTCAGTGCTGTGCTTTAAGGGTTAGCTGGTGATTTGTTTTAGTGCACATTCAACAGAACGTGCGCTGTGCTGTTGCGCATGGACTGTCACGCAGTGTCCACATGGGGGCTGGCCTATGGCAGTGTCTCATTACGATTTAGTTCCTGAGTGTCCCCGAGAGGGCTTTGGCATGGTGAGTGCATCATCTGGGCCTTGCTCTCATCAGTGGACTCACCCCCTACTGAATGTGCCATTAGGAGGCCAGACTGGCAGGAGGAGGTCGCCGGGGTTCCAACTGGAACCCAGCTCTCCCCTCCCCGTGTTTTGGCTGCCGTGAGGTGAGCAGCTTCCTCCCCCATGCCCTCCACTGTGACATTTCTGCCCTGGAGCCGGCTGACCATGGACTGAAACGCCCGAAACTGTGAGCCGGACAAACCTCTCCTCCTTTAATTGGTGGGCATTGAATATTTCATGCCAGCGCCTGGAAAGTGACAAATACACCAGTGTTATCAAACCTGGCGTCCAAGGCCTGACCATCTTCCCTTTAAGTGTTTTCCTACCCTCCCTCCCCATTTGTCCGGCCAACTCTTACTCCTGTGCCCGAGGCCCCACTGTCCCCACAAAAGCCTTTTTTTTTCTCTCTGTCCTTTGCTTTGGATAGCTGCTGTATCTTCTGGTTCACTAATCTTGCCTTCTGCATGGTCTAATCCCGGGTTCATCTAAATTCTGACGGTTGTGCCTGCGTCTCAGCTCCATTTGGCTCCATTTGGTTCCTTTGCCCTTTTTTGCAGTCTGCCGGGCATTCTTCTGTTGATTCAGATGGAAATGGTGAATCGGCACAGTGCAGCTCTGCTCACAACCCTGGTGACAGCGGACAAAGCTGGGAGAGGAGCCAGGCTGTGGTCGGGGTGCACCCATGTTGTGGGATGAGGCAGAGGGGCAGAGTGACCTCGAGACAGCAGGGAGGGCACCGAAGCAGGCTGTTCCAGTCCGTGGGGTGGCGGGGCCCAACCACAGCAGGAAGGACAGGAGAGTCCCTCGCTTCTGTTTCCTTCCAGCTCCCCAGCTGTCGCTGAGACCTTTTGCTCCCCATCTGCCGATTCCCCTGACTGCTGCTGCAGGGTTTGACTCACACCGTGCTCATGGGCTGTAGCGTCCTCTTCCCACACCCAGTCACCAGGCCCGAGTGGGCCACGTTTCCTCCCGTGAATGAGCGCCAATTCCCCGCCCACTTTCCCGGAAGCAGCTCGGGCTCCGGGGTTCCTGTGCTGTCTCTGGGGCTGGGTGCACAGACCAAGCCTTGGCCCAAGGGCAGGATCAGCTCTGCCTGGTCACAGTGACACGGCTGTGGGTTAGGGAGGCCCTTCTCTGCTCGACCAGAACCCAAAAACCCCGCCCTCGGGAAGCCATATGTCCCAGGGACCCCGGGCGGTAGGGGTGCTCCCCACAGGGTCCACTCCTACCGGCCCACACCCACCTGAGACATGGCTGCCTGGGGTCCTCCGGGAGGACACTGGCTGGAGTCCTGCAGGACACAAGACTCGGCCCTGCTCTTGGCCCCCAACCCACCCGCACCAGTGCATTCCGCCTCCTCAGGCCTCATAGTGAACAGAGACCCCAGTTGAGGGTCCTTAGGGCGGGCTGAGGCCAGGCCATGGTGGAGCTTGGTGGTGGTGAGCATGGGTGGGAGGAGTGTGACTCGGTCTCCCCACTGCCCATGCGTCCTCGAAACCCACACGGAAGGGGCCCTGAGGGCCAGAGAGCCATGGAGAGTCAGAGCCGGATGAGGCAGTGGGTCACGATGTCCCTCGACTGGCCCAGGACGTGTACTGAATGAGGACATCGTGATGGGCATACAGGAGTCTAGACACAAGCAGGCGAGTGCTCCATGTGTGGACAGTGACCTCCGGGGTCAGCATCGGCCCTGGTAAAGGGCCAGCTGGGGTCAGGGAGCGCTCTGCCCCAGGCCTGGGGAAGCAGAGGCCAGGTGTGGGTCTCTGGGCCATTCTTCTGGACCTGGTGACCATCTGCAGGTCTTTAGCCGGTCAAGAAAGTGCTGGACACAGCATAGCTTTACGTCCCAGTCACCACCTGTGTCCACCAGCATCCCATCACTGTAACAAATCCCAGAGAGAATCCATTCATCAGGAGAAAAGGTTTCTTTTGGCTCATAGTCTCTGAGGCCATGGCCACTGGTCCCGTGGGACTGTGGAGGGGGAGGTGCTCACTGGTGGGAGACACAAGATAGAGTGAGAAGGGGCTGGGGCTGCCACCCTCTGCGGTAAAGCCCACGTGGCAAGAGGCTCCCCACGAGGTCCTCCTCCCGGAGGCTCACCGGCTCCGAGCAGTGCTGCTGTGGGGTGAGCCTGTGGCGTGGATGAACCTTGGGGTCGCCTGCAAGCTCAGCGCTTTCCTGTGTTGTTGCTAAGCCAGGGAGAGCCCGGGGGACGGCTTTCACCAAATGAACCCCCCAGGAGCTCACTGCTGTGGAGCAGACCTCAAGGGCCAGGCCGAAGCCACCTGCTGGGAGTCGGTGCCAAGGGTGGTTTTCCCGCGGGTCGCATGCCCTGGCCTCCTAGGCAGCCTCCTACCCTGTCCCAGAGCAGGGCCAGTCAGGAGAGGCTGACCCACAGCCCCAGGACCCCGCTGCACAGTCCGTGTCCTCTCGAGTTGGCCCTCACTCTGTCCAGGCCAGGGCCCGGGCCGTGTGGGTGATGCGTGTGCACGGTTCTTTCCCTCTGCCTGGAGCCAGGTCACCCACTGTCCCCACCCTGGGGCCGTCGAACCCCCGTGCAGGTGGCAGGGGCGGGACAGGTCCCCGTCAGACACGGTGCTCAGTGGCTGCTTGGAACATCATGAGGGCTCCTGCTGCAGCCCCACCGTGTGGCCCTCGTGGCCGTGGAGTCACAGCATCCTCGCGCTGCTGTGACAGCCCGTGCGCCCGTCTCCTTACCTTGGCCCGGCAGGACTGAGAGGCCGAGGGAGACAGTGCCCACGCAGCTGGACACAGAGGCCTGGCCCCACTGCCCACGTGGCTCCCCACACCAGCGGCACCAGTGGAACCCACAGGAGCATTTCGGGTGACACAGAGCGGCAGGTGCTGCTCACGGTGGAAGACACTGTGTGGAGGGAGAGTTAAAAGGGCGAAGTGAGCAGGACTGGGGAGTGAGTAACGGCAGAGACAGCTGGGGACAGAGCCAGGGGCCTCAAAGGGGCAAGGCCTGGAATGCCGCCTCCCTCTGCGTCAGTCCAGACTGGGGGAGCCGCACTGCCCTGGGCACACAGGGCCACAGAGGACCAGAGGGAGCAGAGTACAGTGTGCAAAGGAAGAAAATATGGCCATGTGGCCCAGCAGTAGAACAGCCAGGGAGAGCCAGAGAGCCAGGTCTGGTTTAGTCAGGCATCTTTATTGGTCAGTTTGTTCAATGCACGGGGGCAGGTAGGGAGAGTGGGCACAGCCACAGGGCATCTAGAAGCCCTCCCAAGGGCAACGGCACTGAGATGGCCCTTTAGCTTCTCAAGACCATTCAGCCTGCAGCCAGCTGGACAAGCGACACCAGGACATGGTCTAAGTGTGGGAGCGGTTCAGGCGCAGCTATGAGCTTCCAGGTGGGACCTGAGCCTTCTGGCCCTGAGGACCAGCAGGTCAGCAGCAGGACTTCTGGCCCAGGGAGAGCCCACAGCAGGCTGGGCGGGGGCAGGCAGGGCTGCATAACAGGGACACGGAAGAGGAGGGCTTGCAACAGCTGGGCTGGCAGGAGGAGGAGCAGCAGGGGGAGGCGGGTACACAGCAGGTGGGTCTGCACACCGGGCGGCAGAGCAGGGACATGGAGGAGGAGGAGGGCATGCAACAGTTGGGCTTGCAGCATATGGACACACAGCAGGATGGCTGGCAGGGGGAACAGGAGCAGCAAGCCGGCTGGCAGTCAGACTGCTGGCAGCAGGAGGAGGAAGAGGCCTGGGAACAGATGGGGGTGCAGCAGACAGGTGTGCAGCACACAGGCTTGCAACAGACAGGTGTGCAGCACACAGGCTTGCAACAGATAGGTGTGCAACAGACAGGCTCACAGCAGGACGGCTGGCAGGGGGAGGAGCAGCAAGCAGACTGGCAGTCAGACTGCTGGCAGCAGGAGGAGGAGGCCTCGGAGCAAATGGGGATGTAGCAGACGGGCTTGCAGCACACAGGCTTGCAGCAGACAGACTCACAGCAGGACGGCTGGCAGGAGGAGGAGCAGCAAGCCGGCTGGCAGCTCGGGCTGGACTCACAGCTCACTGGGGTGCAGATGAGGCTCAGGCAGGGGGCCGGGGCGCAGCAGCTGGGCTGGCAGCAGCTGGGGGCGCAGCAGGGGGGCTCGCAGCAGGAGGCGGCCATGGCGGGGTTGGGCTGGGAGTGAGTGTGTGAGTGTGAGTGTGAGTGTGAGTGAAGTATGTGTGAGGTGCCGGGCTCTGGGCTTTTATCCCCCTCCCTGGCGGTGCTGCCCTGTCCATTTTGAGGCCCCACAACTTCCTCCTTCCTTGTTGATATTTGCAGCCACTTCCTGGAGGTAAAAAGCAGCAGTGACTCTGTTGCCTATTTTGTTGCTCTGATCACAACCCCAGAGAGGACTGAGCTGGGGTGCAGGTCCTAACTTGTTTTCAGTCTCAAAGAGCAAAGCAGGGAAGCCGTGGTCCTGTGGGCTTCTTCTGCACAGTGCTGTCAGCCAGGGGCACCGTGTCTGCAGATGCTGGACTGCT
The DNA here is from genome assembly GCF_012274545.1 of Fukomys damarensis. NCBI lineage: Eukaryota > Metazoa > Chordata > Mammalia > Rodentia > Bathyergidae > Fukomys > Fukomys damarensis. The sequence goes on from NW_022900936.1 coordinate 1,729,880, forward strand.
GACCTGGGTCCTGTCCTTCTGAGTGACTCTCAGAGCTGTGTTTGTGCATCCACATGCAGGACTCCGCCATGGGAGCCAAGCGCCTGCACCAAGGGCTGGAGGAACTCGGGTCTCAGCCTGGGAGTGGACATATGGGTTCAGATGGCGGGGCTGTGGTCGCTGCATGCCCTGGCTCCTGGTGTCATGGCCACTGCTGGTGTCCCCTGCTCATGAAGGCACCATCCTGGTCTCAGCCTGTCTCCTTCCACTCAGCGCCTGCCCTGTGTTGCTCTGTGTCTGAGTTGCTTGTCCTGAGTACGCAGTCGGGCTGGACCAGAATCCCCCTACCCCCTGTGACTGTCTTACTGGATCTGCTACAAGGCCCTATTCCCAAGGTCACCGCACAGACACTGGGTCAGGGAAGGACTTCGCATCCTCTGGGAGAAGACAGTTCAGGCTGCGGCCCATACGTGCCGTGAAGCAGGCCCAAGACTCAGACCAGGTATGGATGCTCACGGGCTCCCATCCAGAGCTGGTGAGGACAGGAACCAGGGGCGCAGGACATGGACCCCAAAGCACACGCGTGCCGACCCAGCTTCAGCACACGACTTTTTACATCTTCCCGAATGGTTGTTAGAATGGTGGCGAGCGCCCACAGGAGCCCCACACTGCTTCCTGTGCTGCTCCAGATGCAGTGATCCAGTGGCCAGACTCAGCTCTGGTAGAGCTCCCCCTTCAGGACCTCACGGGTACTGCGCCAAGGCTCCTCCAAGATCCCCCCCCACCTCCCCCACCCCCGCTCGCCTTTCCGTGTCCTTTGTGACCTTGAGCAGAGCCGTTTCTGCCTAATACCCCTCAGCTGGGCCAGGCCGGCGTTTGCTGTTGGTGAGTCTGTGCTTCTCGTGGGCGGAACACAGGATGCTGGCTGGCCTGGTCCCGAAATGTCATTGTTCCTCCATCCGCTGTTGCTCAGGGTTTGGGGGTGACTCCAAGGCTTCAAGTAGTAGATCCCTACTTTCTGTGCACACCTTTGCCCAGTAGTCCTCCTTCCCCATCCCAGGGACCCGGTCTTAATTTCTTTGATTTGATGAAAGAAAATGTGCTCTCGAGGGCCTGCTCCAGGTCCTCCTCGGGCTCTGCCTCCTGCCAGCTGCCACCCCCAGGAAGCGCCCCACGGACCGGCATGGGCAGCTGCCTGGCCCCTGCTCTTCCAAGGACAGAGTGACGGGCCCCCAGGCACACCTGCCGCCGCCGAGAGCCCTGCGGGGTCCTGCATGCTCCAGGCACGGGTCCTGCTGCCACCCCCAACCACCTGGGCCTGCTGCCCTCAGCGACCTGCCCCCGAAACCGTTGGCTGTTGGTCCAAGACTCCTGCAGGCAGCACCAGCAGAGCGGGCCATAGGAGCACATGTGTGCCACTGCCGCCTCCAGCGGACTTGGGCAGGGACACAGGGGTTCTGTCTAGGCAACGGGGAGCCGAGAATCAGGCCAACTACGGGATGGCAACCATCCGAGGTCCCATCCACGGAGAAGGGGTTCCTGTGCCAGGCGGCAGCAGCCCCTGCCGGCCGTCTCTCAGGACCATTCTTGTCCCCAGGCAGGTGGGCGTGTGGTCCCTCTTCCATGTCCTTCTGGCTGTGTTCACTATCATTTTTGGTTGGGGCCAGCACGGTATTCTTGACTCTATCAGCTACTGGTGTGAAGTGCAGAAAATGCTCAGGACAGACCCCACCCCACAGGCATCGCAGCTGTGGCCATCACCGCCCCAAAGTCCTGCCTAACCCACCTGTGCTCTCTTTCACACAGACCTGCGCCCCCTGGACATCCTGGCAGAGGTGATCCCTTCAGATGGCGCCGCAGGCAGGATCAAGATGACGCAGGCACAGGGCGTGCGGGGCCTCCAGCTCTCGGCCACCGCACCGCAAACAGTGAGCTTCCCGGCCTCCAAGATTTTCTCCAGATGTGACCTCTTCCCTGAGGAGTTTTCCATCGTTGTGACCCTGAAGGTTCCCAGCCTTCCGCCCAAGGTCAGTGGCACTTTCCCGCTCTGAGGTGGGAAGACCTGATTTTCCCAAGATCGGTGTGCACAGGGAGCGGCACTGGTGGGGCTGTGGCCGGTGGGCACCTGTTGAGGTCCCTGAGCCACCTCTGGGTGCAGAGTGCTTGCCCTGTCACCTTGCTAAGTGTGCAGGCCATATGGGATGCCATGTGCCGGGGCTGCACTGCTGAATATGCGCTGGAGGACGCAAGCTTGGAGCTCGTGCTGATGTCCTCTGCCGTGTGCTAACGGCACTTCTGGGAGGCCCTTCCTGGGGTGCGGTCCTGCGCCTCCTCCCTCTCTTCCCTACTGGCCTGAGGGCAGAGACCAGGGGCATTCATCTCTACCTCCCTACACACCAGACGCCCCACACCCCACATAGACACACAGATACACACTCACACACCGTGCACACGAGCAGCCACTCAGATGTAAGTACATACACACAGACACGGATCAACACCCACACCATGCACATAGAGCACACACATGATGTACACGCACACACACACACAGATGCACACTCACACTATACACACATGGGCGCACACACAGTGGTCCACACAGACATACGTGAGTCCTGGGATACGCCCAGTAGAGAAGTGTGGATTTGTGTCTGGGACTCAGCCTGGCACCGAGGTGACTCCTGCAGGCTCCCCCGTGTCAGACGTGGCCCAGGACCCACTGCCCTGTGCCCCTCCTCTGACAGAGATGCAGGTTATTTATGGCTTCTCTGTTTTACCCACTGATCTTTTTATTTATATGCCAGTACCATAGAGTCCGTAGCTTTGTCACAAATTTTAAAATTTGGAAGTGTGAATGATTGCTCTTTCTTCTTCTTCAAGAGTGTTTTGCTTATTTTGGTGCCCTTGCTATTCCACACATTAATTTGAAAGTAAACTTGTTGATTTCTACAAAGTCAGCCGGCTCCCGACAGGAACTGGACAGATCTGTACATTCACTTGGACATTGCTGCCATGTTCACAGAATTAAGACTTCTGGCCCACAGACGTGGGCTGTTTTTCCACTGATTTACAGCTTTAGCAAAACAAGAACAGTGTTTTATAGTTTTCAGAACATAAGTTTTGCGATTCATCTGTTAAACTCATGCCTCTGTATTTTTTCTCTTCAGTGCTGTTGTACACAGAGTTGTTGTCTTAACTTTTGACTTGTTCATTGCAGATAGGTAAAGTACACTTGATTTTTGTACACTGATCTTGTATCCCGTAACTGTGTCCTGTTTCCTTCTATTCCTCACTTGCTACATTGTTCCATCATGAATGAGCATTGGACTTTGCCACGCACCCTTTCTGCATCCACTGGTTGTTTTATTACATTAATTGATTTTTCGGATGTTAAATAGATCTTTCGTGCCGTGGGTATATTCCGAGTGGCCATTGCGGCAGTTTTACGTTAGTGTGACAAATACAGGACACGATCAGCTTAGAGAGAGGAAAGGTTTGCCTTGGCTCAACGCACAGCTCTGTCCAGTCACTCGGTCCTGTGGCCTTTCGGCCTGTGGTGAGGCAGCGCCTCATGGTGGGAGTGCACGGCAGGGACACTGCTCGCCTCGCCTCGCCTCACGTGGCCAGGAAGCACAGCGAGGAAGAGGAGGGCAGGGACTCGGTGCACCTCCCGGGGGCGTCCCTGTGACCCAACTCCTTCCACCGGACACTGGACGCACCCCTTAGGGCTTCCAGCACCGACAGCAGCACTGCGGGGGACCAAGCCTGCAGCACGTGGGTGTCGGGACAGTTCAGACCCAGACTACGGCATCTGTGGTGCTAAAATCTTCTCTATGTTGCTAGACTCAGTTTGACAGTGTTTTGCTGAGGATTCTGCATCCATATCACGAAAGAGGCCAATCCGTGGATTTCCTGCGATTCTCTCACCTGACAGTAGTAGGGGAGTGACACTGACCTCGGAGGATCAGTCTAGATGAAGCATCTGCTTTTCCAGTTTTCAAGAGCTCGTGAAGAATCGCTGTTTCTTCTCCCTCTCCTCCTGCTCTTCGTCCTCTTCTCCTTCTCCTTTTACTTCCACTGCAGCCTCGATTCTTTTCTTGCTCGCATTGGCTTTAGCTTTAGTTTGCTCTTGTTTCTCCAGTGTCTTCAAGCACAAGGCCGGAGTATCGATTAGCTGAGACTGTTCTTGGTGTAGGTAGTGACACTTTAAACGTCTCTCAGAGTAGCATTTGTGCTGCTCCCGTAACTTCTGGCATTTTGGTCTTCCTTTTTGTTCGTCTCGACTTGCATGATTTTCTTCTTGACAGCTCCCTGACTCTTCAGTCATACAAGGGGTACGCTGTTCAATGCCGCACGGTTGTGGGTTTCCCTAAATTGTTCTGTGGTTGACTTTTAATCGCATCCCATTATTGCCAGAGTACATGCTTGGCCTTTCCTTTCCCCTTGCATTCATTTAAGTCTGTTTCATGGCTGAGCTTCTCTCCGAGCCCAGTCTGTGCCTTTCAGGGAGTGCGTGTGGCTGCGTTCTGTACCTACCCGCTCGCTCTCATGGACTCGCTGTGTTACACAAGCCTTCTGGTTTCTTTTTTAAAAATATACTTTGTATTTAAGACTAAATGGACAGACACTAAAGAAGTAAAGAAAAGGTTATTTTAAAGAAAAGGTTATTCATTTTGCCAAATGTTTACAGTGATTTGAGCTCAAAAGCTCTAATTTTCATCTGATTCCTTCAATCAGTTCTTCAAAATATGCCATGTGAGGCTGACCAAGGGAACATTTTACAACCTCCACCTCTGCGTCCCCCGTTCTTCTCCAGTTGAAAGTGAGTGCAAACCACAGTGTCTTCATCCATCCGAATGTGTTTCAGTCCAGTCAGGAGCATTGTCCTTGTAGATATTCCTGGAAATACCTGATACTTCTGCAAGCGTCTCGCTATATATGGAGGAGGAGCAACCAACCCCACGGCAGCTTTGCTTTATGTAAAGAGGGTAGCCTTTCTCTTCCCAAATCTTGTCGGTGACTCCAGGGTCCACATGATGGCAGCACTTGGGCACTGCTTGTCACAGTGCACGCTCTCCACCGCCCAGGCTCCATTCCGGGACTTGCTGAAACTCAGCGCTAGCCTCTTTCATCTGATCTCAGGCAGTCCATCGGGAATTCCAGTAACATTGATCTTCACTTGAGAGACCTCTGCGTGAACCTGAAGTCTGACCCCTGCACTGGTGGAACTGGCTTGGCTGTGACCACCACATTCACATCCTTCATCCACACTTGAGGTTTCCCCACTCTTTTCGCATTTTGTGCAACTCCTTCTTTTTCCCAGGTGGGAAGTGCTTGTCCTTTCTGCAGCTCATCAGACACTTGTGAGCTCACTTGAAAGGAGCAGGAGATATTTAAAAGCTGGCTGTCATCTTCAGCATTCTCGAATGATGCGAACATCACCCGTGTCTCAGGAATGTCCGCTTTAATCTGGAATCCTTGGTGGGCTCTTGTGCCTTAGCGTCAAGCTCTGGATCTCCTCCTGTAGCTGGATATTTTCCTTTCTAATTTCATCAAGTAATCCCTCATTTTGTTCATCATTCACAGATTCTTCATCCAGCTGTTTTTCTTTAAGTACTTGATTTTTGTTGCTTTGATCGGGTTCCATTCTCCGCGACCACCAACCAACCCAGTGAGGGACCCAGGACCTGCGCTCGCCCTTCCTGGAAGCCAGGGGCGCCCTCCGTGGGAACCGCACAGGCTGGGAGGGATGCCCTGGGCCAGGGCTGGGGCTGGAGCTGGCGCTGTCTCTGGCGATCTGAGGTGCGATCTGAGGTGCCCACAGAATTGGTGTCCTCGCTTGGTTCCTGTGTCTCCAATGATTGCCACTAACTCACAAGCCTTCTGGCTTCTTGTTGCCCATCTACCTAGTTGTTCTATCCATCGTTGGAAGCAGGGTGCTGAAATCTCCAACTAATGTGGAATCCTCTGTCTCACCTGCACTTCTGTCAGTCTTTGCTGATGCACTCTAGCGCTCTGTTGTTATTTGCATATATACTTATATTTGTTATACCATCCTAACAGGTTAATTATCTATAAAACATGCCCCTTTATCTCTAGCAAACACACTTGTCTTAACATCTATTTTATCTGGCATTAGGTTAGCTATTCCAGTTTTTCTGGCACTGGGGATTGAACTCAGTCAGGACTTTGCTCTTGCGAGGCAGGTGGTCCCCAGCACAGCCATTCCAGTTTTATTGTAGTCTCTGTTTGCATGTACATGTCTTTCCATGCTTTTACTTTGTTCCTGTTGTTGTTGTTATCATTATTGTTTTGAAACAGGATCACTGTGCAGCTCAGGCTGGTCTTGAATTCACTATGTAGCCCAAGCTGTCCTCAAACTCACAGTGACCCTCCTGCCTCAGCCTCTCAAGTTCTGGGATTACAGGTGTGCACCACCACACCTTCTACTCTCAATCTATTTGCATCTTTGAGTCTAAATTATGCTTATTGTAGAGAGCATTTAATTGAATCCTGCTTTTTAAAAAATCTGGTCTGACAACCTCTGCCTCTTGATTTCATTATTTAATTAATTCATATTTAATGGTATTGATACATTTTTGACACTCATTTGTAGGGTGTGTCTTCTTTGTATATTCACCTACTTGCTAAAATGGACTTGTAACCCCTAAATCAGTATTTGGGGTACTTTCGTAGCCATTCATGGACATTCGTGGGATGGTGGAAATATTATTTGCCAACATCACGTTGCCAGTAGATCTGAACAAGGTCGTGTCCCACCTTTTGGTTTCACCTCTCAAACAGTAAATGAGTACCTTTTTTGTGGTATATCAGATACCAGTTTTCATGTTTTTGTGCTCTTCTAATTAAAAGCTACTTTTGGTGATTGTGTTGTTTGAATGGGCCCGTGGCATAGTGACAGACTGCCGTATAGTGTTCCACAGGGAAAACGCCGTGTTGTACCTCACAGGGAAGCAGGTGTGTTTGCACACTCAGGCATGAGTCGTGGAGTTGTTGGCTATGGTTCAAAGCTAACAAATAAACAATAAATATTAAACATACATTGTATTAGTCTGCTTTCCATCACTGTGACAAAATACCTGAGAAAAATAACTTAAAGGGAGAAGGATTTGTTTTGGCTCACAGTTCAGAGGTTACAGTCCATGGTCATCTGGCTCCATTGCTTTCAGCCTTGTGCTGATGTAGACGTCATGGCAGAGGGCGTGGCGGGGAAAGCTGCTCACCTCAGGGCAGCCAGGAGGCAGAGAGAGAGAGAGAGCAAGAGAGGAAGGGGCAGGGCCCAGGTGGAGTGCCCATACACCCCGTGATCCACGTCCTTCCTTAGGCCCCACCTCCTGATTCTTTCTCCTTCGCACAATGCCACGAAATTCAGGGACTTAATCCACTGCCCCTTCATGAGCCAGTCACCTCCCCAAAGCCCATCAGATTTCCTTCAGGGACATTTGAGACCCAAACCATAACACACATGAAATAAATCACATATTGATCAATTGAAAATGGTACCAGAGGCTCACAGGAACCTAGTTCTGTGCTACTCTAAGAGCAGTGGCATAGTCTTTTCTAATTCAGTCTTTTCAGTGACTTCTGCTTTTGTTTGTATGGTTTTTGGGTTGTTTCTTTGTTTGTTTTTAACCAAGTCTTACTATGTAACCCAGGCTGGTTTTGGATTTGTAATCCTCCTGCCTCAACTTCCCAAGAGCTGGGATCATAAGCATGTACCACCATGTCCTGCTTGAGACTATATATAACATAATTACCATTATTAGTAAGAATCAGTTATAGGGCCAGGGATTTAGCTCTATGGTGCCGCACCTGCCTCACAAGTGAAACATCCTGAGTTTGATCTCCAGTGCCAAAAAATAAAAAGAATCAATTGTAGTATATTGTGACTATATTTGCTTTTTGTTTCTTATGTGTCTGGTGTGATTTTTTTTTGTCATTTCTCCCTAACTCCTCTCTTTTGCATTAAGTGAATATATTCTAAAGCAGGATTTTGATTTCTTTAATGATTTCTTTACTATATTTTTAGTGGATGCTCCACGGCATACCAAAATTTCTTCTAACCTCTCAGAATCAACTTCAGATTTTACTAACTCAATTCCAGTGGAATATAAAAACACTGCTCCTGTATAGCATTGATCCGTTGTGTCCCTTAGTGGTCTCATTGTATGCATATTATATATAGAGGCTGAAAACCCAACAATAGATTGCAATAATTATTACTTTCTATAATTTTATGGCATTTGAAAGTATCTTAGGGAAAAGGGAGGACAATGATATACTTACAACTTTTATTATATTGACCACCTTTTCCTCATCTCTGACTCCCTTCATTTTTCCTGTGGATTGAAACTACCATCTGTAGCGATTTCCTTCACCTAATATGGCTTTGCTCCCACATCCTCCCTTTGTGCTCTTATTAACATCTATCTTTTCCCCATAAGTTACAGGCCCGTCAACACATTTTCTACTCAGCTGTCTTTTTAATAGGGTAAGAGAGGCGAGGAGAAGAATATGCGTTTGCAGATTCCCGTGTCCCCTTCGCAGGTGACTCCGGGGGACTTGCCTTTGACCTGCCACCACGCTCTCTCCGTGTGAAGAACCCGCTGGGTCTCCCACACTGTACCACCAACAACTGCATCTCTCAGTTCCTAATTCGGGACATCTTTATTTTGCTTCCGTTTTTTAAGGATAGCTAGGTTGGGTGTGGGATTTTTGGTAGACCACGTTTTCCTGCTAGAATCTGAACATCCTTCTGCTGCCTCCTGTCCTCCAAGGGTCCAAGGAAAACTGGCCTTTGTTCTTCTCGGTTCCCTTGTCCATGACCCATCATTTTTCTCTAGCTGCTGTCGTGATTTCCGCCTTGGTTTGTCTTGCAGTGTTTTTACTATGATCTGTTGATTCGTGGATCCTTTGTGTGTTTCTCATTTGGAGTTGGTTTGGTTTCCTAAATATGTAGATCGCTGTTTTTTCCATACATTTGGCAACTCGTAAGCTATGATTTGCACAATCATTTCTCCACTCCCACCTGTCTTCGTGAAGCTGTGCTCCAGCAGAGCCCCACACCCTGCTCGATGGGCAGAGGGACCCCAAACCCCACAGCTCACTGGGTCCAGCAAGCACCCAGGATCCCACACAATAGCAAGCCACCTACCCTCAAGAGACTTGGCAGAGTGACCCTAGGATGCAGACAGGAGGCTGTCACCAAACCAGGGCTACCCAGTCCCAGGGCTGCACCACAGGCTACCACATTCAGCCATGCAGGTCTTTGCAGGACAAGGCCCCAGGGTACCAGACCCTGCTCTCCTCAGATGGCAGCAGTGCCACCACCTAGTGGCACTGTCCAGGCTACAATAGGGCCAGACACAGGCAGAGAGCAGGCAGGCTTGCACGTGGACTCTACGGACTAGGCTTCAGACGTGGTTGCTGGCACCATGGGTGAGGAGGAAGCTGTGCACACTTTTGCCATGCAGAGTTCTGGGAAGTGAGACTGGATCAGGACAAAAGGCCACAGCGCCTTATGGTCGTCCTCACTGCACTGGGCCTGCCCTCTTGGTCCCTCTCTGTGCACTATCTCTGCTGCAGGAAACATCCTCACCCCTGCCCTAGGGATCGCCCGTGCAGAAACGTGCTGTGTGCCCATGGAAAGCAGCAGCATCAACCACTGGCAGGGCCAGCCGTGTGGAAGCACCACTGGCCCTGGGTTCTCCCATCCTCCTCCCTGGTCAGACCAGAGCTCGGTTTACAAGGGCAGATGTCCCGGGTGGAGCAGCAGGCCTCACTTCCACCATTGCTGTGTCGCCGCTGTCTCTGCATCTGAGGAGCCCACAGATGAACCCAATGATCCTGCTGGTTCACCAGGAGAGCTGAAACTCAGGACAGGACAGTCCCAGCCGGCATCACAGCCAGCAGACACAACACTGAGCCAGAGTCATGAGACAAACAGGGCCAGGAAGAGGAAGGCTTCACTGTGCCACTCCCAGGAAACACAGAACACAGAGCGGTATAAAAGAGCAGCTTCCAGGATCCACACTCACTCACACTCACACTCACACTCACACACTCACTCCCAGCCCAACCCCGCCATGGCCGCCTCCACCATGTCCGTCTGCTCTGAGCCCTGGCAGGTGGACGACTGCCCAGAGAGCTGCTGCGAG